>NW_024581134.1:3981871-4012412 GCF_017639235.1 Corvus kubaryi | reverse complement strand
GCCGCGATGGCGTCACCGCGCCGCGCCCGGCCCCGCCCCCGCGTCTCCTCTCTCTCGTCTACCATTGGTCAGTGCGGCCGCCACTCGCAGTTCCGCGGCTTCGATTGGCTGTTCTGGCGCGAGGGGGCGGGGCGTGTGTGTGTTGCTGTGGGGACGGGGGACGCGGCTGCGGGCGGGGCTGCGGGACCGGAGGGGACCCCGGGCCTGGGTGCGCGACCGGGAATGCGGGACCGGGAATGCGGGACCGGGGTGCGGGATAGGGGGGGACACCGGGCCGGGGTGCGGGATAGGGGGGACACTGGGCCGGGATGCGGGACAGGGGATGCGGGACCAGGGTGCGGGTCGGGGGTGCGGGACCGGGGACACCGGGCCGGAGGGGCGGCGTTGGGGGACGCGGTGCCCAGCCTTTTCCCCGGTCGTTGCGGTTCCCCTCGCTCCTGTGTGCTCCCGGCGCTGGGGCGGTCCGAAGGCTGGCGGGTGGGCAGAGACGCGGTGAGGAGTTCTGCCGGGTTACCTGCAGGAGTCACTGTGAGGCTCGAGCTGTGCTTGCAACAAAAGCTTGGATATCTGGAAAGGTTCTTCCCGCAGAGGGTGGTCGGGCACTCGAACAGGATCCCCGGGGAAGCGGCCACAGCCCCAAGGCTGACACATTGTGAAGAGCATTTGAACAACACTCCCAGGCACATGGTGGGACTCTTGGGGTGTCCTGCACAGGGCCGGGAGTTGGACTCGCTGATCCTGATGGGTCCCTTCCAACTCAGCATATTCTATGATTTTATGTTCCATTTTACATGTTTTGTCATCACACATACAGGAACTTGGCTAAACTTTTCCTTCCCAAACGCACAGCAGGAAAATTGTGCTTTACAGGCTGTTCAAAGCACATTTGGTTGCTGCTTCATCTGTCACTTGTTTTTTCTGCACAGGTGAGCAGTGGGTATGGACATGGACAGTGTGTTGTTCTCAGGCTCTTCTCTGCAGAGCCTTGCCAAACTGCTGCATGATGCACAAGACGAGGATGATGATGATGATGATGGTGTGGTGAGCTTTTCATAAGAGTTGCTGCTTCTTTTACATCTAGTACCATAGCCCTATCTTGTTAATAAAGGAGGAGCAAATCTCTTTTTCTCCAGAGGGAGAAAAACAGAACGGAAACCTGGGAAGGTTTTGGGCTGACTGAAACAGCGAGAGGGTACTTTAAGAGTAATAAACTCTTGAGGGAGAGTATGAGCAAGATGCCCCAGGAAAACAGGGAGACATTGTGAGCACAGCATATGAGGGAGGTTTAATTTTTCAGCCTGAAGGAAATGAGAACATGGAGTTGAAAGAGTTTTAGGTGCTTCAGACTTCCCCCTACTTTTTCCCTGAACTCTGCTGGAGATGAAGGCAATTACAGCCAGATACTTCATATGAAGGGGAAAATTTGCTACTCAACTTCTGAGTAAGGACCAAAATACCCAGAGGCAACTGAGTGCATTAATTTTATACGTCAGGCATTGAAGAACTGTAGAGATAATTGATCACTGATGTACAATATGTAGTTTGGTGGTTGTAAAATAGGGAAAGGTGGATAATCATGCTAAGGTGCATAATCCGAAGGAATAATGAGAGAAATATCTGAATGTGTTCTTCTGTATCAGTTCATCTCAGGAGCAGATGAAGATCACAGTGTTTGGAGAACATGCATTATTCCTGCAACACACAACCGCTGCTTTTATCTAGGTCTGCCTGTGTGCTGGGAAGAAATATTCCCAGGAACCCCACAGGTGCCAACAATGTAGAAGGCCTCTGTGAAGGCTCAAAACTTTGCCAAGTCACTTAGGATTTTGAACAGATCATATTTTGACATGGATAACAAAAAAAAAAAAAAAAAAATGGATAACAAAAATGGCAAATGCCTCAGTGTTCCTCCAAATCACTCTTCAACAAAGAGCTGACCAGCCCCATTAGTGGCAACACATGTCATAATTTGGGATAAAAGGAGTGCATATCCCTTGAAGGTTTCTTTCAGTGGGTTACAGATGTGGTCCTTCACACTCCAACTATCCTCCAACTGTTTAATGCCTGCCTTTTAAACCCAGCATTATTGCTGTACATCTCTGCAGTAAACATCCTGATTTTAAAAATAATTTGTTTACATCTTATTAATAAAATGAATGACACTTCAGAGACAGGAATGGAAAATTGCCACGAGGGATGTCAATTAAGTCTGAGTCAATCTGGGTAAATTGAAATCTTTATTTTGATTTAATTTAATGCTCTGTGCATATGAGGCACTTTTATCGAACCAAGGAATCTTCATATATAGAGAAATGCCTCACTTTGGCCTATTAGCACCAAATTGATTCATAATTAGAGGAAAATGCTGTTGCCTCATGATCTCTACTGTAAAAAGGAATTAAAATGCTGTGATGGGGCTTTCATGTAGCACCCTTGGTTTCCTGTAATATTTTCATGGCAGGCAAAGCATGGAAATTTTGCCAAAATGCCATGGAAACCAAAACTCACAAAGCACATCTGTCTGTGTTAATGGGCTTCTGTCAGTCCTGCTTAAACCCAGCGTGTCAAGGTCAATTTCTGCTGTGTGAGAGAGAATGAGTCAGGGAGAACGTTCAGTGGTTCCGTCATGAAACTGTGGGATAATGCTTTTTCAATTCCATCAGGGATTTGTTTGAGCTCAGATAGCATGTTATATTTACTGACATTATGGTTGTAACTGAGTTTGGCTTTATGAAAATTGATTTAAGATCATTTTGCCTTTCTTTGCAGCCACGCTGTTCTGTTGGTGCCATGACTCCTGGGAGTGTTGGACCAGTAAAGAAAGAGACCACCAGTAAGGAGGATTATTTGTGTGTTTTGGCATCCAGTCTCATGTCAGCAGACTGTAACAGCTGTAGTAAGATACCACTGAAGGGTTTGCTGCAATAAAACAGTGATCACTGACCTTTGAGATGGGCATAGCATGACATTTCATACAATTACACTGTACAATTATTCCTTTCCTGAAAGCTTAACTGTAAAACATGCAAAGTGAAGCAGAAAGGGAAATGCCAGAGCAGCCTCCAGTGGAGATAGTAACAGTTCAGAGTGCAGCCTGCTTAGGGGCTGCAGAGATCACAACTGAGCAGCAAAACCTCCATATAAGTAAGACAGAAAGACAGTTTTGGTAAAGTCTTGGCAAAGTTAACTTTTTTTTCAGCTAATGCTGTCACATTATTGAGCAGCTTAGTTATGAGCCCTAAGAAAGGCCAACAAGGGCCAGGGTGAGTTTTGCAGGAAAGGAACTGTGGCAAATATAACAGATTATTTTTGCTTGGGATTCCAACAATAACCAGAGGTTCTACTCTAAAAAACTTCAAGTTTCACATTTACCAGCTTACTAAAAGAATATTTTTCCATGCAGGATAGACATAAACCATACTTCCTGCCCATAGACTTTCGTGTGTCTTAATCACCTTGTCTGGAGTGTGCCCAATAATTAATGGGAAGAATTGGATTTCTGTGTGAGGAGGTGGTCCTCTTGTGAATAACTGCTCACTGAAAAATCTCTTGTCAGGGGGCTTGTGGGAGATCAGTCTTTCATCCTTCTACACTTTACCCATTTTGAAGTGCTAGATATTTTTTGCCAGAGAGGAGGATTTCCAGGAAATAAAGGTTGGGTAAAGGAGATTTAAGTGAAAGGAAAACATCCTCCCTCTGCAAATCCTCATTCATAAGACAGTGAGGTGAAGAAGACTGTAATCATTACCTAGAATGCTTTTAATGCAAAGATTTTTCTAAAGCCTAGAAATACTTTTCTAGGCTTTAGAAATGGCTTTTCTTTTTCTTTTTTCTTTTTTTTCATTCTTGGAATATATTCTAAGCTTTCAGCAAACCTTAAGGAACAGAGACATTTCAAAATGTGTCAGTATGATTTTTCTCCGCACTTACAGGTACTTTTCAAGTGAAATCTGAAAACAAGAAAACCATTTGGAATACAGAGGAGGTCCCAGAAGGATCTGAATTTGATGATACCTGGGACCCTAGAGAAAAGCCAGAGTAAGAGAGCTGAGACTGCCTGTGTGGGCTTTACATAGCATTAATGGAAATGAGTTAAACAGCATCTACAGCCATCTGAAAAGCTCGTGTCGTGCAAGAAGAAAGGAAGGATATCACTGTTGCATCTAAAGCAACATGTGAGGAATGGTTTTAACCCCTCTCTTGAAACCTTCTGATCTCATAACAGAAACGTAGTGTTGTTTTTTCCCGTCATAAGTTTACATGAAGTGTCAGTTACTTGTATAAAGTGGGATTAGGAGGGGAAGTAGGTCAGAAAAACGATTTATTAACTTTAAAATATGCCATTTATGTGAAATACCTGCTTTTTCCTGCTGCAACCGAGATGCATCCATTTTTCCATACTCATAAATTCATAAAGTACTCCAATGTATATTTGCATTTCAAAGATTTAAGCTCTTTAGAGACAAATAGTACTGCAGGAAGAAAAGCTGTGTGCAGGCAATTTTGAGCTCTTAAATCTTGTCATTCAATCTTAGTCTGTCAAAGCACAACTTAAAACCAGAGCCTTTTTCCTTGCTCATAGAAAAACAGTAGCAAAAGTGTTCTTGAAATGGATATAATCAGGCAGATAACTTGTAGTTTGTAGAGGTCAGAAAGCCCTGAGGGTCAGTCCATAAAGCAGCTTTTGCATTTCCAATCATTGTTCCAATGCCATATCCTGGAGTGTTAAATGCTGGAGCAGATGGACTGTAGCCCATGAAGCTGCACATTGTACACCAGAATCTTCCCTCTCCCCTGCACATGAATCAGGACATGAGGTGTCCAATTTCCCAGTTAAACACAGGACTGAGACCCACATGAACGGGAACTCAGCCTTTCTGAAAATGAGATATTCAATTTCCCAGTTAAACACAGGATTGAGACCCACCTGAATGGGGACTCAGCCTTTCTGAAAATGAGATATTCAATTTCCCAGATAAACACAGGATTGAGACCCACCCGAATGGGGACTCAGCCTTTCTGAAAATTATTTGGAATTCAACCTCATGCACAGTTGTCCTTGAAATGGTCTCCCGTCAGGTATAGAACATGCTCTCTTTGTACTGTGGGCACAACAGAAGCTTTTCTCATTACATTCTTTGACCCTTCCCCTCTGCAGTGCTTCTCCAGCCTCAAGCACTTGTGACCCATGTTGCACAGATGAAGAGAGAGTATAAGTCTTTATAATAGTTCATCAAATGAAGCAAAGAAAATGTCCTGAAAGGAGAACAGATGGCTGCAGAAGTGCATCCAAAGCTATTAGACACATTTGTCATTGGCTTAGGAATTATTACATATGCAGGTGCACAATGGAGATGTGAAAGGCTTTCCACACACTTTCTACCAGCTGAGACAAGTGTTCCACCCCACTAATTTTGCTGAACTTAGTAGGAGTAGCATATGTTATAAATACAAATTTAGTTTTCATTTCCTCATTCATTAATTATCAAGAGCAAGGGAATACGTGATTCTACATTTTGTAGATGTGAAGGAGGAGAAAATAAATGTTGGCTGAATGCAAAACAGAATGTTGTGCTCAAGCTGCAAGAATATGCTAAAGGACAGAACAGAACACACATAATTGTGACATCCCCCCTTTCAAATTCATTCCCCAAGAGTTTGTGGTGTTTGAATGGTTTGGATCAGTATTGTATCCACTTAGGATGCATTTCCTGATCCTGCAAAGGTTGGTTAGGGAAGCAGAGGCAGCATGGTGAGTGCTTTGGAAGGTGGAGTCAACAATCTTCAGCTGTCTTCCAGCTGTCTCAGTCATGGCTCTGAACAGAAACCCAGTGCAGATGGATTGGAGCCTTGAAGAGAGACTGCAAAGAAGGAGAGACAATGTGAGGGGGATTTACAGTCCTCTGAGAATCACAGTCTCCTTTAGTCTTCTGCCCCTTCTCCAGTATTGCTAGGCAATGACTTCTCTTTCTCAGGTATGAGATTTTCTTCAAGCAGCATGTGGGAACAGAGGATGTCTTCTTTGGGATGACGGGGAAAGACCCCTCCACAGCCTGCTGTGAGGATATAGTGGTGAGCTGAGCCTGGAGCTCTGATCCCTTCTTTGTGCTCTTTCTCTGTCCTTTTCCATCTTCCCATCTTTTTGAGGGACAGAATGTAAACATCAAGCTCTACCGCTGCCTTTGACCTCCTGTAGCATTTTCTTGTGGTTCTCCAAGCGTTTGTAGGTGACATTTACAGTTGCTAACCTGAGGAACTTGTGTATCTGCTCAAGGACCAAGTGTGCTCAAGGGAATCTGTGCAAATGCATATGCCCCATATAAACTGGAAGGGAATAAAACATAGCTCTAAGATGAAGTTTCATCTCGGACACAATTTTGGGGAGGAGAGGGGTTGGGAAGGAGATTTTTTTCATCTTCCTGCATTTTTTACAAGGAATGTGGGCTAGCAGAATGCTACAATGCTGACAGCCTTTAAAGTTACAGCTATCAGATCCTGCCTCATATTTATATAATCAAAGACCTCCCTGGTTTCTGAGCTCCAGGACAGGTAGAACTGCTGTGTTATCTTTCTAGCAGAAGCAAACTGTCCCTGCAATGCACAAAGCCTGAGGCTTTTGCTGGATGTTGAACACCTGTCAAGCACATTAGCAGCTCAGGATCTGGAAGAGAGTAGGATATCAATACACATCACTGAGCTATTGAAAGCAGTGATTATCACTGTCGTATTTTCTCTGATACAAATTACCTACTCAAAATGTTGCTCTTTGATACTAGCATTGAAATATTCATGAAAATGAGATCTTTTATGGCTTTTAGGGCAACATATGTAATCACAGCTTTACCTCTGCCCATCATTTCAGATTAAAATCAAGCTGCCAGACACAAAGTACTCAGACATCACGTTAGATATCCAGGACAAGGTTCTTGACCTTCGAACTCCCAAAAAGTAAGTGTAGCACAATTGATACAAGTACACTTAATATCTTGTTTGAAATGATGTTTAGCCAGGCTTTCAACTGAAGGCTGTGTGGAAAGCAAAGCTAATGATTGTACTATTCATTGCTTGTGAGAAATAGATACAGAAAAATCACCCATAGTCCATCCATAGGTGTATAATGTGCTGGCATTGAATTTGTGATACTGTCTAGTAAAAAACTGCTTTGAGACAGATTTTGGCTACTTAAACAACAAGGGTTCAAGGGCCCAAAACATCTGGCAAAGAGCTGCCCCACAGTCTTGAAGGACTTCTTGTCTAGGATTTCTAAATACTAATTTGTACAAATATATATGACCAATGATGGTTAAAAAAGTGCAGATAAATTTTCAGTAGCTGAAAGCCCAATTATGGACATATCCAAACACAGATGCAGAGATGGAAATGTTACAAGGTTTCCTGAAGAGATTTCCTTTGATTTTTTTTTTTTTTTTTTTTTTGGTAGAGCTCTTTCAAGCCTACAGAGATAATCAACTGACTGATACACTCTTGGACTTCTCAGTCTTCCTCCATCTCTCCCTCAGCGTGCAATGCCCTGCCTGAGATTTCCAGATAATTCCCATGTCTGTTTTGCTTGAAGTCCTTCTTCACAAAGACTGCTTTCATAAGAAACCTTAATCCTCTCTGGGCTGACTTGCTGCACTGAATGGGATGTGGGAAGATCTATATGTGAATAGCTTTCTGCAGATAAATTCAAGGTGCAAGCCATGGATTAAGGCTCAAATAAGTCCCCAGTAGGCTAACTATAGAAAAGCTACTTTTCTCACAGCCAAAACCAGGCAGAGTGAGTTACCCTGTGCTTGGTTTTAACTCAAAGGTGCAACAGGAGTGGAAGAACATTTAGAAATGTTAGTTTTGAAACTGGAAAATTGGGAGGAATAATTGTTCAGCTAAGGATTTACAGAACCTATGGGCAGTAAAAGAAGTAGCTTAATGCAATAGTGCAGATGTAGGAAAACCTCAGCATCCTTTTCCTTTTGCAATTCTATCTTTTTGGTGACTCAGATCTGCCATTATCTTCTCAGTACCCAGCTGTCTCTAGTCACAAGCCTAGCAAATAAAAAGTTCACCATAAATCTGATGGTTGCTTCGGTACAGCCTGAACCAGTGCTGCTTTTACAAATATAAGTGCAAGTCTTCTCAGTATGAAAGAAACAACCAAGATGTCAAGTGCCACATACTAAAAAACACTGTTCTCCCACAGATGGGGAGGAAGACTCAAAGGAACTGCTTCCAACTCTGTAGTCCTGGGGCTGCTTCTAAGCCAAGCTGCTTTTAGGTGATGGAAATATTTCAGGGCCAGTCTAGCTGTGCATGAGGTATTGCAGGTACCCCACAACCTGTCACAAGAAGGAGATTTATTGGAATAACCTTCCCTGGCATACTGATTGAGAAATTGCAGGAGTGACTTGCAATGACATCTCAACTGCTCACCTGATCTGAGACACCAACATTCCCTGTGTCTTCTTTTACAGGAAGCTGCTGCTGCACCTCCCTTACCCTGTGAACAGCAAAGAGGGTAGAGCTCGTTTTCTCTCTGACGAGGAGACCTTGGAAGTCACCTTGAGAGTATCAAGGAAGTTTGATTTCATAAATTCTTCTGATGAATAGAGAGATAGAGAGAGTTTGCAAAAACTAAGGTTCTAGTTAGAAGTGTTTTTGAAACCCAGCTTGTTCTGCAGTAGTAGATTTTTTCCCTTGAACAGTCCAGGGGGAATGTCTCTGGAGAAATTAGTCAGGAGGAGCACAGCACCCACAGGTTCTAAAAGTTGATGCTGTCTGGCTCTTACACTGCTCTGGTTAACTTTCTGGTTCCTTCAGTCTGATACAGACCCTGTGAATCAGAAAGTGGGAGATTTCTGGAAGCCAGAGAAAGCCTTTTGTGTGGTTGTGGCTGAGAAGTAGCACAGTGAGGCTCTGGACAATGAGTCTGGTGCTTTGGTACCGTTTCAAGACTTGCAACTGTTGTCCTTGCTTGGACTCCGGTGCTGGGACTGGGGCCAGTTCAGAATCTTCTCTTACCTATTTCTTGGTGAGAAGATCAAAGTTCTTCAGGGATCCATATGCACATCTGAGGCTCCTTTACGCTGGCAGAACAAGTTAACCAACTGTAGTTGGATTGCTGAACGTCTCAGCTCTTTTGAACAATTTTTGACAATTTATGGTTCAGTGTTGTCTATTCACCTGCTGTCCCTCCAGCTATTCTTCTGATCTTTCTTGATTAATAAAATAATAGGTTCTAAGGAACAGTTCCAGTTATCTTTGAGTCTGCCTTCTCTATATTAAGCTCTGAGAGACCTCATAAAAGTTGATATAAGAGGAACTTTGCATAACAAAGCTTCTCTCAAAGGGCTGAAATGCTGCAAAATCTGCTCTTTGGCCTTCAGGTCCAATCTAGATGTTTCTCTCAGTAGCTGCTGGGCAAATATATTCATTTAACATTGTTAGTCCTGCAGGAAACAAAGGTACTTGCTCAATGATCAAAGTGGAGAGGACAAGCAGGCCCTGGTAAGTTAATGCTACACTTAAACCAAAAACCTGTGAGTACTTTCAGAGCAAAATGGCTTGAGTCCTGCATTCTTCTGGGGTGGAAGTAGAGGAAAATAATTGACCATCTAGGCTGCAGACAGCACCCATGCAGCTAAATTTTTGGCAGGCTGTAATGGGAAGATGGACACTCCATGATGGACTGCAGACAGACAGTGAGTTTAAAGGTGTAGTCACAGTATGTTTGTAACCACTGCATTGTAACTCCAGGACAAATCAGGCTGATGTCTGGACATTTCAACCACTTCCCTGAAAAGTGAACCATTGCTTGGGTCAGAATAATCCTAATCAACTTCTGCTTTAGCCTTAATGCACTGGAAAGCAGATATCTCAGTTATGATTCATTACAAGCTGTGAAATATGCTGGTAACACTCAGGGGCTACTCCAACTGGTATCTGTTTAAGTTTCCATAAATTAGATCTGAATGTCTCTTATTTCAAAGCTGTGGTTGAGCAGGACAATGTAGATGTATGAGAAAAGGCTGAGATCATTCCTCCTGACTCAGTTCTTCCCTCCTGTGCTTGCCAAACAAGCTGTTTCTTGGGAAAAGGTTGCCTTTGTGCTCCCTAGACAATATGCTGCTTAATTTTTGCATTTCTTATACTCATTACAGGAAAAGTGGAAGATGGATCAGTATTTATATGCATGTGAAGATAACATTTGTCCAAACTAATTCAGTACATTTATGGCAGGGTACAACTCTTCTGAGCCCTGCTCCAGTGCTCTCTCCACAAGGTTATGTTGCCTTTATAGTTGGGAGTAATAATTTACTAAGCCTTAAATCATCAAGTTCTCTTTAATTTAATGTCAGTGTTTGATACTGAAAACGGTGATGAGTCTGGCTCATTGTGCCTCTCTCCAGTGTTTTAGTTTCTTATGGAAATGAGCATATGCCACACTGGTATCTGTATCGTAATTTATGTCCAAATATTTTTTAACCTGAGGGCATTTTATCAGCATTCAGGAGACAAAAATCTGAGGTAAGTATGTTTTGTAAGAAAGCCAGCTGCTGAATAGAAAAGGGAAATACGAGTGTGTACTGCTTAAGGGGGAGGCTGTAGTGTGATTTCTTGTACCTGCTGGCCACTCACTCTGTACATCCATCTCCAGGCTCCTGTAGATCATCCATGAGGGGGATTGGTTGGTGACACTGGATGGGAAAAGGGTGATATCCTGGCAGGGTGAAGCTGAAATCACAGAGTGAGCATATAGGAACACAGGGAACAAATTCATAAGCAACCAGGCTTTGTGGGTTCCACTCAGGATAAGCTCTACTGCCCTTTTCACTAAAGCAGGGACACTGCTCTGGGGGTGGGCAGTTTGCAGGGCTGGTTGGATCCACTGCCTGAGAGCACCATCATCACCTGGAGAGCATCTCACGTTCTCACTTTCTTCCTATCAAGGACACAGAAGCTGCCCTAGACAGAAGGTTAAGTTTTAGTGTTTGGATTTTTTCCATATATCCTCCCAGGAGGAAACTGGTCAAAAGGACACACAGGTTGTCAAAATTCCCAGAAATCTGGAGGCTACTGCCAGCTACAAGAGTTGACTTTTTTTGCACAGTCTTGAGGGCAGCTTTGCTTTGCTGAAGGAGCACTGGCAGAAATCCTCCAGGAGGAGAACCCCCTTTGCCTCTGAACATCAGCGCTGTTGCCAAAGTGCCACTCCAGCACCTGCAAGCATCTTAATTAATCAAAATTATGAGCCCAGTTAAACAAGCCAGCCATTAAGCCCCAGCCATTAAGCATCATTGAGCTTTATTTGGTTCCCATAAGAAGCAGCCTGATTAAATGTATTGCAGTTCAGTAGAGGGTACTGTAGATGTGGAAATGAGGTAGAGGCTTGTTTACAGTAGTATCCCAATAAACTGCAGGTTCTCATCTCACCTTGTTTGCACATTCTGTCCTCCAGTTGTGGTTGCAGAGCCACCATCCCCATTTTGACTTGCTCCTGCCTTCTCTCAGAACTGTGGTGGTGTGCTAACATACATGGCCCAGCTCACTCTCTGAATTTCACCTCTCTTCATATTTCCCTTTGTCTACTTACTGCCCTGGGGCCAACATACTTGCCTCGTTCTATAGCTTGAGGAAGAGAAGACCCAGAAGAGTTGTTCCATGTGAACACCTGAGACAGTGCAAGAACTTAAATTTAGATTTTTCCCTTAAGCCTGCAGGCTCTCATTGTCATCTGCCTCTAGGTCTGCTGTTGATATCATCATAGAGCCCTTCTATTTGTCTTAAAAGACTACTTCATTTTTCTGCTGTTCAGTTTAAAGTGTGTATCCAAACTTTGTGTGTACTTCTTGCACTGTGTGAAACACTGCTTTATCAGTATATGCTTCCCTCCAGATAAAGTTTATCTAGAATGACTAAGCTGTATCTACGTGTACAGACAGATCTGTCTCCCTCATGCTGGAGCAGCTCCTTTTCAACCTGCTGGTGTCGGTGTAGACTTTTACCCTCTGTTCTGCAGCACCTGCAGCTTGGATTCCTCCTTGTCCTCTGGGATCCCCTTCAGGAACTGCTGCCACAGGCAGACAGTCATTGTTGTCTGCTCGTGGTCCTGGCTCCAGGGAAGGTGCCTGGAATATGCTGGGGGCTGGTTTATTTTTCTCCTGTAATCTTCACAAACAGGAGATGATTTGTCTCTTGGTGTCTCTCTTTGCTCTCTTTGTGTCTTTCTTCATTCTCTTTTCTCCTTCAGGCAGAATTCCCTTTCAGATTGTGATGAATTCATCAGATGATGGTGAACAGCATTCCTGTTTTTCCTTTTCCCTCGCAATTGTTTGTTCTGTGCTCTTTTCAGGGGACTCTGATCTCTTCTCTCCTTTCCTAAGTGCTTTATCTCCTGATTGTTCTCACATTAGGACATTTCTCACCAGAGCCTCCTGGCAGGTTGCAGTTGACATATCTGACCCTTGTTGGATGTGCCTAATGTGGGTGAAGTGTGTGATTCATCTCCCCTCACTCAGATCAGTGCTGGGTGAAGAGCTTTGTCCTTCCTTGAGGTGTGTCCTGTCTGTGTGGGTGGGAAGGGGACACAAGCACGAGCACCACGGGCAGAACCTGGAGCGTGTTAAGGCGCTTTTAGTGAAGGACCATGACACAAAAGCAGCAGATGCTGCAGGCTGTGTGAGGAGTGTTGACAGACTTGAGAGGCCTCTTGAGCCTTTGCTTCAAATGCAGCCAGTCCCACACAGCCCCAGTGGAATCTGGTTATGAAGGCATGAACCAATTCAGCAAAAGTCAGACTCATTCAGAATTTCAGCCTTCCCCAAGGCCTGAAAAGTTTCTATCTGCTTCCTGATGTGTGTCCCCACATCCCAGATGAATAATTAAAGAAGTTTTTGAAATCCACTCCAGGGCAACAGTGACACAGGCAACACAGGAATGCCTTTGGTTTTGGAGTATTTCTCTCAATCCATAGGAACCTTTGATCATTTGTGGCTTTCTCATCTCAAGGCCTCCCTTTCATCTTTTTTCTCTGCCTCCACACACTCATTTCTGAAGAGAAGATCATACGAAGTTGCCAGAACGGTAGCAGATACTGTCCACCTACAATCCTTAGAGACCATCTCTCTTTAATTGGGTGTCTCCTTTGTGGATCCCAGCAGCTGGAAACTCACTTCTGTTGCTGAACAATATTTTTTTTTAATCCATGTCATTTTAACTTGATGGTATCACAACCCAGCAAACACTGCCAAGACTGCTAGGTTGTATTTACTGTAACAATTCTCTGGTTCTGTTTGGCAACCTGTCTCCTGCAGCTGCTGAGCAGAGAGAAAAAGAGCCACACACCTCTTCTAGAAAACTCTTTTCATGTTGGAAAGCTGTGTAAAAAGGAGCAGGATAGGAATGGAGATGGACACAGCTGGTTTTGTTAACTCATCAGGTGATGTGGGCAAGGCAGGCATTTGCCAAACAGTAGCAGGTGAGGAGCTGTACAAATGTAAGCACCAATACTTGAGTTCAATGACACTGTGAGTTCTGGGTGGGTCCCACCCCTCACAGGTGCCCAAGTAATGAGATTTTACCACCCCTGGGGGTTTCTGTGACTGGGAACCCTGGTGATAGGATCTTCTGACCCAGATTCCTGTAGTTATATCCCCAAAGCAGCTCTTGGGGGGGCACTGTGGCAAGCTGGCAAGTATATAGAGGGGAATGAGGGATTGACTTCATCTGGAGTAGTCAGCTATGCCTTTTCTCACCTGAGCTGAGCCCAAGGGACCCAGAGGAATCCCTCCAGGAAGAGTTAAATGGTGAGGAACTAGGGGAGCTGGGTCTGTGTTTAAGGCAAACTAGATGGTGGGAGTGATGTGGATTGGGCAAAAGCACAAGTGGGAGAAGAAAAACATTACCAAAATTTCTTTAAAAACACTGTTTTGAAGGTGAAGGTCAGAGCAGACAACTGCCCTGAGCTTAGGGCTGATGAGATACCTTTGTTAGAATCTCACCAGCACTGAAAATCCTGTGCCAAAAGAAGCTGTGGGACGGGGACTGTGCCTAGAATAGCTATGAGGTTTCCAAGAGGGCCTGAGTGCTTGGGTCACACAGATTTATTGAGCTGGGAATCTTGTCTCACTCTGGGGGTCAGACTAAGGTGGCCCTTTTGCAATTACTTTTATCAACAGCAAATGAAAGGGGAGTTGGTGTTGGGAGTTCATGAACCCTCTCAAATGCTCCCAACATCCTGAGTCTCTGTGTTGTCCTTGCAGCACCTATTTCTGGGTAAGCAGAGTTAGTGTGTGCAGTGCCTGGGTGACAGATTGCTGTTGCCTGACCTTGGAACAGGGATGTCACATCTAGTTTTAGGCCTACATGCATATGCATGCTTGCCTCCATTCTTTTCCCTATTTAGAGCAGCCCATGTTTATTAAAAAAACAAACTAAAAAAAAAAACCAAACAAAAAACCCACCCACAAAAACAAACAAAAAAAACACCACAAGCTTTTGCTCGAAGATCAGTAGGTAAATAGATAAATGAGGGAATTAGAATTGTTCTTATTCTGGAGCCAGGTGCTACCTTCAGACCAGGGATAGGGCATCCCTCGGGTGAAGAGAAGGGTGTCACCATCTGGAAAGATCCTGCAAGGTTGTCCTGAACCAGTGCTTGAATAAGAGAGCAGAAGGTGATTAACTGCTTGCTGTGATACAGATGCTGAATGAAGAGAAGAGCTGAAGTTATAGAAAACACCATTTCTGTTCTCTTGCATCATGAGTTCCCAAGCTTATGCTCAGTGAGTTTATTTAAATTGCATCTCTGGTTCTATTTGGAACTAATATTTTTATTTTCTTGAATAAAATGTGTTTTCCAATGTTGTTGCCCCTCCCCAAACCACAGCCAAGCAGCATCTCAGGCTACTTTCTTAAATGAAGAGAATTGTTCATGTCCAGGAGAGCTGGAATAATAACATCTGAAAGAAGCCATGAGACACAACAGGAATTCATTCGTAAGTTAACGAAAGCTGTGCAGTGCAGCATCAGGATGATAAGGGCAGGTCTTGGGCAGAATTTTTCAAGCTAAATTCCTTTCTGTTGAAATTGTTCTACTTGGAAGAATCATGGCCCAGCTTAAATGCTGCTTATATACAAGTTTATGTAGTATTTCTTGGTACAAAGCTGGGTAATAGAACAGGGTACAGGACAGAAACAGGAGAAAGTGTGATATGGAACAAAAGAGAAAGAAAATTGCTTATATGCCCTACCAAAGGGGCGGGGGGGAAAGTACCACCTGGGTAATGTAGAGTATTTTCCATGGAATTTGTCACCTGGAAGAGGAATGTTTTGGTACTCAGTGGAAGGGACTGAACTGGAGATGGGCCTGATGCCGAACACCTGATTAAAACCAGAGCACACAGAGCCTGAACCCAACTGTAGAAACAATGAAAGAGCTGGGAATGAGTTTGTGTGCAAGATCTTAACCAGACAATGAGCTGCTGTAGGGAGCAAGGTCACCTCTTCCCCTTGATTTGGGATTGCTCTTGTAGTGGGAAAATGAGGTCCTACAGTAAATATGGACTTGAATGCTAAAGCTCTGCCTCAGTGCTCGAGCAGGTGGACAGAGCAGGCCAGTGGTGGAATATCACAGCATCTCTTGGGCCATGAGTCAGACCAGACTCGTCACCAGCACGCGGCTTTCCCGTCACAAGGACGTGTTCGTTCCCTCTCGTACTGCATTGCCACGCTCCTTCAAGGAAAAGGAGCCACAGCTCAGTGCTGTGGCTTAGGATTGTGTCCCTCCTAAGGCACAGGCTCAAGAAGAAGCTGGGGAGTTATCAGCCCTCTCCCACATGGAAAGGGTCCCGTGCTTTTTCTGCCTGGGAAAAGTTAAACCGAGTCAATTTTGCATGTGTGAGCAACCTCTCTCAAATGAGAGCAAGGAGCTGAGTTACCCAAGCCTGGTTTTTATGGATCTGTCCCACTGTGCACATAGGATCTAACACGGACCTCAGTGATCAGAGCTCTGTTGCAGAGCAGGAGGTGCCTGTCATCCACATGGATTGAGATGCCTGAATCAGCACACTTGTTTCCCCAACAGTGGAAGCATCAGTAGGTTTATTTTCCATCTAGATGCTTGTTGATATGCATGGTGTAAACCCATCATTCCAGCTAACACTGACAGAGGCGGAGAGGTCTCAGAGTAATTAACCACCAAGCTCAGATGTTGCTGAGAGTGGGAGGGGAGAGGAGCTTCAAACAGCATACTAGCATCAGCTGCCTCTTTCTTAAAAAAAATAAAATCTGCCAAACAAGTTTAAATTGCTTAGAAAGCTCTGGGAGTTGGAAATAAAAAAAAAAAAATTTAAAAAAAAACCCCAAACCTGAAATTGCTCTGGGGAAGGAAGAGAGATTTGTGGTACTCTAACAGAGCTGCCAAGAGCTCAGCTCAGAGTAGGTGGAGAAGATTGACATCATGCTTGTAGTGACTTCTCAGACTGGAAGAGGTTAACCCAGCTGTTCACTTTTCCATTCCCAGCACCTGAGGCTACCAGATAAAGTTGAGTTTCTTGGAAAGACCCCCCCCATCTCCAAATATTGGCAAGCTGTGAGCTAGAGCTGGTGTTTGGCTAGAGGCTAACCCTTGAACGCCCAAATGCCTGTGTCCCCCAAGGCTGATCATCAGCCCGAGCCTCAAAGGAAAGATCCACATGCAGCACCTGAAGCCCCTGTACTCACAGGTAAATGGATTCCTGATGGCTTTTTCACCTGCTGCAATACTGCTGCTGCTTTTTAGGGAAAGAAGAGGTAGTGCATAGTGGAGCAGCCACTGTGGACACTCCTCAGAGCTGGGCTGCGGTGCAAGGGGGTGTCAGGGGTGGTAATTCACCTGCCCTCTTCGCTGACCCAGAGCCCCCTCCCTGCCCTCAGTCCTGTGGAATCTCAGGATGCAGCTACACCCAGCACGAGTGAGGCAGCCCAAAATCCGTGGTTTATTTTCCTGTCTCAGTTTTATCTTACTGAGATCTCGTCTGCTGACTCCTGGCCTGACGCTCTGCAGGCTCGTTCAGGTTGCCAAGGGAAGCAGACATTGCTCCCCAGGTCTCAACTCACCACTTGCCGCTGCTGTCTGAACTCGATTAAGATAAGAGGCTCTGTGGGCAGGGTCACGGCTGCCCTCTTGCTGATGCAATGCCAAGCAGGCTGGGAGCTTTCAGTAAAAAGTAATTAATGGTAAAGCAGACTCCTGCAGTCCTGCAGTCTCTTGTATTTCTGTTACTTAGGCTTTTAAAGGCAACGGGATCACAGTGGCTTGACTTCCTCCTCTAGCCAAAAATAGGAAGCACACTTAATCTGGTGACCTCACATCCATCTTCTGCCCTTTATTAGCACCATCTATCTCCTTCTGCCTGCTGAAAGGCGACTGTGCCTATCCTCATGGCTGGGACAATACAAATATTGCTCAATTACAGCCATGCTCCAAATGCAATTACTCAATTGCTGTGTTAATTGAATTATTTGAGTTTGATTATTCCATTAGGACTTCTATCAGTACAGTCTAAGCTGCTTGCTTTCTCTCTGGGCTAGCATCATAATGCAGCATCTGGCCACACAGGGAAGAACTGGTTTTACTCACTCAGACTGAGTTAGGCTGAGGAAAGTCTGGCACTGTTCAGAAATGGTGCTCTCAAGTTCAAGGAGAGCTGTCAAGGCTGCAGGGACCCTCTTTTCTCCAGTCAAAGGATTTCCATGCACAATACTTGTAAGCAGAGAACAGAATCCTATTTATGCAGAAATAATTTTGTGTGAAGAGTTAGTGACAAAAATACTTGTGGGGGTTTTGTAAGTGAAGGAATCAGTCCTAAAGATGCCTGGCAGAAATCAAAAGGAGCAGTTGCACAACATGAGCCTGTGATTAAGACAATATATAGACAGTGATACAGTTGCTAAGGGCTGCTTACAGTCCAAACAGAGGGGCTGAGATGGGGCCGCAGTGTGAAGTTCTCCAGTTCTTCTGAGGAATTCACCTGGACAAACAGAAAAACTGCTTGGAGTTTATTTCTGATTCCTATCCCAATATCCTGCCACTATCACCAAATCACAGAATTGTTAGGGTAGGAAGGGACCTCTGGAGAACAGCTAATCCAACCCATCATTGGGTCTTCCTCACTCTTAACATCATCCAGAGCCCTTGACTCATGGGGCACACTGTTATTAGAAAGGGTGCTCAAATCTTCCCCTCCCTTCAGCCATATGAGCTGCCCTGGTTGATGCAGCATCAGTTTGGAGCTGTGACAGGTGCACTGGAAATAGCCCTGCCTATCTCAGAAGGAGCTTTTCACCCACAGGCTCTTCTCCTGCAAGGAGAGCTCAGGCTGTAACGCCTCTGTTCTGCAGCAGCCCAGAGCTCTGACTGCCACAGACAGCCCTGGCCTTTGTACTTGATGTGTGTGCTGCGCTTTGGAAATCCTTCCCTTGCCTTAAAGCTGCTGCCCTTGCAGCTCTGGGAGCAGAAGTTCCTGACATTTGCAGGTGGACGCATCACCCTTCTAAGAGACAGAAGCATGCAAGGCAAAGATCTCCAGGGTGGGGATGTCTCTGGTGTCGTGGGGTTTCTTGGGGCCGTGTATGTCCTGGGTTGCAGTGTATTCTATTACCATCCCCATCAGCTGTTGAAATCAGGTGGGGCAGTGTTTCCTTGCCTCCTCCCCCCAGACTATCTTGCTGTTAATGGCCCATCATTGTCCTGCCGCCTGACTCAGAGATAACTCCCTCCAGACTATCTTCTGTTAATGAGCCTAATCAACACTTGGCCTCATGACTCATTACCCCATTGTGAGATGCTCCACCCAGAGGGAGGAACCAAGCATCCCCATGGATATAATCTGAGACTCTGAACACCAGAGACAACCTTTCCACTGGATTTCCAGAGGACAGGAGCTACACAGCTACCACTGGACTTTCTGAGGAAGAGCAGACCCCTTTACTACAGGATCACCACTTCAGGAGGACTGCAGCCACCATTCTACCAGACTGCTACCACCACCCTGACTGACTCTGTCAGTTTGAAACAGTGTTTTCTTTTCGTTTTTTCTTTTCTTTAATTTCTCCATTAAATTGTTATTCTGACTTGGTGCCTCCCACTGGTTTGTTCTCAAACTAGTACAGTGTATCAGATGGACCTTTTCTTGCTGGAAACACTCATGGAACCCTGCGGGGTTCAAGTTGCTGGGACAGTGCTTCCTCAGTCCTTGGTGGCTGGTGATCCCAGGGAATCCTTTTGTCTCTTTGCCCTGCTGCACCTGTCCCTCACGCTCACCTGTGCTGCATGGTTTTATCACATTGGTTTTATTGACCCAGTGGGGCATAGGAGAGGAAGTAGAGGTCAGAATCTGGGTGTGCAATGGCAATTTTGTGGCAGCTTGTGGTAAAATGCTCTGCCCTAGGGTCCAGAAGTATCAAGGGATCGTGGTTAAATACAGATGTAGGGGATTAAGTGGTAACAGAGTCATTCTTTAAATATTTTTTGCACACATTAGCAAAAATCTCATGTGCTTTGTTAACATTGTAGAGATATTGGCACTTTGATCCAGGCTGCTGTGGTGGAGTTTGAAGGTGGCAGGACCTGCTGTGGCTGTCATTCCTCAGTCCCACTTTGCAAACATCCCTCCCCTTCTGAAGGAGAGGTGGTTTTCTTTGCAGGGTACCAGATCTCACCCAGCCTTGGTGAGCACTGCCTCCATCAGACCTTCCGGCTGAGGTCTGAGCCATTTGAGGCTGGAATACTTGGCATGGACGTGCCAGGAGTCCTGCCCTCCTGATGGCTGTATGATTCACAACTCTGAATTCACTCTCAAACAAATGGAGAGGTTGTGCCAAGAGCAAAGGATGAGCCTCTGTGGGGCAGAGTGGTGGCTGAACATCCTACAGAATAACTGCAGAGAATTGTGAAAACAGCTCCTAAAAAGCCTCAGAAACTGAGTGATCCTCAGGGCTGCTCCCAATGTCCTGGGTGCCTCATCTCGCTGGTGTAGCTGCAGAGCTCTCAGTTTGCTGCTCAGGATGCATTCAGCCCATCGTGTGGCACTGGTGGTTTGAGTTTCCCAGGTTCTTTCCCATGTTCATTCCTGCATTCTCCAGGGCCTCTGTCAATCCTCTCCATGCCCGTGTGTGCCTTCCTGCATCTCCAGCCTGCAGCTTCATCCCAGTTTGAGACATGTCACCTCATCAGCATTATCATCAAAGCCCTGCATTTTCCAACGAAACAAGGAATTGGATTTCCATGCCTGCAGTATCTGAGCATCTCTGCCCTCTGTACCTGCCCTGTTTGCCTGTCTGCTCTCTAGGATGTCTCTTCATTTCACTTCTGGCAGATCTCAGGTCTGTGAAGCTCAGTCTTGCAAAGCTGCTTCAGTGCCAGCAGAGGTACAAAGGCACTGACTGGGGCTTTTCACAAGCACCCGTGGCAGCCTCCTGCTGAGGCTTCCTGGCTGTTCCTGTGGCAAAATGCTGTGGATTTATGGGAAAAGCAGTAGCCTGGCACTGAGAAACCTTCATCCATTACCCTACTCTGTCTCAGGCTCTGTGAGGAGCTCTGAATCCTGACAGCCTCCTGTTTGAAATGGGAAGGAAGAGCATCACCAGGGCCCTGGCAGCCCTCAGACCTCAGGCTGAGGGGTGTGGATGTGCAGGAGTGCTCCCCTGTCCCCTGCCAGCTCTGGTGGCCCTGCTGGAGTGGGTTGGCCATAAATCCATACCTGTTTACGTCACAGGTGGCCGGAGCCAAGCCTGGGGGGCATTGGAAAGCAGCCTTCGGATGTGTAATTTTGTTCTTTTGACTCTAACACCTCATTTAATATTTCACAGCCCCAGCAATGCATTCCTGTGCCAGAGACAAAGGCTGGCTGGAGGTTCAGCCACTGACATTTACGTTATTAGGCTGGGGCTCCAGAGCTTGTGCTCAGCGAGGTGAGCAGGGTTCTTCCTGTGCTCCTAGCTGGAAATACAGGGTTGGCAAAAATTTTTGGCACTTGACTTTTAGTGCTGATCCAGCTGATGGTTATGGATGGTGGAGAAGAATCGGGACAACATTGCTTTTAGAAACTTTGCCCCAAGTTTTCTTTAAATGCGAAGTCTGGACTAGGGTGAAGCCATCAAGAAGAGTGTTGGGCCCACACAATCCCCAAGTCAGAAGCTGTTTCCAGTGCTCCTGTTCTAAACAGCATCCAGACCCTCTAAATACACAGGTTTAAATAATTGCCCTTCAGTCTGGATATATTGGCTCTTCTCTTGTATCAAATAACACCTAATGTCATTGTTGCTGAAGGCAACTAGGATGAAATTGCCTGCCTTACTTTTCCCAGTGTGTTGGCTTTATGCATTTGGCAGCATTTGGAGTCAAATCAATCTTGCTTTCCTCTCCTGGACAGGTACTTAGTTTTGCTGATGTCAGGGTACAGCTTTAGTGCAGGGAAGGGAGAGGAGGCAAACCATGGCTGAGAAAACAGGGAATTGGGTTGCAAAGCCCACAGGCTCAAGGAAGCTCGAGGCTTGTGCATAAAATCATAGAATGGTTTGAGCTGGAAGAGATTTTAAAGACTGTCTCATTCCAACCCCCTGCCATGGGCAGGGACACCTTCCACTATCCCAGATTGCTCCAACCTGTCCAGCTTGGCCTTGAACATTTCCAGGGATGGGGCAGCCCCAGTTTCTCTGGACAACCTGTGCCAGGGCCTCACCACCCTCATTGTAAACCATTTTTTCCTTATGTCTAATCTAAACCTGCCCTCTGTCAGTTTAAAGCCATTCCCCCTTTCCTATCACTCAATGTACTTGTTAAAAGTCCCTCTCCAGCTCTCCTGGAGCTCCTTTAGATACTGGAAGGGGCTCTAAGGTCTCCCTGGAGCCTTCTCCAGGCTGAACAATCCCAATTCTCTCAGCCTGTCTCCACAGGAGAGGTGCTACAACCTCACTTTCCCTGGCACAACGCTGCTACCTTCTGCAGAAAAGGGCTGGCAGAGAGGTCTGGAGAGCTCAGTTTTGTGAGTGCTGAGGTCCCACACGCTTGGGGATGTGTTCCTGCTGCAACCCATGAGGTGTCCCTCACCCTGGACAAGGAGCTATGGCAAAGGTGGCTGGCTTTCAAATAAAGGTCACTGGATGTTCTGAAGAGGAGTAACAAGGGACAGTCCTCCTCACTAAAGTACCTCAGAACCTGTGTGGACTCCTGACTGGTGGACAGGGTGGCAGATCAGCTTTGAAAGGAGTTCAGGTGGATGTGCTCTGCTTGTGTCAAGCCTTGGGGCCCTGGCACATGGAGCACGTGTACAGCCTGCCCTGAGCTGGGAGTGCCTGGCCAGCTCACAGAGCCAGAGCTTTCCTCTCCCTTCCTCCCTCAGCTGTAGATGATTCCTTTCATCCTCTTCAAGAGGCCTCCTGCTGCCTCTTAAATCTCTGTTCACCTCGTTTGAATACTGCAGCCCGCTCCAAAACCTGATAAAGCTGAGTGCGATTAAGATTATGGCTTTCCCTCTTGGACAGGGAGCTGGGGATTGCCCTCCCTCACCTCTGGGGGTGCCAGTAGGTAGGCTGGTGGCAGCTGGGCAGTGTCCTGCCACTGGTGCTTGGGATGGACAGGGGATGAGCTCCCTGGGCACACAGATCTTTAGGAGGCTGCTGTGTTGTTCAGCTGGTGCCGGTGTGAGCCTTTGGCTTTATTAAACTGCCGTCATCTTGACCCATGAGTGGTTTTCCATCTTATTTTCTCCTCCCATCACATCCCATTCCCTCTCCTGCTGAGGAGGGGAGGAATAGAGCAGCTTGGTGGGCACCTGGCATCCAACCTAGGTCAGCTCACCACAGGAGTGCAATTTTCATTCCTTGCTTTATTTGTGCTGTGGCTGCTTTGGGCTATAGTTACCTTTAATTACTGGCTCTGCTGAGACTGGTTGAGCCTTTTCCAGTGAATGGTTTGGAGATCCTTGCTCCCAAACAATGAAACCACTTACCATCACTTATCTTTTAAATCAGAGTTTATATTTAGCTGTTGCCTTCCATTCAGGCTGCTTCTCCATGCCTGCACAGAGAAAAGCCCTGCAATCCTGCTGTTCACAGGAGGATTTCCAATGCTCTCTCCAGCCCCACTGCTGCAGCGGAGTTGGGATGTGATATCCAGGAGGACATCAGGCCCCATACTGCTTGCCTTGATGTTCAGCTCAGTTTTGGCAATTCCTTCACTTTGATCATCATTATAGAGTGAAAAAGTCTTCTAAGCATGTACAAAGTCATTAAAGCTCACACAGCCACCATGCAGAGGAGAGAGCAGCTGAGAGTCCCCTGACTATGTGAGAGGAGCTCTGCTTCTCTTTCCTGGGGGATGGAAACAGAGCTCAGTGAGGGGACAGAGTGTCTGCTCTGGATCCCGAAGGGCTCAAGACTTCTGAACACGAGTGTCATAAACGTCGTAAACCAGGAGATGGGATTGTTTGTCCTGAAATAACTTGGGTTTAATGCAAGCTGAAGGGAACTGGGAGCTGCCTCAGCATTCCCCAGCCTGTTGTTTCCTTTTACAGGCAGCCCCAGGAATAAAAACTGCTGCAAGAAGTTGCCTTCAGCGAGCACTGGCTCCGCCAGCAAGAGCTGTGCTCTCACCAGCACTGCAGAAACTGGGGCAGCAGGCGGGGAAATTGTCCTTCCGCTCATCCCACCCCACTGACCACGGCTTTGGGACAACTGTCTGTGGAGACAGTGTTTGGAGGGCACGGTGCTTTAAACAAGGTGCGGTGCCATCGGAGGATCCTTTTGGTCCAGAGCGACCTGCATCCAGCAGCCAGGACGCTTTCCCCACTGCCAAGCCCGGCCGTGTGGTGTCTCCTGGGAGCTGGGGAGCGACTGAAGCCCTGTCACCCCGTTCCGCAGGAGGGAGGGGTGTTTGGGGCTGCGGCAGTGTGCTCAGAGGATGCTCTGCCCAGCACTACATGCCGTGCCGGCTGCCTGACCCTGCTCCGTGCAGGATGAGATGCCAACGAGAGGGCAAAGAGCCCTCATCTAATTATCGTGCTATATTTGTACGTGAGAGAAGGGAAGTGAGCAAGAGCCGCGCTGCTGCTGGGAACTTGATGGCTTTAAGTGAATTGAGAGACAGGACACTCCAATTAAGGCTTTTTTTCCTTACTGCACACAATTTCTCCCCTTTCCTCTGCCTGCCTGGGAGGCTGGGCTACCTGCAGTGCTTCCCGTGGCAGGAGGTGGCTGCGGGGGAGGCGGGTTGTGCATCCCTGGGTGGAAGCAGGAGGGATGCAGACAGCAGGCAGCATCAGGGGACAGCCTGTCCCACCAAGGGGGTTTATGATAACGCGCTTCTGGCACTGGCCATGCACACGGCGAAATGAAATGCACCACTCTCTTGACGGTGTTTCAAAACGCCATTAAGGGATCAGAGCATGCTCCAGCCTGGGTGCTGGCAGCAGGCAGGGGAGTGAAATAATTGATTGGCTTCTCCCTGTGATCCAAAAGGGTTTCGATGTCAGGCCATTCATTGTGGTGGCTGGAATGCTAACACAACCCATCGTTGCTGCAGCCCCGCGAACGGGTGACGGTGCTAATGGCTAATCCGCGGTGATGGATGGGCTGGGGGAGATGCTACTGCTGAGTAAGGAGGAGGCAGCGAGAGGAGAATGAGGCAGCAACAGGCTGGGACTCAGCAGGCACTTTCCCAGCCAGTGTGGGAGCTGGGAGAGGGAAGCAGTGGGCAGGCAGCTTGGGCAAGTGTCCGTGTCCTGCTCCCCTCTGCTCAGGGTGGTCACACAAGAGGTAACATCTGAATTTAGCCACTTGATTTTTGCCACGTCTGGACTACAGAGTAACAAAAAGACGGCAAGCCCTCTCTCTTCCCTCCCTGCAGCCCTTCGTAAAACTCAGATATATTTCTTTATTTTGAATTAAAAGTGCACTGGGGTTGCCAGCATCTTCGGATAAACGAAAGACAAAGCTGAATGCAAAAGAGAGGGCAGTAAGAAATAAAAAGGTTAGCGTTCCCAGGGAGGGCAGTTGTGCTAATTAGCAGCAGACAGGGGCTGATGTGTTCCTCAGCCCAAACTTCCTGTGGATCCACCAACCGGTCCCACCTCTCTAAGCAGAAGCACATCACTGTTTTGGGAGGATTGTACCTGGTTTACACTGGGCTGAGTAGGAGCAGAAGTGTTGGTCATGGTCCACCTGCCCTGCTTCAAGGCAGGGAAAGGTTTAACTTCATCCCACCCCCAAACCATGGCTTGTGCTGAGGATTCAGTTCATGGCCAAGCTGGTGGCTCATAGGAGGAGGGCTGGGGCTTGTCAGACCTCGGGTTCAATCTGCACAAAGGGGACCACGCTGGGCTCTCCCAGTGGCACCTTTCTTCCCAAAAAACAACTTCCACACCTGCATGCAAGGGAACAGATTGACTTTAAATGGTTGCAGCTCAAGGAGCCTCTCTTGGTTATTGATCACCTACTGATTACTCCAGCACTTGGTATTCAGCTTGTAAATAAGATTACAGGGTAAATCTAAAATGGGAGCAGAGGGATGATAAAATTCTGCTCATTTACAATAAGCTCAAAGAACTTTCCCCCTTCTGCCCCCCCCTCCAGCTTTATTATGAAGTCCAATAAAATACCCTGGGGACAAGAAGGAAGAGAGAGTAGCAATTCAAAGGCAACATCAAAAGGCATCTCTATTCATTTTAGCGTGTCAACAGGCACAGGGAGATGCTCCCAGCCAAATGTGGCAGCTGCTCCAAGTGCAGCAGCCCAGCCCCTTCCCTGCCATCCCCAGCCAGCTCTGCTCCATGCTGGAAAGACAGGCCCAATCCCATCCATTTCCCTTAAGATCTCAGATAAGTTTCTGTTTTGATGGCAAGCACTTCAAGTGTTAGATGGGGAGTTCAATGCCATAGACTGTTCTCATTGCTTTCTGCCCATCTCTGCAAAAGAGGAAAAATCCAAATGATCTGCGGCTAAAAATAGGTATTCCTCTTCTTTCTCTGTGCTGCTGCAGGGCTGTCCTTTGGGCTCCTAGGAGTGCCAGGTGCCCTGGATCTACCACAACAAGCTGAAGGAGACTGGGATTTCATGGCAAGGTATTTAAGAGCTGTGCCCACCTTGGAAACCTCAGTCTTGTGATATCCAGCAGCTGAAGTAAGCCCCAGCTCCTGGAGTCATGGGAATTCATGAGGATTTTTAAATCTGGAAGAAGCCTGTTCTCTTCCACTGGGCAGCCATGGGAGGTTTCTCCCAGCTCCATCCTCTGAGGGCAGGGAAAGCATCTCCCTGCTCTGAGCAGCAGCCAGGACATCCTCACAGGCACTGTCCAAAAAGCTTCTCTGCACCTTCTTTATGGATGCTACTGTTTCAAGCAAGGGAGAAAATCTCCTCGAGTTTGTTTAGGACCTGACACCATCCAGCTTCAGGTGCTCCAGCAGCAAGGCTCCAGAGGATGGGTTGTTCTGCCTTTCCCCTGTGGGGTCTTGAGGAGACTTGGGAACATTTTGTCTAAATTGTACTTTTCCCCAGGAACTTTTGAAGTGATTCACCCTCGGCAGGAATTGTGCCAAGTTATTATCCTTCATTGCCATGTCAGGGGAAGCTGTAGCCCCCATCCCCTGGGAAGATTTGGTGCTTAGAGCAGGTTTGTGTCCTTGCTGCTGGTAGTGGGGCCAGCGCTGGTCCCCCCCAAGGGTGTCACACTGTGTGCCAGCACCAACACTGAGAACAGAGTACTTTTGTGGCAGTGTTCCCTAAGGAATGAGGCTTTTAAATATAGCAGGATTGATTTGAAATCCCAGATTAATTCACTTTTAAACACCAGCTCTCGGATTCTCATCCTCTGCTTCTAGGTGCGTATCCCCAAGCCTCACTGGGTGTTTATGAGATCTTGGAATTGAATCCTTGAAGAATCCATTAAAACTTCAATTCCTTGTGCAGTCCGGTGATTTTGGAGGCTGAGGCCTGGAGGAACAAACAAACATTCTGAGACAATCAGAACCAGCAGCGTTTTTTGCTGGTGGGACTGGGCCATCAGAAGTGCTGATCCCCTTGGGGCAGTGACAGCCTGCATGAGCCTGAGGCATTTTTAATGTAGATTGAATGAATGTTTTTGAAGCCTTTGAATAGCCTGTGAGTTCCCCCTTTTCCCATGTTAACAGGAGGCAAAATCCTCCACTTCCCTCAGGGCAAGGGCTTCTGCTTGTGATCCACAGAGCCGGGGTGTCCATGGATTAGTTCTTGGGGTAAGGAAAAAGATTAAGTGTCTGAAGTATCTACATGCAAGGGTGAATTTCCAGACAGGATTGACCCTCCTAGGGAAATTTCAGTGGCATCTATGAAGCCTTTCACATGCAGTTTCTGGCTGCCAAGAGATGGGACAGCCCCTAAGCTGTGGAATCCTTGGCATGAAGCTTCCAGATATTTGCAAGCCCAGCTGAAGATCCCCTCACCCTGTGCATGCTTTCAAACCCACAGCCTCACCCAGTTGCTGGGGAATCTCCAGGTTTTCAGGAGAAAAAGCACCCCCAGCACCCAAGGAACACCCATCACACTCCACAACCCCACTGCTGCTGGGCTGGAATAGCTGGGGAGCAAAGCCTGCAGCTGCATTTCCCCACCAAGAAGAGACCTCTCCAGCCTTCAAAGTGCCCACAAGAACTCACACCCATGCTGAGAAAAAAATGCCACCTCCTATCCAAAAAGGTGAAAAGACAGGACAAAGTTAAAAGCAACTCCAAAAAGGACTGCTGGGAATAGAAATATCCGTGTGTAACCATGGCTCCCTCGAGCCTGAAATGCAGGTGCCAACTGCTGGCCCTGCTGTGCTGGAGCCACAGCCTGGGAAATGGCCCAGAAAAATGCTCCACTCCTAGGGCTGGGGATGATGCTGGGGACAGTGACATGCTCAGCCCAGGGTGGGAGTCCCTGTGCCGAAAGTGCTTGAGCAAGGGGCAGAAAGGTGAAAACCCCGAAACGCTCATGACCGCTTGTGCCAGAGGTGCTTGAAGGAGCTCGGGCCTCTCCTGTCAGAGCCACCTCAGTGGAGGGGCTTTCCTGAGTGGTGAAATAAATGGGAATCTTGCATGATACCACTACACCAGTGGTGGTGGAAATAAAATGGTACACCGAAGCGAGGTGGAGATCAGGTGACCAACAGCAAAAGGCAAATTCCAGCTGCAAGGCCAAGGTGAGATTAACTCTCTTAGTGCTGTAAGATTCCCCAGAACAGATGAAGCCTGCGGACACCAATCCTCTCCCGAGTCAGAGGAAGAGGAAATGTGAAGGCACGTGAAGAAAACACCATAAAGACACCAAAGTCAGTGAAGAAGGAAGAGCTGAAATGCCGAGAGAGGAGAAAGAGGAGATGCTTCAAGGCTAGAAGCTGAAATTCTGTTGTAAAGCTCTGGTGATGGACTATGATACATCAGAGTACCCGTTGTAATTTTATGAAATCATGGGGGGTGGAGCATTCAAACTGCAATTCTGAGCAAAAGTACCTGGGCTGAAACAAGCAAATGCTGAAGCAGCTGGGATTTGATGAGAAGCTTGAACAGAGAGAGATGAAAGTGATGAGGACCCTTGCTCCCAGGGAGGAAGAAGACCGCTGTTCCTAGAGATGAAGATGCTCCCAGAGATAGGTGAAGAGAACCTTTGCTTCTGAACAGCTCATCCTTAAAAACGATACCCCAGTAGCTCAAGATTGGACCCTCGAAAGCAGTTCTGGGGAAAGCTGTAAGGTGAGGGAAGGGACTCTCACATGTGAGCAGAGAACCAACCTGGGCGGCTGTCTCGCTGTGGTACTGAACCCATGAGAGAACTTCTTGTGGAGATGTCTCTATAGCATGAGCAAGAGAGGCTCCTCTCCCTAAGTGGACTGAAAAAGGTTATTATAGAGGTGGTAAACTGAAAATCTCAAGGGTTGTCTTTTACATTGTCAGTGGGAGAAGGGAGAAAGGTGGGGGGAAGAGAAGTGTTCTGAAGGTTCGGTCTGAATGTTTTTCCCTTTCTTTTAGGTCTGTCAATAAACTTCTTTAAATTCTTTTAAGTTTTGGGCCTGCTTTGCTTCCTCCTAATTCTTATCTCACAGAAGGAAAATAAGTAATAGATATTTCAAACCAAACCACTACAGGGTTACACAGCTAAAATCCTCCTGGGACAGGCAAAGGCCACTCTGACCCCAGCACAACCTTTCTTTCAGCCCACATCCTGTTGGGTGCCCACACTGGCAGGAGCACCCAAGACTTGAGGCTCCCTGCACACCCCAGACCCACAATCCTGCTGCCACCAGCTCTTCCACCCCCAGGCCCTCCAACACAGAGGGATTTATCATGCAGGCAGGGAACTGGGGCATAAACACGTGCCAAGACTGAGAATGCCAATATCTGAATGCCTTCGGTTCCTTCCTCCCAATAAATCACCGCGTGACTCTAATTATCGCACTTGCCCTGGGTACACACCGGCTTAATAGGGAAAATGAGTGTGGAGGATTTATTACTGCTGATCCTTGATCTTTCATTTTTGATATTAAAACATGTTTAATTCATTGCAATGTAGATTAAAGTAAGGGAGGCCATGGACAGGCTCTGGTTTGCTTGGGGAGGATTTGGTTGCCGCCTGTCCCAGGAGCAGGGTGCTGCTGGCTCCTGCTCCCTTCCGTGCTGACTCTGGGGCTGATTTCGTGTCTGATTTCACCACCACACTTCCTCTGCCTGTGGATTTATGGTTGTTTAGACACCAAGACTAGGGAGACTGCTGTAAATGTGTTATTTTCACTGGAGAGACAGGTTACAGCAGAGCTTATAACCCAGCTAGATGCAACAGACGTGGTGGTTCCTGAGGTTTTAAGCTTTCCTAAATAGATGGCCATCTCTGTCAGTATGAACCAGCTCTTGCTTTCAGAAAAGCTTTCTCTTTTTATTTTGTTACAAGAGCCTTTGGCCTTCAGTGACTAGTTTGCATTGAATCTTCAACAACTGTGAAAGCATTTCTCACACAGCCTGGGAGAGTGCTGCAGAGCCCAAACCTTTTTTGCCCTATTTTGCAGTACGGCTTCTGCAGGGTGATGGCACCTTGGCCACTTACACTTGGTCACGGGGTCTCAAAGGGATTTGTGTGGCAGGGGAGGGAGCAGAGAGGGTCCAGGGATGAGAAGACATGGAGCAGACACAGGACCACTGAGCTTACAGTTCACCCCAAGCAGGGTAGCACAGGCCAGAGGGGGAAAAGGCTGAGTGTGGGGAAAGGCAAAATCAAGGCAAGGACAGCCCGAGCAGGGGGGGCTCCCTGGTGGCATTGGTGTCATCCCTGTGCCCCAGCCAGGCACACACACCTCCCACAGTGACACCAGGCTGGGCTCCAGGTGTGACCCAGGCCTGCGCTGGCCTGCTGCTCTGTCCTTACAGGAGCGATCCGCATCAGCTCCATCCACGCATCCATCCACCCATCCATCCACGCATCCATCCACCCATCTGCCCATCCACCCATGCATCCATCCATCCATCCATCCATCCACCCATCCATCCACCCATCCATCCATCCA
>NW_024581134.1:3877955-3971871 GCF_017639235.1 Corvus kubaryi | reverse complement strand
ATGGGGGCGGCGGCGGCGGGGGGCTGCGGGAGCCCTGCCCTGCCCGCCCGCCGCGCCGCCCGCCTCACCCGCGGGGCTTCCTGAGGGAGCGGCGGCGGCGGAGCCCAGGTGAGCCCTTGCCGGGGGCGAGCGCTGCCCGCCGCGGTGCCGCGGGCTCGGGGCGGGGACACCCGTCGGTCCTGCGCGCCGCACCGGGAGTTTCGCCGGCTGCCCCGGGATGCTCCGGCGGGACCAAGGGGACTGCGAGAGGCGGGCGCCTGCCGCCCCCTCCCCGGCGCCTCCTCGCGTCCCGGTGCCCGGCCGCTCCGCTTCTCCCGCGGCGTGTTACAAGGGATGCCCAGCTCCCCGGGCGCGGGGTGCCCAGAAAGCCATCGCTGGCGTGGAGGAGCTGGAGCAGAGCTCTGTCTCGTCCTCCGCTGGGAGCTCAGCACGCAGGGTCAGCTGAAGATGTGCCTGTGGCCTTCTGCTGGTGCCGGGGTGGTGATGGGGTACCCCGTTCCTGGCCGTGCCGCTGCCCCGTCTCCCTGTCGCTGTCTCGGTAGCGGTGCATCCGCGGGAGGTACGCGCCGAGATGCACGGGAGGAGGAATCTGGCTGGAGCGGCTCGCGTGATCTGGGTCGGATCGGTGCGGCTGAGCACCGCACGCACTTGAGATGGCTTTCCCAATCGCGGGGCCCTGGGCAGGGCAAGGCTGAGCAGAGAAAGTGGGGCTCGGGGCAGGGAGCTCTGCCACTTCCCCCTCAGGTCACCTTGGCATGCTCCTGGGTGACAATGTTCTTGCTACTAGTCTGGTATCATGGCAGTTGCCATCATGAAGCGTGCCTGATTGAGCTGAAAGAACAGAGACGAAGGCACTTGGCTTCTGGCTTGAGGCTTGTTTGGGTTTGGTTTTTTTCCCTCATTTTCCTATTTTAGAGCAATTTGGATGGGATGAGTTTTCCTCCTTGTCGGCAGCAGTACTGGTAGAGGGACGTGGCTTGCTTTTGAGGAAGTGCAGTTTGAAAATATTCTCACCTTTCTCTTCTATGATGACAACCAGTGGGCTGTGTGCCACCTTCAGCCTTCCAGTGCCTCAGTTTCCCCGTGTCTACAATGAAAAGGTCGACGAGGGAAAAGCTGGTTTGCACCAGGGCGGGCTGGGATGTGTGTTCTGGTGTGTGAGAACCTCTGCTGGCATGAGATTGCCTGGAGGGCAGAGTGGTTCTGGGTCAAGCCCAAGGGAGGCTGAGCCCATGGCCCCTCTTTGGGAGGAGGAAGGTGCTGAGTGCAGGGGAGGGCTGGCACTGCCTCTGATCTGGGCACAGACCCTGGCAGGGTGCTCCCCAAGTTTAGCAGCCCTCCATACCCATCTGTGAGCTGCTGGCATCCATGTCGTCCTGCAGTGAGGAGTTCATGCTGCACCTGAGCAGCAAGAAAAACAGCATCCTTTTTTTATTTTTCATAACAAGTTGGGGTTTTTTTGGCTCCCACATCCCCTGTGGTCATTTCCTGCCCAGGCAGTGCCCTGTCCCTGTGCCTTAGAGCACCAGCGTGTGGCTGAGCCTGCAGCCTCCTGCTCTCTGGCTGCTCTCTGAGGACCCCCATGATGCTGAACTTTCTCTGGCGTTTGCTGCCATGCTGCTGTCTCCTTCCACTGTGGCTGTCACCTCACAGCCACCAGGACAGCGGGGACCAGCCATTGCTCGTGTGTGTAAACAGCTTCTGGCTGGAGCCGGGCTGTGACAGTGCAGGGCTGTGAGTGGTGGGGAGCATCGAGGAGTGCCTGGTGCTGAGAGCAGCTGAGCTCCTCAGGCTCTGTGATGCTGCTGCAGGAGCCCGTGGGGGAAATCAGCCCCTTGGGACTCCCTGGCATGGGTTGATACCGTGGCTGCTCTCCTGGTTTGACAGTTCAAGGTGCCAGCTGGCCACTGGATTGGCATGGCAACAGCCACTGTGCTGCAGCTCCACTTGCAAGCCACAACTTCAGCATTGCTGCAAGACCGACCCATGGTGGGGGGCACAGGGCACTGCTGGTTGGGTGCTCCACCGCAGATAGCACTGAGCCACCAGCATCCCACAGCTGGAGCATGTCTGCCCCTTCCCAGGGCTTCAGCACTGCTGGCACCGAGGGCTGTCCCTGCCAGCTGACAAGCTGCTGTGGCTTGTCCTGGTGTGAAGTCCCCAATCCTGTCCCCGGGGACCAGTGCTGCTGGCTGCCCAGCAGCTCACTCGGCTGCCCAGGAAGCTTGATCAGCTCAAGGGAATTGAGATCACTTGTTGAGGATGGACCCGTGGAGCAGACGCAAACCCACGTCCTCTTTGCACAGGGGCAGGTGTGGGGAGCACAGTGGGGATGCAACTGAAGTGGGCTCAGGCCTGGTGCCTCTCTGTAAGCCAAGGGGTGCAGTGCTGGGGATAAGGCTGGGGAAGGGAAGAGGTGCCACAACATGTATTAGGGTGCACAGCGAACTGTTGGCCTCAATCTTCCTAAGGCAGGAGGGCAGCCACATGCTTACAGTTAAGAGCAGTGAGCCTTGGAGCTCATTTCTGCCTTAGAGCAGGCCGGTTGGAGTTTTGAACTGGAACTGAAAAGCGCAGAGCCCTGTCTAGCACAGGAAAAGTCCTCGAGTGGGAAGAACTCAGGAGAGAAGATGCTGTTTGCGCCAGCCACCTTCACGTTCACCACCTGAGCTCCTGGGAGCTGACCTGCAATGCTGGGGCTGAGCAGAGCTCCGGGACTTGCCCGTGGATCTGCAGAGCTGGGATTTTACCTCCAGTCACAGCCCCAGGATAGCAGGAAGATGCTTTTATCGTTTGCTTGGTGGCTGCACCCTGACACTGAAGGACAAATCCTCAAGTCCTCAGCTTTGCCTTAGCACTGGTCCTTCCTCCATCACACTGAAATCAGTAGCGAGCCTCTTTCCTGATTCATACCCATGAGTTCTGTGTCCTTTTCCAGGGAAGCTCCAGCACTCAGGCTCCATGGTTTTGTAGTGAAAAAAAGATAAAGATATCTTTTAGATAAAGATCAAGTTGGGTGCTGCCTTGAGGAACATCCAGCCTGGCTGGAACAAGGCTGAGATCATGGGCTGAGAACGGGTCCCCACGTCATCACTGGGGCAGCAAGGCTGCTCCCATCTCTCGCACCGTGGGGCAGAAACAGCCCACATCTCCCAGGGCTGAGATGCTTTTCGATGCCATCCTCCTCTCCCAGGACATCCCTGGGTGATGTCTTGGAGCCTGCAAAGGGAAGAGGGTGATGAGCTGATGTAACGGGGCCTTTGGCTCCCTGACAGAGCAGGGCTTGTTTGGGTGTGCTCCTCCCCACTCACAGCACCGATGGGTTGCTCCAGCTTTGAAAGTAGGGGACAGAGACATGGATCCACATCAGCCAGGGAGAAGCACTTTGGAATGTGCAAGGAAAAATGGCACCATCAAGCCATGCAGCTCATCTAAGTGGTGGCTTTGGGGGCTGGAAGCTGCCTCTGGCTTGTTGAAGGACACACCTTTTTCCACTTGATCCACCTAAAACAGAGTTTTTCTTCTTCTGTGGCTCCTTCTGGGGGTGTGTTCAGCTCCATGCACCTTGGAGGGCTGGAAATCTCTGATCTGGCTGAATTTTAATCCTTGTAAGGGGTGGCTGTCCCCCACAGGGAAGAGAGGGATGGCTGCTTCACAGCCTTCTCCTGTGAGGCTGAGTGAGCTCTGCTCATCCTCTGCTCTCACCTGTTATGGTGGGACTTGTCTTCCCTGAAAATGGAGAGCCAGGAGAGGGCTGGGGAAGGCCCTACATGTACCTGAGCAGAGACTTCTGCAGCCAGGACAGGGACATGATGGCCAGGAGCCATCTCTGAGGGATTGGCAGTCAAGAAGCTCTTTCATGCCACTTGAAGTGATGACCAGAACACCGTGGCTGGGTGCAGGATGGTTGAGGAGCCTCAAACCTGGCTCAGCCACAGCCAGACTGAGGGAGCGCCATGCCCAGTTTTAATTTCTGCTCGGTACTGCGAGTGCTCACACGCATTCACAGATGGGCCTTTTGTCTCCCAGGAGTGCATAGATCCTCCACTGTGTAAAATTCACTGTGCTTCTGCCATGCCATACCTCCATCCCTGACCCCCCCATCCCTGCCTGCACAGCCTGAGCACGCACACGGATGCCTGGTGACGTTGGGAACGCTTCCGAGCTCCCTCGCCATTCTCCCTCTCTTTTAAATTAAGCAGGAGTTGGGCTCAACAGCCAGTCAATAGCAAGACTTACCTCTTAAATAGCATTATTGATTGCCCAGGAAGCCTGGTTTTGTATCAATAGATACATACACACACACAGGCGAGTCTTGTGCCAGGTGCTGGTGGTGAATGGCACAGAGGAACGTGCAGAGATGGCTTGTTGCAGGTGGGGACACACGTGTGTCTCCATGTGAGGCAGATGCAGCTCTCCACTGGAGAGCAAGGTGAGGCACCCTGGGGTCTTTGATTATGGGCCTTTCACATCTGACCAGCACTACTGTGCTGCCTTGACCACACTTGAACATGTGTCCCTTTCTTCCTAACACGTGACACTGATGCAGGACCTCTGCCAGCTTGCTTTGCCTCGGCGTTTGCTGGGAGGCCTCTGCACTCTGCCTTCGGAGAAGATGTGCAGATGTCTGCCCACAAATTGCGTGGTCTCCTCAAAGGTCACTGACCCTGCAGGGATTCTTCACGTGGGAGACTTGGGATAGATGTGCAAAACTCAGTCTGCTGTAGACTGTTTGGAGAGGAGGATGGATGAGACAGGCTGGACCCGTCCTGCCAGGGAGGGCCTTGCTTTGTGTCCTTGTGTCTGGTGGTGCAGGCTGTGAGCTGGCACATGTGGGGACTGTGGTGGGACCTGGCTGAGCTCCAAGCAGGTGGAGCCATGGGAGTGTGGCAGGGAGGACAGCTCACTGCCATGCCTGCTCGGGAAAGGCAAAGTGTGCTGCTGCTCTCGAGCTGTCTCCCTCCAGGTAATGGGCAGTGGGTGCAGGAGAGCTCCCATGGGCTGTGGGGCTTCACTGGCTTCATCCTCTCAGGGCTCAGAGTGGCTCTTGTCCCTCGGAGGTGGCAGGGTGCTTGCAGTAGCCAGGTTGTGGCTTGCTGCTCAAAGCTTGAGTTGCCAAGGCACTGCACGTGCCTCCATAGCGTGGAGCCAGCCCCTCATGTGGGGAGAGACAAGAGAGAGCCAGGGGCTGGAGCTGAGTGTGAGCAGAGCTGTGTCCCTCCTTTTGTGCAGCACACTACTCTCCCTGGAGCGGCTCGGTGTGCTGGGAGCCCTGGCTGCTCTGTCCTCCAGGGTCGTGGAGCTCAGCCAAGGTGCAGTGATGCTCGTGAGAGGAATTGCAAAACCTCCTGCCAGGTTTGCTGTAGCAAAGTTTGGGCTGTGGCAGTTTTGCATTGGTGCTGCAGAGCCCCGTTGCCCAGCCTTGCCCGGGGCTGCCACAGCAGCCAGCCTTGCTCGCCTGGCCGCGTGTGCTAACTCACACTCACTCTGTGACAGAGCACGGCCCCATGTCCCATACCTGGCGTCCAGCCTTGCTTTGGACCGTGCTTCCTGATGCTCTGCTCTCTCCTGGGATTAGCTAAGGCCGAGGAAAGCATCAGCTGCATTGTCACAGGCAGCTGAAACAGCTCAGATGATCCGTGGGGTCGGCTCGCCGAAGCCTGGCAGGCAGGGGCTTGTAAGACCTTTGTGTGTGTCAGTGTTGAGCTGATCAGTGGGCACGGGAAGTTCTTGGGTGTCACTGCTGTGTGTCCATGCATATAAATGTGTGTGTATATGTAGCAGTCTGAGATCTTGCTCCTGTTTGGGCCCTCTCAGTGTTTTTCTAGACAATGCCTGCCCGCAGCGAGCGCCGGTTGCTTGATCTTAGCCAGCCAATCTATGCAGGGATCTCGGGAAAGAACAGTTGGGGTTTTATGAAGCTGGCATAATTTACAGCTAAAATAGCACACCAGATATATGTCCAATCTAATCTCCTTTGTAATCTTGTTTTCATTTAAGCCTCCAGGGTGGTGATGGGGGGAGTAAGGCAAGCAAACTGCGAAGGGAGTTTATTACCCGTGCCAGGGAGATTTGCGTGATGCTCTCTACCAAGTGACCTCAATTTGCAGAGGTTAAAGCTGGCTGTGGTGGTCCGTGGCTTGGAGGGGTGTCTCCTGCCTGTGCTGGGGGCACTGAATGCAAATCCTTCTGCAGATGGCTGTGGGTGTGTTCAGGACCATGCACACTGTGAAGCCATCCCAGTGCCTGCTCCCGTGACCAGGCAGGAAGAGCGATGCAATGCATCCATGTCACCCTGACCAGCTCCACAGGAAAAGGAATGAAATTATCTCTCTGCTGCTGCCTTTGCGGGTTGCATTTCTCTTTAGTTTTCAAACCACATATTGTCCCAGATCTCCTGCCAATAGCAGGGAGCAAACTGATAATGCAGCTGCTATTAATAAAGCAGCATCGTTACATATTCATATCAATCAGACTTCTAATTCCACAATATTTTTTCAAGAAGAAAAGGCAGTGCTTCACTGGGGCGATGGAGGAAGCTGTCAGGTGGGATGGTGTTGGAGATGCCTTTCAGCAGCACTGGCAGAACCTGCTCCCCTCACATTTTTTCTCTTGGGGATTCCTGTACTGAGCTAGCCCTGGGGTTCTCATCCACCTCCCCTTCAGCTTTCCTTCTCCCTGGGAGTGCTGAGCTAAAAGGTGGGATCCCCAAGGCAGTTCCAGAATCCCTGGAGCACTGTCACTGTGGGGAAACACGAGCGGTGCGAGACGGAGAAGCACTGAATTCCAGCGGCTGGATTTGGCAGGAGAGGCTCCATGCTCTTCTCCATTTTATATAGAAATTTTCGCATATTATGCAAATTTCAAAGCAAAGTATGGAAAATCTGGGTATAAATCTGGGATGTATGTATGTTTGTACAGCCATTAGAGAGGGAAGTATACCACAGAATCCTGGCCGATGGATAAATAGACTCACACTGCCATTCCTGCAGTAAAATATGCTTTTTGTCATTGCTATAGTATAAAAAAAAGTACAGTCTCCAAAACTGTAGCAGCACTTTATGGTATGCTATAAATTGGAAGAGATACCTGATTATTCGTAGAGTATTATGGAGGTCTCAGTGACTTCACCATTAAGCCCACACCAATACTTTGACCATAAAGCAAAATCTCACTCCTTTATGATTGAATTCAACATCCAGATTTGGCCAAATAAATCTTGTGAGGCTGAGCACGTTTTTCCATGAATGTTGTTCTGGAAACTTGCCCTTACCCTCGGGCTGGGAACGTTTTGAAGCCTTAGCTGTGGGATCTCCAAGTCCTAAACCAAGCCTCGCAGCCCTCGAGCCTTTCTGAGCTCTCTCATCCCTGGCACGTGTCAAAGCTGCTCCCAGCTCATCCCTGCTTCCTCTGGCTCCTGGCACATGCCAGGGAAGGGAGCGTGGCTGTTCCACCAGGTTCCGTGGTGGCAGCCCTGCGAAGAGGGCTGGCATTGAGCCCTCCCGGCGGCAGCTGCCGGTCGCTGCAGCAAACAGTTTCCAAGCAACTCAGAGGCTGCCGGTCTGAAAAGACTCCTGCTAGAGGCTTGTAATATTAATGGGAGTTATGGAAAGGAGGAAAGCTAAGAGATGTGGGAAGGGCAGCCGGTGTGGTGTCCCCAATATCCTCCTGCCGTCAGTGATGCTGCGATGGGATGCAGGGCACTGCTGTCCTGCCAGTTCTTCAGCTGGTTGCTGGGGCAGATGTGGAGGAGGCAAAAGGTGCAGTCCCTGTCCCAAAGAGCTTGTGTCTCAAGCCTCCATCCAGCTTTGGCACCTTCTCTGAGCAGATCTGTTCCCCAGCATTGCTCATCTGTGCCACAGCCTGCGGCGAGTGCTCTGCTCATCTGGCCTGGGGAGATGGGTGGTGTGTGGGCAGCTGAGGGGTTCAGGTGCAGAAAGCTGTGTGGTCATAGGAGGAGGCAAGCCGGATGTCTGCCTTCATCCCCATCAGCAAAAGCATGGAGAGGAGTGCAGGGACAGCTCCCTGCAGCCAGCTGATGTCAGTGGAAGAGGCCATCAGGGCTCCTGCCGAGGTTTCTGGACTCTCAGAAACCTGAGCCCAAGGGAGGAGAGACACCATGGCAGGGCTCATCAGGATTTGAGCTTTGACACCCAGAGCTAAGCCCTTTCCTTGGCAGAGTGAGTGTGTCTGGAGTGTGACAGACAGCTGGGAACAAGTCCACTGTGTCCACGCTGGAGGCTGGACCTCCAGCCACCAGACAGGTCTGCACAGTCCTCCAGAAGCAGTCTCTGGTGTGCAGCCGTGCAGTGGCAGTGTGCAGGAGCAGTGTCCTGCTCTCACAGCACCAGCCATGCTGAGTGGATCTGCCACCTGGGTAAGGTTCTGTGTTAAGATAAAGGCTTGGCAACTCCTTGGATTCATCCCTACATTTGGATGCAGGGGTTGTCACAGCAGCAGGGCTGGGATTTTGGGGGGAAGGAAGGTGGTGGAGCAGCCTGTGGGGTGTTGGATGGGAGAGAGGAGAGACCAGGCTGTCCCACGTGGTCACTTGGTCCCCAGCACAGTGTAGCAGTGGAGGCCAGGCTTGTTCCATGCGAAGTGGGTAGAAAGTGAGGTTAGTCCTGTTGGTTGGGCAAGCCCCTTGCCCCTATCAGAGCACGGGATGCTTGATTTTGGGGAGGAGTAGGAGATTAGAGCTAACTGGGAGAAGTCAAGAGTTGTGTTGGTAGCAGGCAGGATTACTGGTGTCACAGGGGAGCTGCGAAGTGCCTGTGCTGTTTGCTGTGGTTCTACAAGCAGGAGGCATCTGGCTTTTCTTACTTTGTCTGTGAATTTAACTTTCTGTCTCTCCTGAGGTAGTGTGAGCTCAGGATGGGAAGGGAGATAAGGAGGAATTGTTTTTTTGCTGAGCAACAGCAAATCCAACACATATATCGTTGTGAGCAATTACTGGCCTTGCAGGAGTGCAGAGGCCATGAACAGCTTTCTGTGGAAGAGAAGAGCTGCCTGGGCAGCCGGGCAGGGGCTTGGGGGTACCTGGGGATGAGATCCATCTCTCCCTGTACATGGGAATAAACTCCTGGATGTACCATTGGGGCACTTAAATCCAGAGATGGATTTCAAGAGAAAACAGCTGTCATGGTCCAAATGGGTGAAGTCCTGGTCCTCAGGCAGGCATTTCACCCTGGAAATGGAAAACAGGTGACTTGGCAGCTCTTCTGTGTTCTGGTTTGGGCTGAGCTCTCACCTGCTACCAGAGCCCCCAGGATGGCCATCTACACAGGGCGCATAACTCCTGGGCAAGTGATGCCACCAGACTGTATCTGATACTGCCTATGTGTGCCAGAGCTGCACAAGGCTGTTTGCAAACAGGCTGAGCTGGGAAGGTGCCCAAAGAAGGGCTGTGCCAAGAGGAGGGAGGACACGGTCATCCTGCAGGACTGGGAGGATGCAGGGTTGCCTTGCAGCACAGGATCCCACGTGCTGGGACAGCCAGGCCGTCAGGAGAAGATGGGCTGTCTGTCTGCTGCAGTCCAGCATCTCCTCTGGTGCTCCAGCAGGGCAAAACATGGGTCCCCACCTGCCCTGGAATACTGGATATAAGTGCTGGGTGTCACCTCCCACCGGTGGGTGACCAGTGGCAGGGTGCTGCCCATGGAAACACTCTCCCTGGGGACCGGCTCCTGCCACAGGCTGCAGGAGGGGCTGCTGGGACAGCACAGCAGTGCCTGTGCTATCATAAATCTGCCTGGCATCAGCGCAGAGAGCATTCCCGCTGACTTACGGCCTCTCTGCTCCACGAGGATAGGAAGCGGCGTCGCATGGCTGGCTCTGCTGGCATTTACTGCGTCACGAGTTCTCCTTTCTCCCCGTGCGACGTCAGCGAGACACGGAGAGCGGCTGCTAAGGGCAGGGATGGTGTGCTGGCAGCTCAGACCCCTGTGAGGGGCAGGTGGCTCCAGCAGCATGGTGAGAAGCAGCTGTTCCCACACCGGGAAGCACTGTGGTTATGGTTATCAGCTGCCACTCTTACCCCCGCCTTGCGCTGAGGAAAAGGTGGAGGCCAGGTGTGAAATGGTGCCACCCCTGCTGTGCTGCCTGATGGCTCTGGTCTCGTGTGTGCTACCCTCCACCCTTCCAAGTCACTGCTTGATCCTTCCAAAGCTGCCTTGCGTGCTGGGGTCCTCTGCCACCACCAAGGATGGCACCACGCTTGTGGCCTGCTCTGCTCTCAGCAGTGGGGCAGCCACGTTCACCCCTGTGGCTCTGGCACCAGCTGTGCAGTCCACTCGAGGCCTTGGGGCTGCAAAACTGACCCATCATGGCAGTGGATAAGGCTGGGAGAAGCCCAGAGCAGCAGAGCACAGCCAGGGCTGTGCAGAGTGGCACCCTGAGCCCTGCTCCTCTCAAGCCAGTGATGCCAGGCCTGGGGAATGCTGTTGTCCCCATCCCAGGGAGGATGTGCTGAGGCAGGACAGTTGCTGCCTGTTGAAATGACACTCAGGGGATTCCCCTTGAGCCCTACCCTAACCAGCCTTGTGGCTGCTGCTGTCCCAACCCATTCTGAGTGTTCTACAGAGGTTTTTGCCCCCAGTGCCATTCTCTGTTGTTGCCTCTCTCCACACTTCTGCTCCACACAAAGCCAGCTCTGGGAAGCCTGACCTGTCCCACCCCAGTGCAGTGAGTGTGGGGCACTGGGAAGCAGTGGGATACCCTGCTCTGTTCTTTGCAGCACCTCAACCTCTTCTCTGCACTCTGGGTCGCATTGGCCAAGTGCCTTCTGCTTCTGTGCCTCAGTTTCCTCGTTCTTGCAAGGGCAGTGATAGTAATGTTTCTGAAGTGCTTTGGGAGGAAAGGGAAATGCCATGCCCCATCTCTGTCCCTGGTGTGATGGTCACCAGGCTGTGGTGGTCTCCTAAAGCCCCTTTGTCCAGGGAGGTCCCTCTCCACCTCTCAGCACTTTAAATAGACGTGATGCAGCTCTTGGCTAAACAAATTTTCTCCACAGCTCTTTTCTTTCCTACTCAGAATTCAGGGAACATCATTTTGGTAACCAAGGTATTTGCATAATCAGTATTTTGTGGTAATTGCTCCCTTTCAGAAGAGGTGCTTATCATCCCATCGGGTTTTGAGGAGCTTGTGCTATCTTTGAGGCCAGGCAGGGAGGTGGTTTCCAAAGGGGAATGGCTGGGCTGCTGCCCTGTGGTTTGGGGGATGCCTCCCCCAGGATGAGGAGGATCAGAAGAGCCTTTTGCCTCTGGGCTTCTGCACCATCAGCGATCTGCTGCAAGTCCCTTCCTCCCCCTGTGCCTCAGTTTCCCCTTAGTCCCAAAGTCTCTGAGCTGGGAGGGAGGAGCTGCCTCAGTGCAGTGGGACACAGGGTCTCCATCTCTGCAGGAGCTGCCTTGCCAGGGCTGCTCCTTCTCTCCCTGATTGCATGGCATGGAAAAGCAGCCTTTGGGAGTGCTTTGCAGTGCTTTAGCAGCTACCAGCCCGGTGGAGCAGGGTGGGAGGCGTGGGGCTGTCATCCAGCTGCAGGAGATGCCGCTCCGTGGGGAGACCCTGGCTCTGTGCCCCGTGTCACTGTCACTGCAGCTCTCGGGGGGCGAGTGGTAGCCAGTGCCTGGCGTGCCAGCAAGCCACCCTCGCCCGCCCGGCAGCGTGACTCACTCCCTGAGTGGCAGCTCCCACTCGGCAGCGTTTCCAAGGAACCCAGGAGATGTCTCCCCATGGCAGCGGCTGGAATGGGGACCCCGGGACCCCGACCTCGGGGCTGGGCAGGGTGTGTGGTCCCTCCCTGCCCAGGAGAGCCGGGAAGCAGCCTGCACTGGAACAAAAAGCAGCAAAGCCTGGTGTTTCCCAGCACTGGCAAAGGCTGGAAAGGCCGTGAGGAGGGCGGCTGCTAGCCGGCTGGGATGTGGCAGCGAGCAAGGGAAATGCCCAGCTCTGAGGGCTCAGCCATCCCCAGCCCTGGAGGAGAGGCAGGCAGCCAGCTCTCTGCAGGCTTGCAGGCTGGCTCTCAGGTTTGCTGCCATTCCGCCTCTTCTGCTCTTCAACACTTCTGCCTTGCTCTTGCAAAAGCCCAGGTGTGCCGTCCACAGGTGCTGGGGTGCCTGTGGGTCTGGGACAGGCAGCGATGCAGGAACCAGCCCGGGCCGTGGTGCAAAGGTTAACCCATCCCTGTGCTCCCTGACTGCAAGAGGAAAAACAGCGTGTCCTGTTCCTGCGCCTGGGCAGCGTTGGTGCTGCCTGACCTGACTGCTAAGCAGGGGCTGAGGCTCCTTGCAGCACTGATCTCAGTGCTCGCCGAGCCATCCCTGCTTCCTTCTCTGCATCTGTCCCTGGTCCCCCTGTCCCCCCATCATTCCCAGGACGGCTCTGCTGTGCAAACCCAGCTCCTCTCTTGCCTTGCTTGTGTGCTGCCATCAGCCAGATAGCAGAGGCTGCTCCTGCCCCAGCACTGACTGTTTCCCCAGCTGTATTAAGTCTCTATTTATCTATATAAAATTTCATCGTCCTAAAAGGCTGGCAGGTAATTGTGTAATTACCATCCCTCCTATGGTGCTGGCCTCTCCTCTCTCCCTGCTAGTTGGGTATCCTCTTCAAGTTTAATCCACTGGGAATTTACATTGTCTTTGCAATCCCCAAGGGAACGATGCTGCTAAATCCAGGTCCCAGAGCTGGCCTCTCTGGGAAGCCCTTAATTCCCTTTGCCATTAGCAGAATGCCAAATTAACAACTCCTTGTGGCTCCTTCTCACCGCAGAAGTGGTCTGGGGCTGCCAGTGTGTGGTGTCTGGGCTCAGATACGATGGAGTCCATGCCCTCTTCCCAGACAATCCAGCCTGGGGTGCTGGGACGTGTCAGCAGTCTTTGCCCCACACCCTGCAGACCCCCTTCAATTCCTTCCAGGGGTAGGGAAGGCTTCAAACTGCTTTGCACCCAACACTTTGCCTCAGAGACTCCACAGACCCCCCAGACCCCATGGATCTTTCTTATTGCAGCCCCCCCAGGCCATCTCACGAGCAGGGTGGGTGGTGGGAAGCAGGGAGGCTGCACTGGAGCTTCTCCCAGGCTTGGGGTCTCAGTGTCAGAGAGCCTGTGCCAAGGGTCCTTCCTTCTGGTGAGGTAGAGGATGCTTTGAAGCACTTCAGTGCTTGGTTGGTTTTTGTGCTTTGCGCTTTTTTTCCCCTTTAATGGGAATTGTATTCTGTGCATGGAGCAGCTGGTGATTCTTCTGGCTGCTGCCGCATCACCTTTGAGCTGCTCTCGTGAGACTCCTCTTTTCACCCGCTGTACAGAGAACTTGAGCCAGTGAGCCCTGGGTCTGTTCCTGCTGTAACCCTGCTGATGAGAGAGACATTTCTGAGAAGGCAGCAGACACCTGGTCCTGCCCGGGGTGGGGACACAGGGAAGAGACCTTGGGAGCTGCATCCCCACCCCGTTAGCTGTGGGGGTTCACACGAGGGTCTCTATAATCACAGCCAGCAAAGCACAGTGCGTGCCCCACTGATGTGTAACAGCAATAAAATGCTGGGTTTTGATTTTTATTTTTTCTTTGAAAAGGTGCTTTCCTCAGTCAGAATCCTCTAGTTCCAAAGGGGAACAAGGCCTGAACTGGAGGAGGGAAGAGAGCATTCCCCAGGGAGTGGGGGCCTTTCCAGAGCTGTGGGTTCCTCCAGGAAGGAGGAAAGGCTGTGGGAGAGAAGCTGGATGCTCCAGTCTCAGCTCCCATCCCTTGGCTCTGTACGAGGAAGACGCTGGGATTTGCTTTGTTTCAGCTCTTCAGAGGAGATCTTTTTGAGGGAACACCTTCCCTTTGCTACCTGTTCAGGCAGGGGAAGATCCTAGTTAGATACTCTCTGCTGATGCTGATACTGATGACTTGCCTGTGTTTACCTGCCCCCGGCAGTACTCCTGCAAATGAGGTGTCAGCAGGGATGCTGGCGTGTGTGGGTTTTACAGGACCAATAAAGCAGGGCTGAGGCGTGCGGTCAGGAGGAATCGTGCTGCCATCCCGCCAGCGGCACGTGGGGACGTTTGAGCTGGCAGTGTCTCATCACTCGCTCATTCACCTGGCGCCTGTTCAGCAGAGGGGCCTCGTGGAAATGGCTTGAGCACCAGGTGTGCTGAGCACAGCTCCTGCAGGCCCCTCTGCTGATGAGGCAGCACTTTGTCACCCAGGCTCCAGCACAGGCTGCTTTCCCAGGAATCACCTGCTTGCCATGGAGAGCAGAGGCCAGGTATGACACCTGTGGCTCTCTCAGCCCCTGTGTGATTTGACTGCAGAGCCCTGCTCCTGCCTGTCCATGAAGGAGCAGAGAAGTCTCTATCTCCCTGTCCTGCACAGGGTGTAAGTGATGCCCCCAGGACAGCTCTGAGGGGAGTGGGAAGCACATCTCCATCACCTACACCGTGTCTGTGCCTCAGTGGACCCAGGCATTATTTGGAAACTGCCCCAAGACCCTGAGCTTTGTATTGCCTGTAGCTTCCAATATATCCTGACCACTCTGTCTGCAGCAGCAGGACTGATGGGGCTGTAGAAAGGTGACCAGAGACTTGGGAGCATCTCATCTCTGTCCTGCAGATTTGTGGTACAGCCTGTCATTACCAAAATGCTGCTGGGTAATCCATCCCCTGTGTGTGCACAGGCTGGCACAGAGCCATGGCTCTGGGAGATCTGCTCCTCCTTCCTCAGCCCCTGGCACTGGCGTCAGGATTTGCAGATGCTCTTGGTCAGAGGGCTTTGTCTCTCCTCCCTTTTAATTGCCACAAGGATAATTGGTTTTGCGGTTGAGCAGGGGGAGTCCATGAGCTCTCCTTCCTCCACAGCACCCATGCAGCTCCCTGCCAGCAAGCTGAGTGCTGAGAGGGTGCCAGAGCATCCCAAGGTGGGAGCTGAAATCCTTCCCACTCTTGCCCCACGAGCCCCCCAGCTTTCCCAGATGGATGTCCATCCTGGCCCCAGGATGGAGCTTGCAGCTCCTGTCCACCCATGACAATGAGCTGCTGGCAGCCAGGAGGAATGAAGGACCAACTGGCTCATCTGCTGAGAGCATTTGATTGATGTTGTTATCGTTTTAATTACCTTTTTTATAGGCTAACAGAAGGATTTTAACCTGAACAGTGAAGTAGAAAATGGGAGAAGCTGTGCCTGGAGCTTGACGAGGAGGCAGCAAGGGCTGGTGGCTCCTTGTCCACATCCCTGGGAGGTGGTTTTGGTGCTGTTGGCCAAACTAAGAGTGTCACATAGAGGCGTTCCTGGCCTGGTCTTACAGGAACTGCAGCTGCCTCTTGTGTTATGTACAACCCAGCTGGTGCCCAAGCAGCTTAACCCCAGCCTCACAGCTGCCCAGAGCCAGGCACTGCCTCAAAGCATCGATCTGAGCCGGCGAAGGAAGGGGCAGCGAGCTCTGAGGCCAAGTTCAGCTCTCTCTGCCACTTCTTGTGACACAGGACAAAGTCATCTGATGTGTTGCCACCAGCGACTACGAATTGTCATTCTCCAGAAGTGCCAAGGTGACAGCTGTGGGGACCACGGGCAGTGGTGCAGATGGGGAGCGGTGTCAGTCCTGGCTCTGCGATGCTCTCTGGATGTGAACGTGGTGCTGTGAACACGCAGGGTGGGTTAGAGAGCTGCTGCTGCTGTGCTAACTGGGCCACCTCTCCTCTGAGGCTCTACCAGTGCCCTGCAGAGGGTTCAACCTGCCCCCAAATTGATTTGCTTGGGTCTCTTGGTGAAGGCAAAGCAGTGGTGCTGTAGGCAGATCTGTTTGCTTCACTCTCCAGCAGCTCGAGGGCACAGGCCAGGGCTGGTACAATGTGGCAAGGGAGGGGATGGTGATGGGGAGCAGGGCTGTGTCCCACGGGACTCAGACAGCCCCACCAGTGTCTTGCCCCATGAGGAGTGTCTTGCCCCATGCCAAGCTCTCCATGCCACCACCAGATGGTTCCTGGAGGGCTGTCACGGTGTGGGTGTGAGGTGGGCTGGGGCTGTAACACGGTACCTCCATCTCCATCCTTCCCCCCGTGCCTGTCCGGGCTCCTGGTGCTTGAGTGGCAGCCAGGCGGTTGTTTCAGCCTGATCCCATCAGCCTGTCATGGTCTGCAAACCCATGGCAGCAGTGTCCTGCTGCAGGAGAAGATGTGCAAGGGGCCAGGTGACAAAAAGCAGTGGCTGGCAGGCACCCCTTGGCCAGGGGACTGCCCAGGGAGGTGATGGAGTGGAGGCAGCGCTCCCACACCCCAGGCTCCGAGTGCTGGCATAGCAGGGGTGCCACAGCCCTGTGGCAGCGTGGGTTGCAGGGTGTTGTGCAGGAATGTGTTGCAGCTAATGCCGTGTGACAGTTTGACACATCCTCCCGGGACAGCCAGAGCTGACATGTCATCTTCAGAGCTGTCACTCTGGCTGCCGCGCCACGGCGTTCGCTGTAAACAGGCGGCGCGGGGAACGTGTGTGAGGAGGGAGAAGGGCTCTGGTTTTATTTGCATGTCCTCAGAAGATGATCAAGTCCATGTCACTTGGCACTGGGATGTATTCTCCAGAGAGATGGAGCCAGCTGGAGCGAGGGCAGAGAGGAGGGGGAGGTCTAACATCCCCCTAATCCAAGGAGGTGATGCCGAGCATTTCCCTTAGAAGATTCTGGCATGAGCAGAGCATTGCCTGCCAGCCCCAGCCAGGGGTTTCACACCACCCCAGGCAAGCTATGGCTGCCACAGTGTGTGGTGCTCACAGTGCCTTGGCTGGGGAGCCAAGGGGATGGCACAGGCTCTTTGGGACTGGGATAGCCACTGACTCCTTGGGGATGCTCATGTGGGGCCCAGAGAAGGTGCTTGAGGCAGCTCCTGCCCAGCCCCACGGTTAAACCTGAAGCTGGATGTGGCAATTCACAAGTAAGGTGCAGGAGCAGAAGGACACCATGCTGCCTTTCCCAGCCCCCCGAACTTCACCCAGGTTGTGCACAGTGTCCTGTATGGACAACTGTCCCCATGGCAGGAATTCTGGGGCATAAGGTGCCCTCATGGACCAGCCCTGAGGGACGCTTGTGATCCCATTTCTCTGCTTTGCCTGCTGCTTTTGATGCTCTTCAAGAATATTGAGGCTCACAGCGCTGAAACCCTTTCTCTCTCAGAGAGAAACAAAGGTGGCACACGCACAGTGGAGCAGAATTACCGGTGTGTCTGGAGAGGCAGGGAGCTGGAACCAGACAGGCTCTGACAGCTGCTTTCAGGAGGTCTGCAAGAGACCAAGCAGCGTGTCAGCCACACACAGCTTGCCCTGCACAGCATCAGCCCCTGTTTTGCCTGGCTGCCTTTTGGCATGATCAGCCTGTCCAGGTACCAGGAGCTGCCTGGCTTTACCTGCCCTGGCTGTGAAATGTATGTGGGGCGAGTGCTGGGGTGGCAGCCATGGGCTGCTTCCTTGTGGGATGAGCAGTGGGGACGTGCCAGTCCTGGCAGTGGGACTGGGAAGCAGCATGTGTTTCCAGGCTGAGTCATGGTGAGGATTGTGTCTTGTTCCTCGTTACGAGTCCAGTTGCAATATTCACTTGGCAGAATCGGCTCATCCTCCCTCTCTCCACAATTGTGTGTCTGTCCGTCCCTCCCTCCCACCTCCTTCACGTAGCAGCAGAGTAGTACTTGTAGGGGGAAAAAAAAATTAAAATCTACCTGGAAGCTCTGCAGGGCTGTAAGGTCAGGACAACAAACACTGGTGCTTGCTGTGCAAAGCACGGAGCCAGTGTGCCGGGCAAGCAGGTACGCACTCAGCTGCAGCTGCCAGGGTTGGCTTTGCACTGGGATGGGGACTTGGATCTTTGGGAGGGGGGGAAATGATGCCACCAGGGCCAGAAAGGGGTGTCAGGCAAGTGGGAGATCGAGACACACAGCTCCTGAGTGGGACTTGCTGTCCTCTCTGCCAGCCGGGCTGTGGGAGCTGCAGAGAGGGACAGGGCACCTGCACTGCTCTGTCCCCCCTCACTGAGCTATGTCTGCTCAGCTGCTCTGTGTCTAGGTTATTTTAGCTTTGATTCAGCTCTGAAATTGCCTTGGCTGAAACTCTGTCTCTATTGTTTTCAGTCTGCAGAAGCATCATTGAACGTGTCAAAAAGATAAATTGGAGAAAAAGAGAGCAAGAAAAAACAAAAAAGGAGGAGTGCAGTGCAGTTGGTGAGCAGAGCCATGCTGGTTGTGGTTTCCCAGAGCAGCTGGCTGCTCCAAGCCCACACTCCCTTTCCAGAGGCAGCTCCTTGCAGCCCTGTCCCCTTCTCTGCAGGGCTCAGACACCCTTCCAGACATCCTCCTTCTGCCAGAGGGCTTTTCCCCCTTGGCAAAGCTCGTTTAGGCTTAGCATCTGCCCTGCCTGAGCCTTGTCAGGGAGCATCGTGAGCACAGTCTCCAAGACCTGCTCTCTGTCTCTGCCTTGGCTGGGGCTGAGACACCGAGTCCAGCCTGGTGGATCAGCCAGAGCCCCATAGCAGGGCTCTGGAGAGGAACAGAAAAGAAGTAGGATGGGCAAGAGGGGTCCTGGGTGTGGGCAGGGGCTTGGGGCAGACCTGTGTGTGCCCCCAGGGGTTTCACTTGCTGGTGGCATTGTGCACACCTTGGGGTCCAGCACCAACACCTGGTCCAGGGTCCACAGAGCTGGGGAAGGTCTGTGCAGCACTGACCAGTCTGATGGTCAGCTCCAGCCCAGGCTCTCTCAGGAGTTCAGGGGGCCTCTGTCCCAAAGGTTTGAAGAGGGCTCGGGCTTCTGCATCCCTGGAAGGATCAAGCCTGAAGGATGAGTTTTGGGGTCTCTTTGGGGTATCATTTGGTGCTGGAGGACATGGTGCTGTCCAGGGGCTCCTGGAGCCAGCACTGGGGCTGTGGCATCAAACAGCATGGGGTGGGTTGCTGTGTAACACCTTCATAGTTGCTAATTACCTCCGGGAGGAGGAGGAGACACCCGGGAAAGGAACTGGCAGTGTGAGTTATGGGAGGTTGCAGGAGTGGTTGTTGCTGCTGCTGCTGAGGACGCTGGGGCAAATGAATAACCTGTTAAATAAAATGTCGGCCAGGAATGGATGGGAACTGGCATTGCTTTTTCCACTTGCACTTTACAAAATGAATCTCCCTGTGCGTGGTTGATTTGCTTATTCAAAATAGGCCGTGGTGGAGGGGCTCTCCTGCTGAACCCACGGACACCAGGGGCTAAATTGTGTAAATTCCATTATCCAAATGCTCCTCTGAATGGCTGCAGTGATCTAAGGACATAATCCATTGCCTCAGGAGAGGGGTTTTCAGAGCCTAACCCCCTTTGTTTCCAGAAACGATGAGAATGTGAGAAATGAAGCTGAGATATTGCCACTGAGCTCCAAGCTGCATCTGGTGCTGGGGCAGGTGAAACTATTCCCTGTCCCAATTGCCTTTCACACCTGAAAGGGGGAAGATCAGCCTGTGTGAAAACTCCAGGAGGCAAATACTGAGTGGGTTCCATTAGATAAGGCTGGTTTCAAATGGAAACTGATTTGCATGGGCTGATTAAGCTCATTACTACAGCAGGAACTCAGAAAATCATCAGATCCTTATGCAGCAGGAGTGCTGAGGTCTGCTGCGATGACGCTCCGTGTGCAGCACTCGCCAGCACTGCTGTGCCTTCAGCAGCATCTCCTGGGAGTGCACACAGGACGTGGCCAGTGGTCACTCTGGTGCCAGCACCAGCCTGAACTGCCGCTCCCCCTCTCCTGGCAGGGGAGGCAAACTCACGGCACCAATATTTATAAGTGATTGGGCCTTGTTTAGAAACCTGTCAGGGTGTTTGTCTCCATTACAGGTGCTTTGAAAGTGCCGTGGTGAGTGCAGTGCTGCAGCCCCGCAGAGCAGGGATGTGGGCAAAGCAAAGCTGTGGGCACCCACACTGCACGTGGGGAACGAGCACCTTGCTCTTGTTGGTGCTCTGTTCCACCTGGTACCCCAGGGACCAAAGGGCTGTGCTGGCAGCCCCTTCTTCTGCCACAGCCTGGGTGAGTGTGACCTTGGGTGCTGCGTGGGAGTTGTGGTGGGGGGGGACCAGCATGGAGTTTTCCCTTGGGCTTTCCCCTGGGGACAGTGTGTGCGTGCATCCCACAGGGACCCTGGAGCACGCCAGTCAGATTGTGCTGTGCCAGGAGCAGCTCTGTGTCCCCAAGTCTCTTTCAAACTGAGAGACAGTAGGTTTAGATTAGATACTAGGAAATAATTCTGCCCTGTGAGGTTGGGGAGGCCCTGGCACAGGCTGCCCAGAGAAGCTGTGGCTGCTCCATGCATGGAAGTGTCCAAGGCAAGGCTGGAGGGAGTGCTGAGCAACCTGGTCTGGTGGAAGGTGTCCCTGCCCATGGCAGGGGGATTGTAAATGGATGAGCTTTGAGGTCCCTTCCAACCCAGGCCATTCTGTGGTTCTATTCCTGCAGCATTTCCCCAGGTGAGCACCCTGTGGTACCCTGTGGGTGAGGAGTCATGGGGCTGTACACAAACAGGTGCCGTCTTCCAAGGCGGCTGCTGCTGCTTCTTCGATGCAACGTTTGTACACCCACGTGTTGAAAACAGAGCCCACGTGGGCAGGTGTGCCTCTAAATTTATATACCTGGGAAATACACCGCGCTCATGAGCACTGCACGCTGCAGTTTGCAGAGTCCCCTCCTCGCCCTGCACCCCCAGGGGCACCCTGGCACAGGCAGCTGAGCTGGCAGCTGATTATGAAGAGATTATAAAGAGGTATCAACTAAGCCTCTCTGCTAGAAAGGCCAGCAGCCCCAGGCTGGAGGTGTCACACGCAAAGGCTCCTCTGCTCCTGTGCATTTTCTCTTTTTAATGTTTTTTGCCTTTATCTTGCATCAGCTCAAGACCTTTACTAAGCCCTGGAGCACAGAGAGGGAGCCTAGAAAATGCAGGGGTGGAGGGGGACTCTGTGAGGCTGTGTTTGTCACCTCCCATAAGCAGGTTCCTGCACAGCTTTTGTCAAGGCTGGTGACAGTATTGGGGGCTTGATGGGACCGTCCCTGCTGCCATGCAGGCGAGCTTGTGGGCCAGTTCTGTCACAGCTTGGGGGACTCTCTCACCAATATTGTACTGCCAGAAGTGCTCTACTGTTTGCCACCTGCTCTCTCCCTGGATGGGCTGGCAGGGCTGTGGGTTGCTGGAGCTGCTGGGTGAGCTCTGAGTCCAGCTCATGCTCCCTCTGCACCCAGGGGCTGTCACGCAGCCGTCTGGGCTGGGGATGCTGTTATCTCTCCTGCTGTCCTGCCTCCTCTGCCATTCCTTCCCTCAGGTCCCTTCCCTGCCCTGCTCTGTGCTGTGCTGGGTGGAGATAGGAGTCCAAGCCATCCACTGAGGAAATTGCTCCCTATAAATCCACAGTGAAAGTCCTGGGATTCCTGAAGGCCCAGAGGAAAGTGCTTGATTGGATTTTCAATCCTCTCTGCCAGCTGTGGGAGAGGAGGGCTGACAGCCTCCCTGAATCTTCCTCACTGATGCCTGGGAGGGGATGCAGGCTGTGCCTGCTTGCTAATGGAATGTAAAGGATGTGTAAATCTCCTGCCTTATTTAACTCCCCCCTGAACTTTATATGCAGCAATAAATTTCTCCTCCTGCGAACCTGCTGGAGCAAGGTGGGCCTCGGGTGCCTGGTGCCCACGCAGGTGTGGGGGGAGCCATTCTCCTGCTGCTGGAGAGGAGCTGCTGTGCCATGCAGCAGCCAGACCCTGTCCCTGAGGAACACGAGGCTCTGGGGACACGCTGTGTGCACCTGGGGGCTCAAGCTGACAGCATGAGAGGTGCAGGAGCACCTGGGACTGGTGTTATCCCCCTCCTCCCCACGGGGCTAGGGGTGTTTGCTTCCAGTGCCGCCAGAAAACAAAGTTAGTAAAACACAGAGGTTTCCTGAGTTAAAACTGTAGCAGTAACAGGCACGCTGAGAGTGGCCAGGCTGTGGTGGGGAACTGGTATCACTCCAAGCCCCCATCATGCAGCTGAGCATCGCACAAATAACGGAGAAAAATGCTGCAAATCTTATTCTGTTGCTCCTTATCTCTGATTAATCCTCTTATGTGTTCATCTCATTTTATCCCAGTGTTGACTGTCTGTTTATTGTATTTCTGTAGTCCTCACAAAGGCAAAAATCCCTCTGAGTCTTGCCCAGCTGGGCAAGGGGGGGCTCCTGCCTTGCTGGCACCAGTGGAGCACCATAGAAGAGAGGACCAAGGTAACCTACCCATGGTCACCAGAGCAGATGGTGGCAGAGGAGGGGCTGGAAAATCTCCCAGGCCCTAGATTAGTGCCCAGCTGCTTGGACATCCCCAAATGTAAAGAAAGATAACCTAAAAGAACTGTCCCGTGGTGTGGCTTTGCAGCCCGTGCTCAGGGCGTGCTCTCAATGCCCGAGAGGAGACAGGCTTTCCTCTTCACACCCCTCTCTCACTGCAAGCAGATTTGTTAGAGCCCTGCAAGGGAAGCCCTGCCTGTCTCAAGTCCCTCTTCTCCAGCTCAGGCTCTCTCAGTTTTGCTGGCAGCCCTGTGATCCTTTCCTTGCTGCTGGGTGAGTCAGGAGCACGAGCCTTCTGGGCCTGATCCTGTTGCTAAAGGATTTTGCTTTGATCCTTTTCTCCAGCTGGGGAGATCAAAAATCCTTTAAACAGCCAAAAATCGTAGGGAAGATTGGAGGAGAAAATCTTTACCTGAGTGGGAGCCCCTGGTTCAAACAATTTGGTGGAGGAGGATGGTGTTTGTAATAGCATAAAACAAGTTGGAGGAGAATGGTGTTTGTAACGTGGTGGAAACCTGCACCAGTGAGGGAACCTGCTGTCTTCAGGGGGCATTCAGACAGGTTCCACAGCACCCCAGCCTGTCCCCAGTTTGTGCAGGCATGGCCAGGCTGTGAGTGAACAACCTGGAGGTTGTCATCGTCTCACACTCAGCATCCTTCACTCCTGCAGGTGCTGAGTGATTGCCCTGGAACCCGAGGACCTCCTGAAGGCATCCAGTGGCACACTCAGGCATGTGCAACTGGGGTCCCATCTCTGCCACACTCATGGGCACCTCGGGCAGCCCACGTACATGAACTGTGCCAGCAAGGTGGGCTCAGGTCCTCTCTCCTGCTGCACATTGATCAGATGACTCTTGGTTTAAATTCTCCCAAGATCTGGCAAGCTGTAGCACGGGAACTGTGGAGGCCTCTGGCTTTAGTAGCTGCAAATTGCTTTTCAAACCCAATTGAATTTCCAGCCTCCCCAGCATCCTGTGGCAGGGAGCTCCTGGGATTAGCTGGCTCCTGTGTGCAAAGCACTGCCTTTCCCATGCATCAAACCTCGTTCCACAGGTGCCTCCCAGTTCTCATGCAGTGCCAGCCCCCTGCCCAGTGTCAGGCTGGTTTCAGGGGCCATCATGGTCCCTCTTCTCCTTTCTAGCCTGGACATCCCAAGTCTTAGCTGGGGAAGGCAATGTCTGTGAGTGTTTTTGTGTGGAAGGTGGCATGCAGGCTGAGCTTCAGATTCTCCGTGGTGCATCTGGCCATGTCTCACAGGGCTTGTTCCAGGACAGTCTCTCCCTGTGCAGAAGCTGTTTTTCCTGGTGACCTGAGCATGGCTGGAGATTGTGGTGACACACAGGGTCTTTGCTAGCCATGCTTACACTGTATTTTCTGCAATAGGCATCATTACTTTGAGAATTTTTGGGCCCCTCTTGCCCCCCAGCACCTTGTTGAGCTGGCCAAGGAGGCAATAAGCCTGTCTCTGCCACCCCCAGGATATAACAGGTGCTGGATTTCCAGCTAGCCTCCAACCCTCCTGGCCCCTCTGCCTGTGTTTATCTCTAGGTGAGATGCCAGGACCATTTAAAAAGCTGCAGGCTGAGCAGCAGAAGGCTGCAGCTGCTGCCTGGAGCCAGGCTGCGGCTGCTGCTTCGTTATTTACAGCTGCCTTTGGCCACTCATGAGCTTCTCCAGCAGCTCTGCTGGACACTGCTCACTGTCTGCTTGTCCCTGCACTGAAAGCCAGGGGTATTTGGGCCCTCAAACGGGTGCCATCTGGCACCCCACCTTTGTACCAGCAGCATTCCTGCCTCGCCTGCCAGCTCAGGACAGAGCCAGCACCAGCAGCAGAGCTAACCCCTTTGAGGAGCTCTGCTGATTTTAAACTGCTTCCCAATATTGACAGCAAATCCAAGCTGGAGCACAGGGGGTGAAGTCGTGGGCCATATGGCAGAGCCGTGTGCAGGCTGCATTCTCCAGGCTGGGTCCATGAAGGACTTCGCCCATGAAGGCCAGGGTTATTCTGCTGCCTTTAGTGTTGGTCTCAGCCAGGCTGGCACCCCTCAGTCCAGCTTTCCTCGCTTCAGTCAGCTGTTAAACACTACCAGGGCAGGGGCAGCCTTCCCAGGCTGTCAGGCTCCGTGTGACCGAGCAGCTCCTCAGCGCTCTGGAAGTACAGCATCTGTTTGCCTGTGCTGGAGATGTCTGACACATAAACCTGGGCCAAATAGCATCTTCCAAGGTGACCAGATGCCTGCTGGGTGCAGATGCAGGGCTGATGGAGCAGAGATGCACGTCGTGGTGGGTCCTGTGCCAGCCAGCTTTGCCTGCTCTGCTTTTGTCCCCGGTGTTGGTCCCCACGCGCCCTGGCAGCTCCACGGCTCCATCTGAGATGGAGACCGGGGTGTGAGGCTGGAGCTGCCATATGCTCCCCATAAAAACACTTCTTGGCCCGTTCCCCGGCGTTTCCTGCCGCTGCCACACGTGCTCAGGATCCCACATGCCTCACAAGCCGTTCACCAACTGCAGCCTGGCAGATGGAGGAGCCGGGCATGGTTTTGCAGTAGGAGAGGCAGGAATCCACGGGCTCTGTTTGTTCTTGGGTTGTTCACGGCAGCAGACGAAGTGGGAGGAGAGCTGGCACCCACCCCTGCAAACTGCCCCTCTGCAGAAGGGGCAAGACCTTCCCATACCCACTCCCCATCCTGGAGCTGAGCTGTGAGCCCATCTTCAGCTGCAGAAAGTGTTTTCACCTGGTGTCACACTGTTTAAAGGCAGTTGGAAATGGTGTGAGTGTCCTGGGTAGATGGAGACCATCATTCCTCCCAGGCAGGTGGTACTGGTTTGTTTTGGTGGCAGATGGCCAGTCAGCATTAAGAGCAAAGGCAGAAAATCAGTCCTCAGAGGGAGCAGAGATTTATTGCAGTAGGAAATTAAAAATGTATGCATCAGCTTATGGAGCAGATCCTGTTCTGCCTTTGTTTGTTTGGGGGGGATGAGGCTCCGTGTTCAGCGCTGCTCCGTGGCAGGGTGGTCTGAAGGTGCTCAGCAAGCTGAAGGCACATCCCTTGGCAGTGTATCATGATGGGCAGTGACTGGACAGAGCTGATGTCTCTCTTACCTTGGGTGGCAGAGTGTGACCAGATCAGTGGCAGCTCTGAGGGCAGCAGATGAGTGTCCAAGCCTCAGCAGTGGGATATCTTCTTGCCATGTCAGTTGAGATGCCGTGAAGAGCCAGGTGCTCCCACAGGGGTATGTCTGTGGTGGGCTCCTGCTGCTGCTGGGCACAGAGGGGTTTCTCCTGATGAGTCTTTTCACTTTGTGCTGAGCTGTTTTCCAGTGACTTTGTGCCTCGGTGGCATTGTGCCATGGTGGTCCCCGAGGGGATGCAGAGCAGGCTCTGGGGCTAAGAGTGGGCAGCAGGCAGGGTGGGGACATGGACATAAACAGCCATCTGCTCCCTGCAGTGGGATGGGGTCAGTGCTGCTCTGTGCCCACCAAGGGGGTGGTGGGTGTTCCCCGAGCACTGTGGCCCCAGGGTGAGGCTGGGTTTGGGTGCTGTTGATGGCACGGAGCTGCTGAGCTCCAGGGGTTGTTTCATAGCCTCAGCTCCCTGCTGTGAGAGCTTTGCAGCCCAGCGCACCTCTCTGCCCAGAAATTAAAAGAAAAAACGCAAAAGAATCAGGCTCCAGGGAAGTGATGGCTCCTGGGGTGCAGCCAATTACCAGAGTTAGGGAGAGAGTTACCTTACCCCGCGCTGCTGCTGGTTTTCTCTGACCTCTCGCTCTGGTCCAGGGTGAGCACACGTTATTCCCCAAGCCTGGCATGGGAGAGCTGCCGCAGGAAGGATGTTCAGAGCCTCAGCGTGGAGAAGGCATGTTGTACCTGCTGCTGAGCATATTACTGCTGCTCCAGCAGTGGATAAGTCCTGCTTACGAGGACACTCGTCCTCTTTTATTTAATTTCCTGGTAATGCTTCTGCAGCGTCCAAGTCTTATCAGGAGAGGAGCAGCTTAAGAGCCCGGTAAAGGAGTTTTTATTGTCAGTATCCATCTCTTTATTCCCCTCTTCCCTTTGACGCTGGATGGCAGGCTGGTTGTGGCTGAAGTGAGGTGTGCTTTCTTTTCCTTTTGTCTGTTAAAGCTGCCGAGATTTCCCGGCCAACCAATTCTGATGGTAATTGGGCTGCTGTCCCTGGTCCCTGGGCGGTCACCGGCTGTGACTCAGCCGCGGGTTCCGTGGGGAGGAGTGAGGGTGACCCCGACTCCCAGACTGCACACAGAAGGACTGATCTGGGCACGCACCAGCCCTGACTGGGCAGCTGTGGTCTGGGACTCGCCATCCACTTTGCTGTGACTTGGTGAGCAAACCCCTGCCTCTGTTTCCCCAGAGCCATCGCACTGAGCTCAGCCCCATCTCTGAGGCATCCTCGCGTTCATCTGCTGCGGGGGCTCGTGGATGGGGGGGGCTGGAATGGCTGTGGGCAGCAGGGGTGCGATGAAATAGGAGTGTCCCCTGGGAAGCCAGCAGCTCGGTGACTGCTGTCTCGTGGCGGCCAGCTCTGTCTCCGCGTTCTCCCTGGCCGTGCCGGGCGTGTGGAGACGCAGTGCTGCATTCAGCCGCCTTTTCAGCTGCACACAGTGGCCTTGGATAACGTTTGTTTGAGAAAATTGGTTGAGTCGTGTGATTCCTTTTGTTGTAGTTGTTACTGTTGTTCTTTTAAATGCTCATGGGAGTAGCAGAGCAGCTAATGAGGCGGCGCAGAGACAGTCGCTGGGGAGATGGTCTCGCCTGTGCTTCCCTGCAGCTGCATTCTCCTGGTGATGGAGCTGGCTGTGCTCCTGCTGGGAGCGCTGGTGGGTGCGGCATTCCTGTGCTCAAAGAGGTGCCCAGACCCTTCTGCTCCTCACCAGTTCCCTTCCCCAGGCCTCACTGTTTTCTTCTCCAGCCATGTGCTGCTGCGTGAGGGAGGGGAAAGCCACAAGCACCCATCCAGCTGGGCTCTGGGAATGGGTCACCTGGCTGTGGTGACATCCCATCACCACAGAACGCAGCTCACCCATGGCCAGCGCTGTATCCCTGACCCTGGGCAGACTCACCTGGTGCTCAGAGCTCTCCTGGCTCCCATGGCAGACATGGCATCCTCCTTTAGAGGATTTTGGGTGGTTACCTGGGGATCAGGCTCAGCACAGTGATGTCCTCAAGCCCCAAGCTGTGTGTGCTGGTGTGGAGCTGCCAGGAGCTCCTGTCCTCTTCCAGCCCCACGTGCTGTCCCTCTTGGCTCTGCAGCAGGTGACAAAAGTGGCACTGGGAGCAGGTGGGGGTGTCAGAAATGCAGACAGATAGCATTAGATGGATGATGCATCAAATCCTAAACTGATAAGAGATGGAACAATTAGTGTGTTGTCAAAAGGCCGGGAAGGATCTCTTTTAAAGAGACTAAATAGTCTGGACAGGAACAAGCAATGAGCAGCACAGAAACAACAGCACGTTCACCACTTTGCTTTTCTGGCTGGGCTGTGTGTGCTGCCATCTGTGCTGTGCTCCATGGCCATCCCGTGGTGCTGGGATTGCTCCCCCAAAGCAGGCTCACAGCCCTGCCCAGCAGCCTGGAGCCATGGCTGGCATTGCTCTGGGATGCCAAGGGCAGCTTTGACACGACCTTGCCCTGGGCTGGATCTCCTCATTTTCTGGTTGCCTCGACTCCAAGGAGTCCCTGGGCTGATGGTGGAGATTTGGTTGTAGTAGCATAGCTGAGCCTGCCTTAATCCCAGTTTTTAGACTGGCTAAACTTGTTTTCACTCATCTCTGATGTTGTTCAGCTGTGCTACACAGCACGAATAAGCCAGCACTTGAGTTTGCTGTTAAAGCCCTGCAGAACAGCAGAGAGAGCTCTCTGGCTGTGCCAGGGCTGCTGAGGGTCTCCCCTGACCCTCACGGCGGTGCCATCCCTCAGGGAATGGCCAGAGCCACACCACCAGTAATTCATCCCACACAGATCTCCCATCTAATGAAGTGCAGTGCTGGGGCAGGGATGGGACAGCGAGGTGCTGGGAGAGGATGGGGTGATTTACCCTCGTGTGGCATCTCCGTGGATGTCCCCCTGCCTGAGCTGCTGGTGCTGTGGCAGGGACAGGCACTGAGCAGCACCGCTCTGAACGGGAGGACGGGGCCGTGCCTGTCCCAGGAGAGGACTGGGAGTGCTGGGAGCGCTGCAGGGAGAGTGGGGCTGCCCTCCAGGACCCCGAGGGCTCAGTGTGACGGTCAGGGCTGCGTGGTGGGGTGCATTACAGCCTGTCCCTGTGATTCCAGCGCAGCCATGTGATGCCGGAGGAGCGCGGTGGCGATGATATGGAATGTGGGCAGCTGCCTTCGGACACGCTCCAACAGGTGACGGTCCAGCGCCACCCCCTCTACGGATTCGGCTTTGTGGCTGGCAGCGAGAGGCCAGTGGTGGTGCGGTCAGTGGCAGCAGGTAGGGTGTGGGGGTGCTCCTGGACACAGCTGCAGCGTGCCGGGAAATGCAGTGGCACTTCCCCCTGGTGGGACCCCTCCCTGGGCTCCTGTCCTCTCCTGTCCCCTCTGGTGGGCCTGCAGGGTGTCCTCTACAGCCACGTACGTGGGCAAATGCTTTGGGGGTGCTTGGGACCCTCCTGCTTCCCCTCCACCCCACAGCTCCGGGATGCCTGGGTTGGCCCTGACCCTCTCTCCTGGTAGGCGGCCCCTCTGAGGATAAACTCCTGCCAGGAGACCAGATCTTCGCCATCAACGATGAGGATGTGAGTGAAGCCCCCAGAGAGAGAGTCATCGAGCTTGTCAGGTGAGGACAACACTTGTCCCTCATCGCCTCTGGGGAGGGGCTCATGCCAGGCTGCTGTGCCCGTACCAAAGCCTTGGGGTGTCAGTGCACACCCATGTCACCAGTGGTCACTGCTGGGGTGGGGAATTCTCAGCCTGAGCAGGGGAAGCGCCTTGGAGCAAGTGCCACAGCCATTCCCAGCTGGCCAAGAAGTGGGAAAGCATCCACAGCCGTGTTGTCAAGCACCCCAAGGAGCCCACAAAGGTCCCGGCCACCACTGGGCTGGGAAGGGTGGGATGTGCTCTCAGTAGCCAGTTGCACGTGTTGAGGTCCATCACCATAAGGTCCCATCCATCTTCATCTCTCCTTTCTGTCACAGGAAGGCCAAGGACTTCATCATCCTCACGGTCCTGCACACCCACCAGGTGAGACTGGCAGGGCTATGGCCAGCTCCAGGGGGGCCAGGACAGGGGTGAAAAGGCCTTTTGGAGACCGAGGCAGGGTCCCTGGAGACCCCAGGAGACCACTCAGGCAGCTCAACTGATTTGTGACCCCTGTCCCACCACCCCAAGGCTCTTCCAAGCTGTCGGCTCTGAGAGCTGCCCCGGCCCCTCGGGGTCAGTGGGCGTGCAGCCATCTCCCTGTCCTTGTCACCAGGAGGGAGGGAGGCAAAATACCCCCAAAGCCATGCGGTTTGCTGAGGGCATCACATGTGTCTGATGGAGTAACCCATCGTGCTAGACGTGGCAGGGAGGGGCAGCTGCTGGCTCGGGAGTCCCTGGGGAGCTGGGAGGGCCGGGCTGCAGGAGGGCTGGAGGTGCTGCTGGTGCACTGGGGCTCGGTGCCCGTGGCCCTGGGGCAGAGTGAACTCTCACTCCAGAGGCACCGTTTGTGCTTTGCCGAGTCCTTTGATGTCAGGGAAGGAGAGAAGTGTGAGAGCTCCCCTGTGCTCCTCTCATCTCTGGGAAGGAGATGCCCCCACCCAGCGCTGCCACGCTCCAAAAAAGCTTTTTTCCTCCTGGCCTGGGATGGCCACTAGCCAGGACAGGCGGCTCAGGTGGTGCTGGCACCCTCAGACACACGCAGCTCTGTGGCACGACTGTCTCCGTGCTGGAGTGTGTGCAGGCACTGCCACCAGAACATCCTGCAGGGATGCCCGGGGTCCTGCCATCTCCCTGTGGCTGCAAACCCACATCCAAGGGGTTCATCTCTCCCATCCAACCGGTGCCAGTGCCTCCAAGCAAGACCTGGCTGACATCTGCTGCAGCTCAGCCTGCACAGCGGTGCCAGGCACAGATCCTCACTGGGGTGCAGCCTCCCTGTCACACTGATGCTGCTGGTGTGACTTCAGGGGCTGCTGCTCATCGTTCTGGCCCTGCCTTCAGCGCTGTGTAACCACAGCCAAGGGGATTTGCTTTCCACCCTCCCCATTTCGTGGTTTGCTGCCCGCTCCCCATCATCACGCTGGCTCCAGAGGGGTTTCCTCTGGGCCCCATGTCTGGCTTTCCCCACACCACAGCTCTGAGGGCAGGCAGGTGATTTACCCAGTGCTCTCTTTCCAGTCTCCCAAATCTGCTTTCATCAGCGCAGCCAAGAAGGCGAAGCTAAGGTCCAACCCGGCCAAAGTCCGATTTTCAGAGCAGGTGACAGTCGGCGAGACAGACCCAGTAAGTCCTGCCCTGCCTTCCTCCATGCTTCACTCCCCTGATGTGTCCCCAGGGCCATGGGGTGTGAGGTGGTTGGGGCCCACAGGGCTCCTCTTCCCTGCTTTGGGCTCTGCAGGTGAGAGCAGCTGTCTGGCCTGGGCAGCCCCACAGGGCAGATGCCCTTGGGCACAGTCAATGTGTTGGGTCACTGCTGGGGAGACTTTCTGTGATCCTCCCCTGTCCCTCTGATGGAGCCCCAAAAACTGGCCTTAGAAACCTGGTCTCAACTGAGTCCCCCTGGGCACCCAGGGGAGGCATCCAGGCAATGCCAGTGCCTGCCCTAAGGAAGGTCTGTGGCTTCCAGCCCGATGCCAAAGGCTTTGGAGTGCCTGTATGTGGGGCAGGGTGACCAGGGCACAGCTGCATGGCTGTGGAAGCTGAAGAGTTCCAGCCCAGTGCTTTTATCTCTTAATTGCAGAAAGGTTTTATTAACAACAAAACAAAATTGAGAAAAAAACCCTGTAAAGCACTTCTAGCACGTTCTATTTTTAAGCAAAATCAATTAGGTAATTATCTGATTGAAATGCTTCTCACTAAATAAAATCAGCCTTCTCCCCAACTTCCTGCTGAGGGGATGTGCAGGGTTGAGGGGGGATAGGTTCGGGGTAAGGGTCAGGAAAGGGGGATCAGCTCTGAGCCACCCCAGCCATACCTCCCCTCTGGGACACCAGCTGGGGAGCGGGACAGGCTGCCAGGCATGGGCACTGGGATGTGCTGGACAGAGCAGGATGCTCTGTTCCTGCTGCAGCTGCTGGGAGCTGAGGAGGTGAATCTGTCAGGCAGCTTTGGATTGCCTGAGCTCTGTGCTTCTTGATGGCTCAACAGAATGCTGGGTTTTCAGGGGAAATGTGCCTCTTAGCACAAAAGCCCAGAGCAGCAGAGGATGCCACGAGTGCTCCATCACTGACACTCATTCTCTCTGCCCACCTTCCCTCCATCTCTCCGTGCCCCCCACCCTCCTCACCTCCCCCTTTGCTGGCCCCACATGCCAGGACATGTTGAAGAAAGAAGCTCTCCTCCTCATTCCCAACGTGCTGAAGGTTTTCCTGGAGAACGGGCAGATCAAATCCTTCACGTTCGATGGCCGAACCACTGTGAAGGTGAGCCCCTGCACTCCCCCCAAGGCACCGTGGCACTCCTCTCCTCCCACCTGCCCAATCCATTTTTCCTCTCCTGCTTCCCGTGCACGAACACCACAGCAGCCCTGGGCTGGCTGCGAGCCGCTCTGGCATGATGGATGGCCCGTCTGCCTCCCCAGGCAGCACGCTTTGCAGCTGGCAGGGATCGGGGTTTGCTGGCTCTCTCCCTTCTCCTGACTTCTCTCCTTGCTCTGAGCCTGCCCTCCAGCCAGGGTGGATGCTCCTGTGAGTCCCCCTGTGAGGGCCAGCTCCCTGCAGCCCCCCTCGGCACCGCCACGGTGTTACCCGAGGCGCTGGGGGCCTGGCTGCTGGTCACCTCCCACTGCAAGGTCACTGGGTACCATCCCGTGGCTCCTCTCAGCACTGCTGGGCCTCATCCCAGCACTGCCCTGGTTGCCAGGGAGAGGTGGGCTCTCAGTGAGGTCCCAGCTCTCCCTCGGGAAGCAGCCAGTGCCTCGCACCCAAGCCTGTCCGTGGTGTTTGCAGGACGTGATGGTGACATTGCAGGACCGCCTGTCCCTGAGACACATCGAGCACTTTGCCCTGGTCCTGGAGTATTCCAGCCCGGAGCAGAGCCACCGCTTCCTGCTGCTCCAGGACAAGCAGCCGCTGGCCCACGTGAGCTGTGGGGTGTGGGAGGGTGTTGGGATGGCCGTGGTGAGGGGCTGGGCACAGAGAGCCTCCTCCTCCCCCAGTGTGGGGCTTGGCTGGGGTTGTGCTGTGGGGTGGCACAGCCTCTCCTTGCCTCTGGCATGGTCCTGCAGGCTCAGGGGTGAAAAGGGTGGCCAAAGAGGGAAACAATCAGGGTTTTACCCATTGCACACTGACAGCACCATGGAGCTGCTCTGTGCTCCAGCCTGGGCAGCTGCAGACAGCACTCATGAGCATCCTTGGCTGGGAGATCCAGGAAGGTGGTGCTGCACAGAACCAGGGATAAAATGGGGATCATGGAGCAAACATTAGGCTGAGTGGCATAAATCCTACAGCACCAGGCAAAGCTTCACACCAAGGAAGGCTGGGATGTTCCTGGGATGAAAGGTGATGCGTGGAGGAGAGAAATCAAACATCACCCCAGAAGAGAGGACAGGGGGTGTCCAGCCCTGCAGCCAAGGGTTCCTGGGCTCACTGCTCCCCTCTGCTCCTGCCACAGGTTGTGCAAAGAACACACTACCACGGTATGAGATGCCTCTTCCGTGTGAGCTTCTTCCCCAAGGACCCAGTGGAGCTGCTGCGCCAGGATCCTGCAGCTTTCGAGTACCTGTACATCCAGGTAGGGCGCTGGGAGCTGGTGGTGCTCGTGGCCCACATGTCTGCCAAGGCTGGGTCCTGTGGAGGCACCCCTCAGGTGGCAGTGCCCTGTCCCTGTGGCTGTCTGAGGACGCCTCTTCTCCCTCCCGCAGAGCCGCAACGATGTGATCAGAGAGCGCTTCGGCACAGACCCCAAGCCAGAGATGCTGCTGGGGCTGGCTGCCCTCCACATCTACATCACTGTCTCAGCCACCCGCCCCAGCCAGAAGGTCTCCCTCAAGAATGTGGAGTGAGTCCTCCTCCCTGTCCCCAGGCTTCAGCACAGCCCTCCCTTGTGTCCCTTCCTTGTGCCCCTGCGCCCCTGGGGTGCTCCCAGCAGCATTTTGGGGTGCGGAGCATGAGATGCCCTGGGCTGGGCAGTGGCTCAGGGGCTTGGCAGCAGTGCCGCGCAGCCCCTGGGGTTCTGTAAGACCCCCTCACACTGACACCCACCTGCATGCAGCAGCCAGGGCTGGGGACATTTGCTGTGAGCCCAGGATCATTTCCATGGGAACCCCGGCTGATTTTCCGCCTGCATCCAAGGCAAGGAGAAGGCTCTGTGGCTGTGTAAGCTCAGCCTGTCACCAAGCTGTGCAGCCCTGGCTCAGCCCTCCCGCGGCTCCTGGGGGACCTGAACCCATACCCAGCCCACGTGTGTGGGTTTGCCTTGCCCAGTCGGCACAGGGAGGAAGAGGGAGGGGTCACCCTGGGAGGACCACAAAAGAGGTTTGGGAATTTGCCCTGGATCCCCTAAGCTTCCTGTGAGGGTGAGTGGGAGCTGGGATCTGCTGCAGAGCCTGGCACTGCTGTTCCCCACCCTGATGCTGGGGAGCTGTGACACCAGCCCGGGGTCCCATCCCCTTGGGGACCCTTGGCTGGGGGCTGCTGCTGCTCCGGCTGTGGCACCAAGGAAGTGCTGGTGTGGCTCCAGCTCCCTCTGACGGCAGGAGGATGCTCTGGGACAGTTTTCTGTCCCTCTCTGCCCGCTAGCAGTGTCTCCGACCTGGCAGCTCATGCAGGCTTCCCTCCCCACAGGAAGGAGTGGGGCCTGGAGCCCTTCCTGCCGCCCTCGCTCCTGCAGCTCATCAAAGAGAAGAGCCTCCGGAAATCCCTCTCGCAGCAGCTCAAAGCCCACCAGCACCAGCCTGGCGGCACCAAGGTGAGCCCAGCCCACGCAGCCCCTGTTCAGCAGCCTGCCCTCCACACCAGCCTGTTGCCCCCAGCTGCTCGAGAACTCTTGTCATTAAATCCCCTGGGATGGGAGATCAATCCCAGGGAGCCAAGTAGACACTCTCTCTCCTGAATCTGCTTTCAAGAACTGATCTGGATTGCAGGGAGTGCAGCGAGGATCAGGGCTGAGATCAGCTGAAGCTCGGCTGAAGTGGCACACATCAGTTCATTGTTATCTCTGCTTCTGGGCTCGGAAAGCTCTGGAGGCGGCTGCTGAGCCACTGCCCTGGTCCCTGCAGCCTTCACGGGGAGTGAGGGAGGGTTGTACATCTCAGGGGAATTATACATCAAGCACTGGGGCTCCTTCCTGGCTGTGCCTCTGCTCTGAGTTACCTCCCAGCAGCTGCCCAGGATGGCAGGGGAGTGGAGATCCCCCTCACTCACGACTCAGACTCGCTGCCAGCACAGCCCACACCCAGAGCTGTCTGAGAGCTTGCTGTGCACCCCTACTTGAGAGCCCCCACGTCCACCCCAGCCTCTTGCAGCTCTTCCCCCTGTGCTCACGGTGATCACCCCTGTGATGTGTTTTGTCAGGTCTCCACAGCCCAGGCAAAGCTGCAGTACCTGAGGATCCTGAACGAGCTGCCGACCTTTGCTGGGGTTCTCTTCAACACAGTGGGACTGGTACGGTAATTCAGGCTGGGCTGGGAGGTGCCTGCTCCTGAGTGTGTGCTGGGGGGGAGCCAGGGGGCATGTGGCTCCCACAGAAATGACTTCCCTCAGTCTCTTGCTCTGCCCTGATGAGCTCCAAGCCCACCCAGAAAAGCCTTTGGAGCCTCTGCTGTCAGTAGGTCGGATTTTCAGCTCTGCAGGGTCAGGATCTGCTCTGTTCTTGCCAGCCTGGTGGGCAACGAGATGACCTGCTCAGAGAAGTTGGAGTAGTTTCAGGCATGTGTTTGTAACTCCACCGTGCCCTGGGACATCCTGCCATCCGTCCCAGAGGAGGGCCACTCCTGGCAAATGCCACCGTGTTCCCGCTTGCCCACAGAGCCCTGGCTGGGCTTGCTGCCTCTGTCACAGGTGGTCCAGCCTGATCACTGCCACACTGACCCTTCATCTCCACTGCTCACCCAAGCCACCTCACTTTCTGCACAGCAGGAAGAAAGCCACCAGCCCAAACAGGACCCACAAAGGCTCCCCACTGCCTGGCTCACCCCTTCATCCCTCTCACTCCACCTCCCATCCAGGGGTCCCCATGTAGGTGTCACCTCTCTGCCATCCTTCCCTTTACCCCTGCTCATGGTCTCAGCACTTCCCTGGCTTCCCGTGCTTTGCCTACTGGGTTCCATCTCTGGCAGCCTTCGGTCTGCTCTGCCCCCTCACCTCACAGCTCTAAGGGCTGCCTGCAGGAGATCAGTGCAGGCACAACCTCGTGGTGCCTGGTTGGTGCCATGGCAGAGCAGTCAGAGCCTGCTCCTGACACTGAGTAACAGCATTTTTTTTAATCTCTGACACCAAAGCAATGCCTGTGACCCAGCCTGTGAGCTGAACTGTGCGGAAGTGGTAAAAGTATTCCCTTATTATCTTCTGTGATGGTCTGCCCAGCTCCTCTTCTCCTCCACTCCTGGCTTGAAGCATCCTTTTAGACCAGAGCAAGAAACATCCCAATTTCCAGTCAAGGCTTTGGTCCTTCTTCTTTCCTGAAATACATTCACTCCCTCCTTTGCTTCCTCCTCTCAGAGGCAATGTGAGATCAGACAGGTTTGTAACATGCTCTTTCGTTAGTGTAGTGACACCAGTGAGCCTGAATATTTCATGTGAACAGTCAGTTCAGAGCTTTCCTTTTAAATAGCCTTGGCATCCTGCACACCACTCCCAGCTCTGCACAGGGGCCCAGGGAGGCAGGTTGATGGCACCAGCCTTACCTACTGCTCTGCAAAAGCCATCCTGGACCTGACCAAGCTGCCAGCGTTGAGGCTGGGCTCCGTGGAGAGAGCCGGGTGCAGCCTGTGCAGCCCCGGGTTGTGTTTGTTCACCCTTGTCTTCTCTCTCTCCATGTGCCTGTGCCACCAGGACGAGAAGCAGCCAGCCACCACCCTGCTGGTGGGACCCCGGCACGGCATCAGCCACGTCATCGACCTGAAGACCAACCTCACCACGGTGCTGTCAGAGTTCAGCAAGGTCAGCAAGATCCAGCTGTTCAGGGAGAACCAGGGGGTGGCCCGGGTGGAGACGAGCATCCTGGATGCCAAGGTAGGCATGGGTGCCGTGGAGGCAGACACCGGAGAGAGGGGTGGAGATGAGGTTGGGGGTTTGGGGCCAGTCTTTGAGGGGATTCACGTCATGTGTGTGTTGGAGAATCTGCTTGGGGATTCCTAGAGACTCCGAAGCCCCTCTCACGCTGGCACTGCAGCATCTCCCCTGCTGGTCTGACTCCTTGTTCCACACAGGCAGGATTGCTGCTGAGGGCCACAGGGCAGGCGTGGTGGCATTCTAGCCATGACCCAAACACCTATCTAATCATTCAAGCAGGGTCCTCGGGGCAGATGGGGGTGACACAGGCCAGGCAGGTAGCAGGACGCTTTGGAGGCACTCCTTGGCATACACGCCCTCCTGAGCCCTGTGTGTTATCATCCCACATCCCCTGCTGGTTGTTGTGTGGTGTAGTGCTGGTTCTGATAGTCAATCCCACGGTCAGGCCCTGCCAGTCCTCCTCACCCCTCATGGGTCCCAAACCCTCCAGGAAAACTGTCAGCAGTACAGTAAGATCTTTATTTACTTCTTTGGTGCCTGGCCCAGCAGCCACAGGATCCTAAGGACATCTTGCACTGGCCTTTGCTCAAGTTTTTAACAAGCTGGGACATGTCCCTGGCAGACTCAAAGGCAGGTAGCTGTGTGCTTGCTCCAGGGCATCCTCGATGTCACTTTGTCCCTGCACCCAGCTCTCCCCTGCCCCATGGGGAAGGACAGCTGGGAGGCAGAGATCTCACAGATAAAATGCCAAGCCTCCTCTCCTCCCACTTTGAATTCAACAGGACAGAGTTAGGACTGAGTTTGGGTAAATTAGTCAGGAGCAGTACTTGGCAGACTGTCTGGCACAGTGGAGCCACACGGGTGTATCTGCACAAGCTCTCTGAGCCTTTGGCTGTGGGTCAGCTTTCCTGCCCCTGCATTCATCCCTTTTTCCTGTGAGACTGATGGAGCTGAGCTGCTTTGCCAGCTGTCTCTGTGTTTTCTCATCTCCTGTAAGGTCTCTAAGCCTCAGCCCTCCCTGCAATCCTTTCCTTGTTCTGTTTCAGTCGTAGTCTCACAGATGTAGCCATGGTGGATTTGTTTAGGATTCTCCTGCTGCCTCCTGTCCCGGTGGATTTTAGCACGTTCTCCCACCAGGCTCATTAACTGCTCCAAGTCTGTTTTCCTGCTGCTGCTGTGCCTGGTCCTGTAGCTCTGCTAACCTGCAGTAACACCCCAGTAGCCTCTGCCAGAGCCGTGCTAATCCTCATCCCCTCTGCTTCAGCTCTCCCCTCCAACAGCCTCATTGATGAAGCCCTTTTTTTGCATTCATCATTCAGTGGGTATTTGGTCAACTGTAACATTTTTAACATTCCCTTTTCTGCATCCCACCGAGGTCAGTTAAAGCCTTGGTGTTCTGCTGTGCCTGTCCCAACCCTCCAAAGCCCTCACCTTCCCCTTCTGCAGCCTGGGCAGGTGGAAGCCCTCCTTGCCCCTCCAGCTGCCTGGGCTGTCCAGGAATCCAGCGATTTACTCCTTACAGAGCAGGAATAACCAAGGGATATTGCCTGCACCATGAGTAACCCTGCTGGTTCCTCCTGCTGCCCACGCCCCTTGGATTTGTATGTATAAAATCACCATATTAATGCATTAATAATAGGCTGGTCATGACCTTGTTACTGCTCGTGGCTCACTGTGAGTGCTCTGAGCATGGCTGTCCCCACTGTCACCTAGCTTCATGGCACTGAGCTCTTGGGGTGCTGCTGTCCTCTCCCTGGCGTGGAAGAGGGCACTGTTCCCCCCAGCCACAGGAGGGACAGATGCTCTGGAGGCTTAGGTGATGCTGGCATCCATCTGCTCTAAATTAGGTGGCAATTCCCACGCAGCTTGTCCACAGATCCTGCAGTGCTGCTCCCCACAGCCATTCTCCGTAGCACAAATCCACTCCGTAGCACCAGCAGCCCTTTCCTGCTGCAGGGGTAGACTTTCTCCTGTGACCCTGCTATCCAGCCCCCCAAATGCTGGAGAAGAGCCAGCTCACTGGTGTAAGCCAGCTCACATACTTCCTGCGAGCACATCTGCATGCACGATGGCTTTATCTCCATGAGAAATTCCAGGCAGCTGCCTCTGGCCACCACAAGCCCCTTTGCCTGCCTGGAGTGGAGCAAGCACCCCATTTGTGGATCTCAGCAGGCTCAACAGCACCGTGCCAGGGCAGAGGCTGTTGTTACCTGTCTTCATTTAGCCATTATCCAGAGGGCTGGGTTTTAAAGCCAGAATGTCTGCTCCAAAATGAGGCATATGCTAATCCTACGCAGGACAGCGATGGATGAGGCAGGCTAAGAAAAGCAGTCAAAGAGATCATTACCTCACAGTGCTAATCTGCTCTCTGCAATTATTCTATTGCACTGAACGTTTCACTGGCTAAAGCCCTAGATTGCAAATCAATCTGTTTCTGCTGTGAGCTGCAAACCATTAGAGGGCTCAAAGTGGTGTCCTGACTGCTCTGGGGACCTGTCAAATCCAAGTCACCCTTGGGAGCCTGTCAGAGCTCCATGGGCTGCAGTGTAGGAGGGGATGTTCCCCCGGGCTATTTCACCCTGGTGCCTGGCACTGCTGCTGTCATGGGATGCTGGTGCTGGGGCAGCTCCCAGCCTGAATCTGTAGGAGGTGCTCGCTGAGTTACTGTGGAAACACAGATGGTCAGTGATGGTTTAGGGGTTTGTGCAGAAAGACCATCTTGAATTTCCAAGTTCAGTTAAAGTGATGGGTTAAAAAAGGGGTCAGGTCATGGAGCAGCCCTTGGCTGGGAGGTCTGAACACCCTGACCAAAGCAGCCAGCACAGTCCAGACATCCTTATCTGCTGCTGACCTGCAGCCACAGCCCAGACTCACCTGCCAGGAAGGAGCTGGGGGAGATCTTCAGGTAACAAACAGGCTTGAGGAGATCGTAAATCATTTGCATTTATTTCAGGCGGAAAATAAATACTGTTTGTCTTATGAATTATTCACTAGGTATTTAACTGGTTTGTTTTGGAGCTTTTCCATCCTGGGCTTCAATTTCTGTTTAAAACAGCCCATTTGGGATGCAAACCCAGGGCTCATAGCTCTGCTTTGCCTTCTTTAGCTTTTTGCCACTCTGAGTGTGGCAAGAGCAGGGCAAATGCTGACAGAACCCCTCATAGAGGAGCTGCACAACCTCGGGACAGAAGAACAAAAACCTCCAGGCTTTTGCTGCTGGTTCCAAGGATTTTTGTTCCCTGCAAGGTCTGTGAGAGCTGCTGGGAGGACAGGAGCAGGTTTTGTCTCAACAGTCACGGAGGGAGTGAGGCGGTTTTGCTTGGGAATGCTGAGAAAGTTCCCAGCCCGTGGCTGGGGGCAGGACCACACGTCCCCAGCTGCACTGCAGTGGTGCAGGTGGTCATTCTGCAGGTTTTGGTGGTCATTCTCACCTGACAAAGTCTCCTTTCTGCTGGGGCTGTTGCTTCTCCATTCTTCCTCCTCATGTTGGGGCACTGATTCTGGAGCTCATAGATTTGCTGGGGGCAGGGAGGTGGCACAAGGTGTTTCTTGTGATCTTTATGCTTTAAGTGCAGCTCACCAGGTTTGGGGGCCCTGCATCTCCCAGGGGCTTCCCCCTCCTGCTGGCACCAGCATTTGAGAGTGGCCAATGCTTCTGAGCATTCAGAGAATCGAGCTTCAGGCGTGCATCTCCCTTCCTCCCCAGCGCAGCACTGCAAAGTCCTCTTCTACCTCCCAGTATCCCAGGAAGGACAATGTCAGCATCTCCTGCCTGGCACCTGGACAAGCCTGGCAGCCCCGATGTGGCACAGGGAGGTGACTGCTCCCCCGGGTTCCCCAGTGCAGGAGGTGTGGGGGGAGCTGCTCAGCTCCAGGCTCCCCTGGCTCTGCGGCTCCGCAGCTCCCCCAGGAGCCAAGGGTTTGTTCTTCCCGAAATGCCTTTTCCAATGGAGCATTTCTCCTTTCTGATTTACACAGCTGCACACCACTGGGCTTTTTGTTATTAACAGCCTTGACATTGGAAGAAAAGGCTGCCGAAGCACTCTGAATGCGAATGAAAGAAGAACGCTTGCGGGACAGCCGCATCACCTGAGCCTGGACAGAGGAGCTGTCCCAGGCTGTGCCCTGTCCCTCTGCCAGGCAGGAGCCCACGGCGCTGGCTGCTTGCCAGCCGCAATTCAGTCAAAGGCATCGGGCTAATTGCCTTTGGTCTCCCAGCAGGGCCTGCAGCCAGCCGGCGCTTAAGCCGAGATCAAGACTTGACAGAGGAAAGCAAAGGGAAAATTAATTCAGAAAGGTCCCTGGCTGCTGCTGTGCCTGGAATCTGGGCGCTGATGTTGGTGTCCCAGGGCCCCCGGCGTGCTGCCAGCCTGCCAAGGAAAAAAAGCACACCATGCACAGCTGAGGCTCAGCCCTCTCCTCTCCCCAAGGAAGGAGCCAAGGAGCCCCTTCCTCTCACGGGTGATGGGATGGTGACCCCTCTGAGCCTTGCCTGCTGGAGCCAGCCCCAAGCCTGGCTGTGCTCCCCTGAGCTGATCGTGGCAGGGATGTGCCATGGTGCTGAGGCCAGGGCCCCATGCAGATTTGCCAAATTCTAGTCTGAAAACAATGGGGAGCCCCATCAAAGTCACAAGGGCAGGCGAGGCTGACATTCCTCCTGCTCCTGCAAGCACTGACTGAAGCCCCTGAGATTTCTCCTACAGGAAGAGCGAGTCTTTGGAGTGACGATGGGCCCACAGGCTCTGGTTTCCTTACACCAAATTAACCTTTATTTGCATTAAGCCATTCTGAAACGCTGTCATCTCATGGGAGAGAGGGAGGGATGGAGAATTCCTTTGGCTCAGTACCTGGGTGGGAGGGACAGAGGCAGATCCCTGCTTGCAGTGGGATGTAAAGCGAGGGAATGGGATGTAAAGGGAGGGAATGGGATGCCAAGCAAAGCACTGGGATGCAAAGCAAAGCACTTCCCCTCTCCAGTGCCACCCAAAGCGCTGCCTGCAGGCACCCAGGACAGCAGCCAGCCAGAACCTGAGAGGCAGACAACATGTGCAGAGGATGAGTTTCCAAGCCTGCAGAGCCGAATTTTATTTGTTCATTAAAAAAAAAAAAAAAAAAAAAGTTAAAATATTTTTAAAAGGAAAAAGAGGAGAAGAAACCCCAAACCCAACCAAAAAAAGCAGCCCTCTAAGGAAGGAGAGACCTGCAGGTCTAACCAAGGCAAGGCCCTTATTGATCAACTAGTGGGAAACAGTGGTGCTAGTCACAAGCAGCCTGGTATTGATAGAGCTGAGTTAATAATGCTTAAGGGGAGAGAAGGAAAGGTCAATGTAGAAGTGAAAAATTGACTGCTGCCTCGTTAGGCCCGGGTGCCTGTATTATTAAATAAAAACTTGGCAGTGCACCTCAAGTAAACCAAGGAACATAAATTATGTAAATTCATCTCCCATCTTTTTGCTGCACCGCGTTAAAGGAAGCAGGGTAAGACCCAAAGTACATGATAAAGGGGGGAGATTAAAAGGAAATGCATATAAGCTTAGAGGTTATAGTATGAATAGATTGGGTCATAAATTAATTTCAATATGAGGACTGTTAAAATCATCTAGCATAACCCTGGCCAGCAAATTTCCTCCAGACCTTTGTCTGAACAAGAAGATACCCTCCAGAAGGGCACTGAGGTCTGATTTAAAGGCAGGGCATAATAGAAAAATCACTTTATCATTAATAAGCAAATGCAAAAGTCATTTCTTCTATCCGGTGTAAATGTATTTTGTTTTACTTTCCAGAGAGACTGGTTGCCAAGCAGGAAACTTTGAATGAAAAGGTGGCCTTTCCTCTTGAGTCTTAGAAAATCTAGGAAACCATTATGAGTGAAAGATCAAACCACCAATAATTTCAGGCTAATATTACACATTTAGATGTAGAAAGAGCATCCTTGTTAAAATTTGCTTCTTTACATGTTGGCACATTACAGGTCAGAGATGAACCTTTACCTGGGCATCCCCCTGGGAATGGTGCTGCTGCCCTGACAGAACACAGACAGGCATTTCTGCTTTGCCCTCCCAAGGAAGCAGAGCCCTGGAGGCCACCGAGGTGCTGTAGCAGCAAGAATGTGCCCGTGAGAATGAGGAAGAGGATGGCCTGGTGGGCATAAGACAGGCCAGAGGCATGTGGTGGGAGGACAGCCAGGGGTTATCCAGGTTGATAACTTGTTCCCCACCAGTGATCAACATCATCTCCTGATTAGCAGCTGGGAAAGAGGGTTCTGCACCTTGGCCACAGAGCTGCCAGGGCAGGCAGCAGGGCTTGGAGGAACAGCACTGCTTTTGCCCCTGCTGCATCCCTCCCTGCCTTCTGGCTGCCCACGGGAGTCTCTGCCCTACTGCACCACTGGGTTTAGAAAACTTGGGAAGATTCATGCTCTTTTTGTCAGGTTGGGTTGAGATTGAGCAGCGAGTTGGAAAAACTGCAGGGAGACACAGGGATGTCGCAATGAGCCCCAGCCCTGTGGGCAGCAGGCCACTCCTGACCACAGGCACGAGCCCTCATTGCCACTTGCAGGATGTTTCCAGGGAAAAGGAGGTGAATCCCATTTGCCAGAAGCCATGGGTGTTGCAAGGAAGCCCAAAGCTCAGGCTGCAGTCATGAGTTGTTCTTATTTAGAGCAGCTCCCTGCAAAGCCGCCCTGAATTTGCCATCCCTCAGCACCATGAGTTGGAAATGTTTCATGCACCTCTTCACAAAGTCATTATTTGCTCAGCTCGCCCATGCCTGGCTGTCTCCACACCATCTCATTTGCCTTGCCCACGTGGAACAGGGTGACCAAGGTTGCCAGTGCCTAAAAATAACACCTCCGTTAGCTGCCACCCCTGATACCTCCTCTTTGTGGAACGATTTCCCAACAGAACGGGGCTGCTGCAATCATGTTGTCTCTTTGCCTCTTGACCCCATAAATCACTTTCAGATCAGCTGGCCACTTTCAGGGGAATGTGGCAGCAGGGTGGACATCTCAAAGGCAGCTGAGCTGTTGCAATCTCAGTAAAACTACCCAGTGGAGTGGAAGAGGGAGAGTCAGTCTTGTAATCCCATGTGGGAAAGGCTCAGATCCTGTGCCAGATCTCTGTTAGTGCACAGCAGAGAAGCCTCCAAGGGCAAGGGAGATGCACAGCCTGAGTGCAGCAGCTTTGCTCACAATCACAGCTCATAATCTATGAGCAGGACAGAGCCCCATGGCACTGTGGGCTCCCAGGCCATGGGGAGATCACCAGAGTGCTGCTGACAGCACGAGTGGATGGCTCCAAGCTGCACCTGAAGTGATTTAATCCCTAATAACAATATTTGAATGCTTGACAGTTGAAGAACTCTCACACATCTTCCCTGTCAGTATATCAGGGTAATCTTCTCTAAGCTGTAATATTAATCAGGTTTAAGATTCCTCTTTTTCAGAGCAAAATGCCACAGTTAACCCCAGCCTGCCATGCATCTATTGCTGGAAGCCGTTCTGGAGGCTCAGAGACCTGGTGGGGAGCTCACAGCACCCTGGTGTTTCATTTGTAGTCGAGAAACATCAGTCAGGGTTCTTGTATCTCAGTCCTGTCACTCTTCAGGACTGATCCAGGGGCTGCCTCTTGCCGGCAAGAACCTCCAGTCCCATCTCTGGATGGATAGGAGCATCCTGAGGCAGAGGTAGCTGAGCAAAGATAGAAATGGGTCTCGGAGATGCTGGTCCCCATCTGGGCCACTGGGGCTGCCCTGAGGACTGCACGGTGAGCGCTGACAGGGAGGCAGTGAAGGTTCACAACCCTGTGCCACTCTGCCTTGGTGGGATTCACACATGGTGGAAACTGTCCCCTAGTTTCCCTTCTGGAAGGGGATTCTCAGCCCACCTTGGCCTCTTGGTTTGATCTCCCAGCAGCGGGTGTTTATCAGCCATTACCTCTCTTTGGGGTTTGCTGCTGACACTGCAAACCCTGCAGAACAGAGCAGGGAAAATGCACAAAAATGTCCTCATTCAACAGATGGCTTGAAAAACCCAGGAGGGCTTAGCCCTGTGTAGAAGGCCCTTGTTTTAAGGACGCTTCATACACAGAACACATGGTTTCCTTTCATCACTTATGTCAAGACTGGAGCTGGGCTAAGAGATGTCACCCCCCTCCCCACTGCATGCCTGCCTCCTTCAAGCTGTGTTGAGAATCTCTTCACTCCTCTCTCTTTCTGGCTTGACACTTCCCCTTTGATCTGTGTCATCTCAGGTTTATTTTCCAAGATGCAGAAGGAGCCTTGTCAAGTGGGCAGGGGCAGAGCCTCTCAGCAGAGGACGTTCACTTGTCAGGCTATTTCTCTTCCACATCAACTTATTTCTTTTCTTTTATCTTACTGAACAGCAGCCAAAGAGGGAACTTCTTTACCCTGGCCCTGGGAGAAATCTGCCCCTGCCAGGGGCTGGTAGGGCTTGGGGATCGCGTGCAGCTCTGCCCAGGGCTGATGGCTTCACACCCAAGTGTCTTGTATGGTCCAGAGCATGACACTCCAGCCTAAGCTGGGCCTTCCTTTGCCAGAATTGGCTTGGTGGCTTACAACAGCAAATATTAAGCAGAGCACAAAACTGGCCAGTGGGTACCAGGAACCTCTTGTGGTTATAAAACAAGAAAACCAAAATAGCTTTAATGCTTTCCACACTGTGTAGGCTTAAGTGGTTTTTTTAAACAGCCTTGGTGTTCCCTGAATGTGGTAAATGAGTTCTCCTGAGTCCTGGAGGGCTCTCAGTGTGCAAGAGGCTGAGCGTGGCAGGACAGGCAGCCCGAGACAGCAGCAGCTCAGCATCCCCCAGTTGGCTCAGATACACCCTGTAGCGAGGTACAAAGGTCCTTTAGGTAGAGGTGCTTTGTGCAAGGGGTAGGTGAGGAGGAGCTGCCTTTGCCATAACTATTGAAGGCACTGTCAATTCTTTTTCCATCTCATGGGTCTGTCTTGAGCAGTGCTGGGGGCTCAGACCAAGCATGGACCTCTCAGCTGAGCTGTGCTGCTCTGCCCCGCCTGGTCCCAGCAGTGCACAGGACCTCACTGGGTGGGTAAGAGTGAATCCCACCCCAACAGCTTCCCTGAGCTAGCTAACCTTCTCCTTGGGACAATGTGGGAACTGAGAGTTGCACTGTCTGGTGCTAGATTGTGCTGTGAGGTTATATGTGTCACACAGACCATGTCTGAGTTTTATCTCTCTTTAAAGCAAAGATCTTTTTTAGCATGCAAATAAATGCTCTCCTAAAAGGGAAGGCACCATCTGCTCCTAAGCACAAATTTAATTTTCCAAAGGGTTAGGTTTAAATAAGATCCACAGTCTCAGAGTGGTAGCTGGGGGAACCTGCGATGGGGTTTGGTCCCTTTGGCATCTTGCTGGAAGCAGATGTTCTCCTTTACGGGAGGGAGACACGGTGCCTGCAATGAAAGAAGGGTTCTGGCAGCTGGAGACTCCCCAAATTCCCTGCGGTCCTCCCGAGGCCCTGATGGTTGAACAGGTGCTTGCAGGTGGGCTCAGAGCCCTGACGTGCAGACAAAGGATCAGAAGGATGTTGTGTGGGGCCCTGCCATGCACAGCCTGTGCCTGGCAGGGCTGCAGCTCTTCCCTCATCCTTGGGGCAGTCAGCAAGCAGCAATCACAGGTGCAGCCAGGCACTCTCCTGTGCAAGGCTGTGCACCTGGCTGGTTTTTCATGTGGGCGTGCTGGGAGTGCCAGCAGCTCACCAGTTCCACCAGTGCAGGGCCCAGTGCAGCCCCCATGGAGCTCTGGTCCCCATCAGCTGAGCCAGCAGCCCTCACGAGCTTTACCTCTCTTGCCTTCCAGCCGCTGGTGTTGCTGATGGAGTGGCCTGAAGCCACCAACTTCGCCTGCCTCATCGCAGGCTACTGCCGTCTCCTGGTGGACTCCAAGAAGATGATCCTGTCCAGGGCCCCCAGCCAGCCGCCCCCACCTCAGATTATCAAGGCAGGTACGTTTCAGCCTCTGCTTTCTGTGCCAGCCCCTTCCCCAGCCTCCCTCCCCTCCCTCCGCTCAGGGCTCTGCAGCATTAGGAAGGTGAAGGGTTTCTCTGACGTCTCCCCTCTGCTCCCATTCACCCTGAGAAGCAGCAGACTCCCTCTTTAACCAGAAAGCAAGGAGCAGGGAGAGAGGTCCTCATTTTGGATCAGCCAAAATGACTTGTGGTATCAGCTCAGGCCCTAAACCCTCACCGCAAGTGTTGTTGTGGCAGCTTCCCGAGGCCTTGTTTGAGAAGACAAAAAGCTGCCAGCCGAGCGCTGGGCCCTCACAGAACAGCCTGTGCACTGCTGCAGGGATGCAGCACACATTCCCTGGCTGGCATCCCGCTCCAGAGACCGACATGAGTGAGTGTGTGAACTCAGGGGAGTGCATTCCTGCTGCCTCTGGACACTGCTGCCTCTGTCCTGGGGCTCTGAGCCTCACAGGCAGCCCTGTGAGTGTGGCTGCTCTGCTGATTTCCTAAATCAGGAAGGCAACTTTGCTGTCCTAGCTTTTCAGGGAGCAGAAGGCTGGTCTGGACACAGCAGGAGCTTCCATCCCAACAGGCACCAATGCTGTTCCTTGAGGATGGATTGCAGGTGTGAGTCAATTTCCAAAAAGAGCAATGATTCTCAAGAGTGATTTCAAACAAGAGCCAACCATGAGCTACATGCTGCTGTTCCATGCAGGTGTTCACATCCAATATATTTTGTATAGGGAAATATAAAATACAGGTTCAGTGACTGGAGATGGGCAAAATACCAACCCAGCCACCTCTGGAAGGTCATTCCCAGACCTCCCAAGTGACACTGCAGCTCCAGAGAGCTGTGACAAGTCCACAGTTTAGCTGGCAGTGTTAAAGCTCCCTTCTCAAGATGGGCCTGGCTTGGGGAGGTGGGAGGAGTGCAGAGAGCTCGCAGGGTCCTTGGGAAAGCACTTGCTGCCTTTGAGGAATGCACCCGAACGTGGATTTGGCACATGTGGGAGGACGCACTCACAAGAGGGATCAGGAAAGCATCTGCAGCAGCCTCAGTGAATCCAGGAGAGGCTGGGCAGGTGATTTTGGTGTAAGTATGAGCAGTTTGCTCTCCCTTCTCCCCCTGTGCCTCTGACTGACAGCTGTCGCTGCGCTCTGCTCTGGGTGCCCTGTGGAAATGTATTTCATCACATTTTGCTGTCAGCAGAGCGTGTTTGCAACTTAACTGGTTTGACTGTCATCAGAGTGGTCCTTCCGTGGCTGTGTCACCCCGACATGGGCTACAGGGACACATGGGGCTGTGGGGAGTCAGAGAAGTGGAGAGCATCCCATACCCAGGGTCTTGGAAGGAGGCCGGCAGCACCCACAGTTCCTGGCCCCTCAGGGGATGTCTCAGCATGTGCAGGTGGTGTTTTCCCACACTCCAGCTACTGTGACAATAGCCAGAACTTTTTTCCTGAGATTTTGCTTCAGGGCCATGGTCCAAACCTCTACCAAAAAAAGGGATTGTAGGTCTTGCCCTGTTCTTGACATCTGACGAAACCAATGTAGCTCTGCAGGGGCAAGAGTGAGTGTGAGTCACAGTGTGGGTAGGACAGCAGTGGAGCAATGGATTTGTGCCAGCCCCTCTCTGGATGGCCTGTCTGTCCTCCTGGGTGCAATGAAAACCTCTGTGACCAGTGGAGTGGAGCAGTTTCCTGCAGGCCCAGTGCACTCAGCCCAGCCACTCGGGCACCCTTCAGAAGGAGTGAATTTAGAGTGTATTGAGAAAACAGTCTGCTCCCAGTTCTGGTCTCCACAGGGCTGCAGGCTGAGCTGTCAGGAGCTGGGCGGATCACAGGGAGCAGCGACTGCTGATCATTAGCACATCCATGCTGGAGAAAGCCCCACTGGGATGAATTAAGTTAGCCCAGGCTTCCCAGGCTGCAGGCAGACTGTGCCAGAATTTTAAATGTGAAATGCAGCCTTGGCCCATGCTTTTACCTAGAAGAGGAGCACATCCATCTTCCCTGAGGCCCATTAGAGCCTCCTGCTGAACAGCAGACATTTTTAGAAATGCACACGCCGTCCGAATGTTGTCAGTTAGATCCATCTCCCTCTGCATTTCCCTGCAGAGCCATATGCCAGAGCTTTGCCCTCCATTGTGCCATGCTGGAGCTACACAGGCAATTCACCTCCCTGTCCCTTCTTCTCCCCACTCCCACCATCAGCCATCAGCAGCTCTGTGCCCTTAGTTGCTCTCTCAGCTCCTTGTCAGGAAGTTTTCTCCCAGAGCGTCCAGCAGCTGGATTTTGGATTTTAGGGGTTTGGCCCCATTCAGCAGCAGGCCTTGGTTTGGTGTGGGCAGCCAGCAAGCCTCTGCCTCAGCCCTTGCCACCCTGCTACAGCCCACACATTTCCAGCTCGGGCAGCCTTGTGCTCCCTCACACAGCTGTCATTTCTGAGCGCTGCCATGGCCAGGAATGAAAGAGATTTTGTTTTTATTGGGATTTTAGCATTGCAGGTGATGAACAGTATAATACAAACATGTGTTTGGGGAGACAAATTGTCCAATTTGTTGAGCTAATGAATTTAATTAGGATTTATTTGACTTAATTTATCCTTGGTAAGGCAGAACCTGCATCCCCTGGCAGCCACTCTTAGCACAGCTGCACGATCCAACCCACAATGCAGACAGATGCCCCTCCTGAGGGATGGACCACTGGCCAGAAATCCAAGCAGTATTTCAGCCACTTTCCTTGCACAAGGGAACAAGGGGAGGCTGTCACTGGGAGATGCTTAACAGGCTCTTGTCCGATCCAATAGCTGTCAGCCAGAGAGAAATAACACATGGATGGATCATGGGCAGCGAGGGACAAGGGGCTGGGGGGTGTCTGTCACTTGAACACAGCCGAACTACCATGGATGTCTCCCCAAACAGCAATATTGCTTCACTTTTAGTAGTCTCCTGAAGAACACTGCTTGGTGTGGCCAACATTACCCAAAAATGGCAATTCCTTCTTGCCATGTAACGTGTGAGCTGGCAGGCTGAGGCTGGAGGTCCTTGTTGGAGCAGCCAGGCTGCTCCTGCTGCCCTCTGGATACAGCTGGTGGATCACTGATGCAGCACCCACATCCCTGTGTCTCAGTGTCAGCTGGGCTGGCCAGCCCTGCTCTGGCTCTGCCCCCAGCAGAGGGATCAAGCTCAGGGGCCTGTCCTGGGACCAGGATTGTTTAACATCTTCATCAAGGACACAGCGGATCGAGAGCAGCCTCAACAAGTTTTCGGATGATACCAGGCTGAGTTGTGCAGTTGAAATGCCTGAGGTGACACTGAACCGTGCCATAAATCAAGTCTCTCCTGATGGGAGAGAATTTCCTAAAAGTCCTTGCAAGGAGTTTCAAAGATAAACCGAGACTTTTCCTTGAGTTTCAATGCTTCTAGATCGTTGTTTATTAAGTCTTATCAGAGGAACAGAGCCACTAGCGTGACCCAGGTACAGCACAGAGCACAGAAAAGCAGGAGTGAAGGCTCTCTATCAAGATTTATGCAGCCTTTTAAAGATATTTTAACCAATAGCTACTAAAAATGTATATTATTTTCACTTTCCTACCAATTATTCAGTAACACGGGCAGGAACTGTGGAATTCTCTATCCAATCATTCCAAACTACTTCTACTGCAGAACATGGAGTAGTAGAAGAAGGAGAAGAAGGTTTAGAGAACAACAACAATCCTCCGTTTTGATATTTTTTACTCTTACCTATTTACTACATAGAGAAGCCCAAAACCTCTGAATTTTTCACCCTGTGACAATCTTACATAGTAGTCTATCACCTAATTCACACCACCGTATTTTCTAGTTCTTGTCTGATCGTTGGTAATTTTTTCCAAGGTTGGAGGCTAAAACAGTGTTGTTCATGGGGGTAAGAACCCTTAAAAACAGGCAGAGAAATATTCTTTGCACTCTGGGTTCCTACACTGAGGGACAGAGTGACATCCAGAGGGACCTGGACAAGCTTGAGCAGTGGCCCATGGGAATCCCACAAGATTCAACAAGGCCAAGTACAAGCTGCTGCACCCAGGGCAGGGCAACCCCAGTATCAATCCAGGATGGGGGATGAACAGCTGGAGAGCAGCCCTGCAGAGAAGGACTTGGGGGTGCTGGTGGAGGAGAGGCTGGACACGAGCCAGCCATGTGCACTCACAGCCCAGAAAGCCAAGTGTGTCCTGGGCTGCAGCAAAAGCCCTGTGGGCAGCAGGGGAGGGAGGGGATTCTGCCCCTCTGCTCCACCCTGGAGAGACCCCACCTGCAGTGCTGCCTCCAGCTCTGGGGTCCCCAGCACAGGAACGACATGGACCTGTTGGAGTGAGTCCAGAGGAGGCCATGAAGATGATCAGAGGGCTGGAGCACCTCTCCTAGGTGAGAGAGTTGGAGGTTTTAGTCTTGAGAAGAGAGGGCTCCAGGGAGGCTTTTTAACAGGGCTTGTAGCTGTAGGACAAGGGGCAATGGTTTTAAATTGAATGGTTTTAAATTGAAAGATTCAGATTAGATACAAGGAGGAAGGGTTTTATGATGAGGGTGATGAGGTATCGGCACAGGCTCCCATCCCTGGAAATATTCAAGGTTTCCTTGTATGTTGGACAGGACTCTGAGCAACCTGATCTAGTTGAAGATGTCCCTGCTCACTGCAGGGGGATTGGACCAAATGGCTTTTAAACATCCCTTCCAACCCCTTCTGTGGTGCAGGACATTTCTCCTACGCTCATTCCTGGCAGACAGGCCCAGCAGGTTTTCCAAAGGACCAGCCACGTGGCCTGACTGTGCTGCAGGGAACACGGGTGTCCCACTGCAGTCCAGCATGCTGAGGGCTGGAGGGCAGAGAGCACACGGGTGCTTCTCCAGGCTGAGCAGGAGCTTCCCCAGGCTGTTTTCCCTTCATCCGGGTGCTGCTGCTAACGTGCCTGTTGTGGTTTTGGTTTAGATTACATCAACGCACACAACTTCCACCGGCCTGCCACGGCAGGGCACATGGGAAAGAAAGAGAATGGGCTGGTGGGTGGCTCTGCCACTGTCACCGGAGCAGCCGGCGCTTCGGCCACCAGGGCTTCGGACTCAGAGCTCATCCACTTCTGCTACCTGCACATGCGAGAGCAGAGGAAGGAAAGAGAGAGCGGGACGGATATCAATGAAAACCTGATTTTTTTTGAGGAAACTCGTCCCAGGACCAAATCTGACCCCACTTCCAAAAGCTCTGGCCAAGGCTACAACGGGGCCGCCAAGGAGTACGACCCGGATGGCCTTGAGCAAGACAGGCAGGCGAGCAGGGCCAGGGCACACACCATCGACACCCACCTGCGCAGCGACACCTCCCACTTCTACTGCGAGTCCTGCCAGGCCAAGATCAAGAGCCGGCTGGCCTCGGGCACGGCGGGCAAGCCTGGCAGCACCCGCGACAACATGGTGGACTTGATGTCGCTTCCCCCTCCCGGAAACGACGAGGAAGAAGACGAGACAACGTCCCTGCTCCCCGCCATCGCCGCCCCCCCTCCTGGCTTCCGAGACAACAGCTCCGACGAGGATGACCCCAAGCGCCGGGCAGCTGCCCAGAGCCAGGAGCAGAGCCGGCAGCTCTGTGGCATCCTCTACGACGAGATCCCGGTCACGCTGATTGACAACGTGCAGCCACGGACGGTCCGAGACCATGCCCAAGAGCTGGATGATGCCCTGGTGTCCACCCTGCAAGCGCTGGAAGCCCTGGCTGCTTCAGAGGATTGTCCACATCCCCCACCACAGCAGACAGCAGGTATTTCAGTGGCTGTGACTCCCTTTTTTCCCTATAGGCTTTCTTTCCTATTGTACATCCTTCCCTTTAGTCTCCTCCCATCCTGTAAGTGACTGTGAAGCAGCTTCTGGTAAAAACTATGTTGTGGCAACAGGCTCTAGCAGGAGCAGCCAAGTTGCTGCTCAGAAGATTTCTAAGAAGCTGAGGTGGGACTCCTCTCCCTGACAGTGGCTGAGGGAGTCTCGTGGTTATCCCATATCTGCCACAGTCCGCATGCCACGATGCTGGGGCGAGTCACTAACAAACCAGTACTGTGAGCATGAGTTCCTCCCCACTGTGACCCCACTGTGCTGGGGCCTTTGGCCATCGGTCTTTGCAGGTTCCCACCCAGGTTTTGCAGTGTGTGAGCCCTTCACAAGGCAAACCAGCTGCCAGATGGGTGACTCTGGGACCAGCCTGCTGGCAGCACTGTCCTTTGTCCCTCTTCCCTCCTTGGTTGCCCTACTCACTATGGCAGAGTACCTGTTGCCCAGTTTTCCTTCCTGTGCCAGACACGTCCCTATAGCTCTGCTACCACCAACAATGGAAAGCTTCACAGGATCTTTTCCTGGGCCAGAAGCTCTTGCTGAATTGAGCTATCAAGCCAGCTCAATGCTGACAAGTGATCTCCCTTACAAGCCTTAACTCTTAGTTGTGAGAAGTCACAGAAGTTTCTCCAATGTGCCCTGCATTCCTGGGACCCTCCTGCTGCAAGGAGCTTCCCTCTCCTCCACACAGCACTGTGGTGTGAGGGTTGTTGTGGGGTTTTCTTTGTGTCCCTCCTCAGGTCTTATTGTCCTGGCTGCCATCACTCCTGAGTCATCCTTGGACTCTGGCCACGAAACGAACTCCTCAGAGCTGACTGATGTCTCGGAGATGGTCTCTGCTATGAAGCAGCATCAGAACGCAGCCTACTTCCTCACTCAACACATCAACAAAGAAAACCTCCTGGCCAGGAAGGACTTGCCTTTCCGAATCCAGAGCTGCGCTGCCCAGGCTGTTCTCACCTCACCCCACCCCCTGAGCCGCCAGGACCCGAGCCCTTCACTGAAGGCAGCCTTCTCTACCCAAAGTCCCAGCCTTACCAACTGCAAGAGCAAACAGGAGCAGCAGCACGGGGAGCGGAGCTGCACCTCAGCTGCCCAGCCGGGGCTGAACCCCCAGCTGAGTGAGCAGAGCAAGGGGGCTTCAGTGCCAAGCTCTGAGTGCAAAGGTGCAGGTCACACAAAAGCTTCCTTTGAGGTATCTCTGCATGCCACAGCAGCCCCAAGCAAGGAGCAGACACAGGATCTGCAAGAGAAGATGCCCAAAGAGGTGCAGCCGAGCTCCAAGCTCCTCCTGGATCAGAAAAGCGGTGTAACTCCAGCCATCATTTCAGCTGCTCTGCAGCAGGTGGCAAATGCAAAAGCCTCAGCTCCCCAAGTGGTATCAGCCTTAAAAGAAGACCAGAACATGAATGGTACCAGCAGCTGTGCACCAGCCAGCAGCAAGCCTTTGACACATAAAGGAGGTCCACAAACTGCAGAGACATTATGCAACTGTCAGCAGCAGCAGCAGCAGCAGCTCTCTCCGCAGCAGCACTGTGAAGTTTCTCCAAGTCCTAAAGAAGCTCCTGGCAGTCAGGCTGAAGCGTTCCACCTCACCTCAGCAGGTGAGGAAATTATGTCCAGTAAGACTTTTGCCTCTAAAAGCTACCAGCAAAAAGTGAGTAGAGATGCTCCAGGAAAAGCTGCAAGTGGAGAGACAGGTCAGAAGGCAGGTGGGGAAGCCACAAGCCTCGTCTTGCAGAAACACACAGCTCCTTCAAACCAAGGACAGAAAATACAACAGGAAAGCTCGGCCAAAATCTTAAAAGCTGAGAGCAGCAATGTGCACCCTCCAGCACCTGGTAGCACTTTCAGGAGCACCAGTGAGGAAGCCAAAGGGCCAATCCAGCTGATGCCCAGATCCGAGAGCCTGCAGATTAGCACTGTGCCTTCCAAAAAAGTAGAAAAAGTCCTGGAGGTGACCCAACAAGATGCTGATGTCCCAGCTAAACCCAAAGCCCCAAAAGCTCCCTTCAGGCTTAGGAACCTGTTCTCTGCAACATTTCCCACCCGTCTGAAGAAGGAGACGGACGAGCGGCAGGCCCAGCTGCAGAAGGTGAAGCAGTATGAGCTGGAATTCCTTGAAGAGCTGCTCAAGCCAAAGAGCAAAGGTGACCTCCCGCCACAGGAATATCTGCACCCCCCTGCCCCTGGGCGCTGCAGCTGCCAGCTGAGGAGCAGTCCCGTGCAAAAAGTCCCAGGGATGTCCAGGGAGCAAAGGCGCAGCTGTGACTGCAAGCGGATTTGCAGGGGAATGAGGCCACCCCCCAACCAGCTGGTGATGCCAGAACTGGAGAGGCGAGGCAGGGATAAAGTTGCAGATGACCAGAAGCAGGTAGAAGCCATTAGGCTGACAAGCATGAGCAGCCCTTCCAAAGGCAAACGGATACGATCCACAAGTTTAGAGTCCAGAGACTACCGGTCAGATCCAGAGAACGGCATGTCCTGTTTGGCAACGTGCACCTCCCGAGGGGAGTGCATGGGTGCACCCCACTACAGGAAGCTCTTGCGTCGCTACAGTGTCAGTGAAATAGATAAGACTGATAGGACATCCTTGTCCTCTGACATCTACCAGAACATCTACACAACCAAGCAGAAAGGTCCCCAGAAAGAGCCTGAGTCCAGCATCCTCTGTCCTGTTCTGAAGAGCAAAATCCAGGAAGCCGCTGGAGTGGCTGACCCCTCCTATGTCCAGATAGCACAGGACAAAAAGAACCACAAGGCTCCAGCAGTGTTCTCTGTCCAGGAGGAGATGTACCCAAGTCCTGCTGAGCTGCGGGATGAAGACATGGAGGATGAGAAGTGCTGCTCCATCCGGTACTGCTTCTACTACAGAAAATGCGATGTTGCAGATGATGGGAGTGAGAAGGATGAGCTGTCCTATTCCATCCCCATGCAGATACTCCCGGGAATGAAGCTGGACAATCAGATGGTCCCAGTCATGAGCAGGACTCTTCAGGTCCTAGACGCAACAGCCTGCAGCAGTCCCAATGAAAGCCAGACCCAGGAAATAGATTTAAGGACCTCCAGTTTTGAGGGGAGCTTGGCAAAGATCAACACCCTTCGAGGCCATGCCTACAGCTTCCCCAATGGGTTTCTGCAAGTGCAGCTGGACACCAACGAGCTCCTGACCATCCTGAGGCAGTGTGTGCTGAGCCCTGAGGTCCGGGACTGCAAACCCTACATCTCCCAGCTGGCTGAGTACAAGCAGGAGCTGGCCCTCAAGTTCAAGGAGTTCCGGGCGTCCTGCCGCCGCGTGGCCGCCGTCGACAAGAGTCCCACCCACATGCTCTCCGCCATCACGAGCAGCTTCCAGGTGCTAAGCAGCCTCATCGAGACCTTTGTGAGGCTGGTGTACGTCGTGCGCTCGGAGTCCCAGCGCCAAGAGCTGCTGACGAAGGTGGAGGAGGTGGTGAGAAACTACACCTTCCTCCTGAAGGCTGCTGAGGAGTCCACGGCCAGGATGCTGAGCCACCAGCAGACTGTGGAGCAGCTCGCCCGCCAGTCAGCCACGGTCGCCACTGTCATGAGCACTCTCACACGCTCCCTAAAGACGTTGATCAATAAGTAAAGCCAGCTGTGAAGACCAACAAGCCAGTGTGTGCCCTGCCATGCTCTCAAATCTCACAGGTCTGGTGAGGATGCGATGTCTGCAGGCCCACATTTACTGGGGTTTGCGGTAGCCAAGACGCTCTTTGATCTCTGCAGAACGGATGGTTGTGTTGGTGATGGGTTTGAAGGGTGAATCCGTGGCCTAAAGCTGTGCAATCAGCTGGTCAAGGGGCTCAAGCAGCTTCTCTGCTTGTTCTCCCACTCTGGCTTGTTGGTGATGGTACTTGGGGGGCACAGGCACCCCACCTCCACACTAGTTTGGTTCCATGGGGTTCTGGGCCTCGCTCGTGCAAAGACCTTTGGCACAGTTTGTGGTGGGCCAGTGAGCTACCAGGAGCTGAGCTGAGATCTCCTGGCTTCTCTTGGGCAGTCTGGAGCCAAACCTGTGTCTTGCCACGTAAACAACTCTTCTGCCTCCAGGATCTCCCTGGCCCACAAACACAACGTAATTAGCAGCAGAAGGGATCTCTGGGGTGCAGCTGCTATGCTAGGGCTTGGGAAGTAGTCCTAGCATGGGCAGGTTGCCATAATCCTGAGACAGAGCTAGGGCACCCTACTGGGCCCTACTCTCTCTTCTTAGGCACCAGTGCTCTAGTCCTGAGCACAGGCACTGCCTTTGCCAAAGGCAAGGGCTTAATGCCTGCAGGCAGGGAGGATCCAGGGAACTACAGGCCTGTCAGTCTGACCTTGGTGCCGAGAAAGTCATGGAGCAGATGATCTTGAGTGCCATCACACATACAGGACAAGGGGATCAGGCCCAGCCAGCACAGGGGAAAGGCAGGTGCTGCTTCACCAGCCTGGTCTCCTTCTGTGACAAGGGTGATTCACTGGGTAAAGGAAAGGCTGGGGATGTTGTCTGCCTAGACTTTAGTAAAGCCTTTGACGCTGTGTCCCACAGCATTCTCCTGGAGAAACTGGATGGATGGACGGGCCCAGAGAGTGGTGGGGAATGGAGTTAAATCCAGCTGGGGCCATCACCAGTGGTGTTCCTCAGTACTGGGGCTAGTCCTGTTTAGTATCTTTCGAGGGCACCCTCAGTCAGAGTGCAGATGACACCAGTTTGGGTGGGGGTGTTGATCTGCTGGACAGCAGGAAGGCTCTGCAGAGGGATCTGGACAGGCTGGGTCCATGGGCTGAGGCCAGTTGTATGAGGGTCAACCAGGCCAAGTGCTGAGTCCTGCCCCTGGGTCACAACAACCCCCTGCAGCTCCAGGCTGGGGCAGAGGGGCTGGAAAGTGTCCGGTGGGAAAGGCCCTGGGGGTGCTGGTCAAGGTGGGCAAGGGGCCAGTGGCACCTGGCCTGTCCCAGCCATGGTGTGACCAGCAGCACCAGGACAGTGACCGTCCCCCTGACTGGGCACTGGTGAGGCCACTCCTCAAATCCTGTGTCCAGCTCCGGGCTCCTCATGACAAGAAAGACATTGAGGGGCTGGAGAGTGTCCAGAGAAGGGAATGGAGCTGGGGAAGAGTCTGGAGCATGTCTGATGGGGAGCAGCTGAGGAGCTGGGGGGGCTCAGCCTGGAGAAAAGGAGGTTCAAGGGACCTTATCACTCTGTAACTCCCTGACAGGAGGGTGCAGCCAGGTGGGGATTGTTCTCTTCCCCCAGGTAACAGGATGAGAGGAAAAGGCTTCAAGTTGTGCCAGGGGAGGTTTAGATTGGATGTAAGAAAAATTTCTTCACTGCAGGTGGTCAGGCTTTGGAACAGGCTGCTCAGGGAAGTGGTGGAGTCACCATCCCTGGAGGTGTTTAAAAGCCATTTAGTTGTGGCATTTGGGGACATGGTTTAGTGGTGGGCTTGGCAGTGCTGGGGGAATGGTTGGACTCAATAATCTTAGAGATCTTTTCCAACCTAAATAATTCTATGTTCCCCTTCTGGATGGCTGAATCCATGCTAGAGACCCTGCAAGGAACCCAGATTGGTTGATCTTTGACCACTGCGAGCCAGAAGCTGGGCTAGCAGCTATGGGGAGACCACTTTCACACCATTCTTCAGAGGTCGGGTTCATGCCCCCAAGGCTCAGCCCAAACCTTCTCCTATTTCCTCTCACTGTGACCATCAGAGAGGAGCCCCAGATCAGCTCTGACTGTGAGCCAGGCAGGGGCTGTCCTCCTTGCCAGGGTGTTGGGGTTCTTCTTCTGTCCTCACCAGGCTGACTGCCATAAGAAGCATTATTTAATTCTGTGAGGTGGTTATTTACTTGGAGTTGGGGATTTTTTGATTGTTTTGGGGTTTGGTTATTTTTTTAATTTCTAAGTGAACGGTAAAATGATTCCTATTTGTGTTCCCCTCCTCCTCCCAGTCTGGTAATAGACGCAATCAATGAGATGGCCTTAACTGGTGTTTCCCTGCAGCCACCTGCCCTCCAAAACAGAGCAAGGAGAGAAATGCAAGGTCACACATTGCATTGCCCTCCCTCTGCCACCCACTGCACTTCACATCCTGCCGGGATCCCGGTGCCTGTCCCCGTCACACCCCCTCCAGCCGGGCAGGAGGTCACAGCTTCGGCCTCACGGGAGCAAGGGCAGTTGTCCAACGAAGCCAGCTCGCCCCAGCCCCTGGGGATGATCAGGGATCTCTGTGCGAGCAGTCGCTTCCCATCTCTATTATTTTTGATAAATATGCACATTGGAAATGTCTTGTTCTTCCATAGGAGCTATGGAAATGCACAAATGTGCTTTTAACGTGCGCATCCTTGGAGTGCAATAACCTCCCCTGGCCCATGGCAGTCCTGGACTGGGGCCGTGGCTGTCAGCAAGGCACAGAGGATCCTGCTGTGGGATTTCAAGAACCATGTAGCAAATATCCAATGGAAGAGCCAATTGGAACTTCAGTCCATGGTGGGCAAGGCCTGTTACAGTGCTGAAGGCTGACAGGGAGACGTGTTTTCCTTTTCCCTAAGAATTACCTACTATGAAACTCTGAGTTTCTTCAAAGCTCCCCGTTATGCCTATATCATTCCTCCATAAATCTCTCAGTCTAATACAGAGGAAAATTTTTTTATTGTCTGTATATAGTATATATAAATAAAAAAATATATAAATTATATCTATACGCAAATTTATGTCTTGTTTTACAAACAAGAAAGATTAAATATATTAATCTTAATATCCAAACTAGCATTTGTGTCTTTTTTAAAGAACTCTGTGGAAATGTAGCTATTCTTAGATGTACAAGACACTGTTTGTAAGCAAAACCTATTTTTGTTGCTGTGGAAATGCAGATTATCTCACACAGGTTTGAAATGAACTGTTTGACTTGCCAAGGTCACTTTTGTTTTGTTAATGGTTGTTTTGGCTTAATTCTCCCCCAGAAGGGGAAGGCAGCAGCAGTCACCCCTTCAGCGCTGGCACTGGGCACTGTGGCCACGCTGGGACACCCTCCTGCCCTAAAGCTGGGGAGAAAGGGGTGCTTTAACAAAGCCCTGCCTGATCCCTTTCAGCTGAGCCAAGGTGAGCACCCACTGACCAGCTCCAGTCTGTGTTTTCACCCAAGCCTTTCCCTGGCTCTCCTGCCTGGGAAGAGGTGACAGTGTGGACCTGCCATCAGTTGCCTGATGGTTTTGCTGCCCTGTGGGCAGGCGTGTCTGCAGGGGAAAGCCCAGCAAAGCAGAATGCCACACCTGGGGAGAAATCTGAGCCAGGAAAACAATTTCCTAGCTACAGATGATATCCAATGTACACCTTTTTGCCTGGCACCACGAACTGCTCTCTGTTTATCAGGGAGGAAGGAGTTGATGTGTGTTCTCTCTATACATCCCAAAGCCTGCAGGAATTATAAAAGCCAAGTCTAATAAGGATCCAACACAAAAAAAAAACCCTATAGGAACTGGGTCATTCTCTGTACGGGGGTTGAATGTGTTGTCTAAAGCAAAGGCGGCAGCACTTGAGACTCACACACATTCTCTGTGCCTCCAGGCTCGTTATTTTAATCTGCATCACACCATTTCCCATGCTGAACTAACGATGACACTGAATGGGACAAAACCCACCTATTTATAAAGCTGGATATGGATCAAAAACATGGAAAAGCCAAGAGGTTTGATAACAACCCCCAGAGCCCAAAAATGTTATTGAAAGCAGGCGGTTTAATCAGTGATTTCAGACTCGGTGCTTAGTACCATCTAGAGGGCAAGAAGCACAACATCAGAATGTTGTTATTTGTACAGGGATATTATCCAGGAGCAGCCAAATGTCCCTGTGTGAACAGAGCAGCTGGACTGGTGCATACCCCGAAGAATGATGTTGCTGTACTCGTCTCTTAGGTGCACTCCCTGAACTTATTGGGGACTTGTAAATACTCTCAAGGAAATAGTCCAGGTAAAACATTCTTGTTAATGGTTCTGAATCACGGATATTTCAAAAAACTGCACCTCAGTAACACAGCACAGAGAATTAAAAGTGGTTTTTCCCCCCAAATCTAGTTTCCATTTCACTGCCCATCTAGTTTATCTCCCCACAGACTGCCTGGTTCTCATTTAGCATCAGCAGTTCCTCACTTCAAAGCCACTGTGCCCCAGGAAGTCAAAGCAAGTGTAAATGCTGTGTTGTTTCCAGGTGTGTCTGCACAAAGATAAACCAATTTTTCTGCATCCCCTCCCACCAGAGCAATCTGTCTGAGAGTGGCAGGTTGTGTTTGCTGCCCTTCAGCACCTTCTCAGAGCAGCACCAACAGTACCTGCCCTTCTCACACTGCCTTCACCCCACATGTTTTGCTGTAGCCTCACAGCCGGTGCAGATTTCCTCCAGGACCTGCCCAGCTCCCAGGAGCATGGCTCAGCCACAGCATGCACTCCTGGGCATCTGATGTCCCTGCACCCCCATAGTACACTCCCTCCCTTAATCTCCTCTCAAGGAGATCTCACCAAGGCTCTATCAGTGATGATGGATAGGAAAGGAACAGAATTTGGGCCTCTGCTGGTCCCTCTAATGCTCAGGAAACCAACAGAAGACCTGGTGTGCTGGTTTTGGCTGGGGTAGAGTTAATTTCCTTCACAGCAGCTGCTGTGGGGCTGGGTTTTGGCTCTGTGCTGGAAACAGGGCTGATAACACAGGGATGTTTGAGTTATCTCTGAGCAGGGATTACACACAGCCAGGGCCTTTCCTGCTCCTCACCCTCACCCGTGAGGAGGTTGGGGGGCACAAGGAGCTGGGGGGGACACAGCCAGGACAGCTGAGCCCAGCTGAGCCCAGGGATATCCCAGACCATACAGCAGCACCCTCAGCACATGAAGCTGGGGAGAAGGAGGAAGAGAAGACATTCTGAGTTTGTCTTCCCAAGTCACTGTTCCACATGATGGAGCCCTGCCTTCCTGGAGCACCTGCCTGCCATGGGAGGCAGGGGATGAATCCCTTGTTTTGCTTTGCTTGCTTGTGCAGCTTTTGCTTTATCTGTTCAGCTGTGTGGTGCTGCTTTGCCAGCTGAGGTTTAACCTCACTACCTGGCTGTCAGGGGTTAAAGTGTCAAAGGCAGAGGCTGGAAAATCAGCAGGCCTCAAGCAGCAGTCCCAAGATAGGTTTTGTGTCTCCATGGACTTGGCTGGTCATTGTCAGCTGGAGACAACAACTGGGCACCGTGGTTGAGGGCACTTTGAACTCTAATCCCCATGGCGGAGCAGATGCATTCTCCTGTCGGGATTTACATCCTCTCCAAGGTCTTGGCAACACTACACAGGACTTGCAGGAGCCCCAGATACAACAGCAGAGTGAGCTGAATAGCTGGGACCCACTGCTGCTTTCATCATGCCCAAGGGAGCTGACAGTCAAATGGAAATGAGTAATGTCTAAATTTTATCCTCATTTAAAGCACAGTGTCTGGATTCCTGTGTGAAATATCCTAACAAATTCCTCACATGGCCAGTCACAGTGGGGCTGGGCAGGACACCTATGGCTTTATGTGGACATGGGAGAAGTCTGCCTGGAAACACAGGTATCTCAGCCTATTTACAGTACCCAAACATATCTAATATACATGAAAACAGCCTGTACACTTGATAGGAAATTTTTCCAAAGATTTTTGTGTCAGGCCATGTAATTCCATGTCAGGGGATGAGCAGACACCTCATCCCACTGCAGCTGCTGCACAGCCTCCCAGGCTGGCTGAGAGGGTGCCCCTTGCTGTCACTTGTCCCCCACATACAGAATGGATGGAGGGGGCTTTCTGCAGCAGGAATATTAAAGTTATTAAAAAGCAAACACACCATGCCCGAAGTGGCAGAAATTCCAGTGCTGCCCCTCTAAGGTTTGTTGCCCATACCAAGGGCTGGTGAGAAGATGAAAGGGCTGGGAACATGCACCAGGTCAGGACATTTTACAATGCTTTACTAAATCCCACTTTCAAAAAGCACCTGGGAAATACTCCTAAATCTAATGAATATTCACCTCTTCCTAAAGCAAGACAGCTAAGTCCTCAAACTTTTACCTGGGCTCCTTAGAAAGGCACAGTAAAAACGCCGAGTGGAAAGATCAGGAGCACAAAGGGAACCAGTCAGCATCCTTTAAAAACGATCTCTCAGATCTCTACGTCTGTATTGTTGTCTAGTGGAGATTTGACAGTACCATTTATTTCCCAGCGTTTTCGCCTTTTCCTGACAAATGACAAATTCCTTTTCCTTGGTGGGTGTGGTCCAGCGATGTCCTGTGCAACTCTGGTAATATTTACAGTGCTAAGGGTGGGCACCATTCCTAAACACTTTCCCCCTCTCCGCCAGCCTCTTCTGCCCTCATGCCGGTGTCTCACCCCTTTTTGGCCTCTATTTCTCAGCCTTCCAAACTTTTTTGGCATTAATTTTGTTCTCAGCCTCTACTTTCCTATCCATCCTCCCACCCTATCTCTGCCTCTACTTTTCATTACCTTTTTTTGACCTCCACTCTTCTCCGGCTCCGACTTTCAGCCACCAAGGCAAAAGGGCAGAGCCCGGTGTTATTTCCATCGAGTGCCATTCATTAACAGAATCGGCTGTGAAGCATTGAAGTCACAAGGCAACAGAAAGAAATAACAGCCCTCAGCCACCGGCTTTTTGCATGAAAATGTGCTCTTGATTAATGGCTGGTGGTAATTGAGTGGCAATTGTATGCAGGAAAGTGCCAAGAGGGGAACATGGGCTACTTGTCTTGATTGACATGGCCATGAAATTCGATGCTATTAATGTGCTGCTTAAAACTTCCTGGAAAATGCATTCCCATCTTGCGACACACGAAGGTATTTCTGATTAATTGCATCCCCTTAGAATCAGGTAAGTAAAAACGATTTTTTTGCTGTTTGTGTGTTTTCAGGTTCTCAGTTGGACGGTAATTTAATTCAGTTTACAGAACTTGAGGGAACACAGCACCTCAGGCTATGAGCTTGTCCTTTCCGCTTGTCCAGGCCAGCTTGTGCTTGTCCGTACTGTAAACAAAAGGAAAATTAAATAAAATTCTTTAGATTGAAAGTAAGTAATTCAATTTATTGCATTTTGCTTTCAGAATGAAGCAAGCCAGCTGGAATGAGGTGCTTTAATTCTGAATAAGGGCATCCACACAGGAGTTCAGATACTCCAATGCACTTTCATGATCTGTGATCATTTCCCTGAGCATCCTTTGACAGAAAATCTGACTTCCAAGCCAGTGCGAGTTTGGTTTTCAATGGATGCAACCACACAGCCTCCTTTCATCCCAAGAACCAGATAAACCTCTCACTCTTCAAAGCTGCTTCTCCTTGTCCCTGCATGGCAAAGCAAACTGCTCGTAGACAAGCTGTGGCTGAGGAACCTCCTGAGCGAGTTTTTGGCTTTGTTTAACTTAGACTTTGGTGCATTAAGAGCTTCTCCTTAATCAAATCCCTGAGGTTATCCTGTTCCAAGAGCTTTGTGAGTCGTTAGTGGAGGTGGACTTTTGTCCTCAGGAACAAAGCGCTGTCTAATCTACAAAGGCTGAAAGACTGAAGGAAGCAGGTGGGTGTGAAAACACACCTGGCCGCCAGCTCAGAAAGGGGAAAAAATAGCTTTGATTTTACACATAACAGGTTGCCCGTTCCTGGTTTTAGGATTCAGGAATTAATTCCTTTTTTTTTTTTTGTCAGATTTTTCACTCCTGCAAGTCGCATCTCTGTGATGCCAGGAAGAACCTGATAGGAAAGCTACTTCCAAAGTCCTGGGTAGGGAAAGCCAGGAAGGGCTCATCAATGAGAGGCATAATTTGCATGTTTAAATACACCCTCAGCTGCCTTCAGGCTCAGGATCCCAGTGCCTGCTTCACAAATAAACTGAGGGGAGCCTGGGATGTTGGGGAACAGAGGACTCTCATTCTGTATTCAAGAATGGGGGAGAAAAAAATGGAATTTAAAACAAGAGTGAAGCAAATACTTCAAAACCAAGGTGTGCCCCAGACCAAAGTCCAGGAGTCAGTGGTGAATGGCTGCAGTGATGTAGATTTGGGGCAAGAATGTGGCTGCTGGGTATTTGGGAGGTATCCATAAATCCCATCACTTGAACCATCAGGTAGCCACCCACCAGTGAAGTTTTCTTCACGGCTAAGATTAATTTTGTTTGTTAAGATGAGCAATGATTAGCAACAAATTAGAAGGGCTTTATTGTTCCTTCCTCATTGCCTGGATTTGTTGTGTGCCACAGCATCTCACAACTGCTACAGCTACACCAGAAAATAATCAAAATTACCATATACTGATATTCCAGTTCCCAAAGTATGGGAATCAGCATCTATTTTAATCCAGATGAATCCCAAGTTTAATGACACTGTACAAACTGTTATAGAAAAACTTCCTCAAAGTATGGTTTTGTAGTCATTAATTTATGGGTCCTTGGGGATAATGGCAGCAGCATCTGGGGCCAGGACAGTTGTAAGGTGAAATAAAGAAAACATGGCCAGCCCCCGCCTTGATTGAGGATGATTTCTTCCGGTTGAATTCTCAAGGACTCGAAGCAAATCAATGTCAAATTCACTGCAGAAGTTTACCGTCTCTCAGTCAGTCAGATAACAAGAATAGGAATTACACAACTGCATGAAAACTCTCAAGAAGCTGGCTGTGGCTTATTTTCTATATTTCTTTTGTATATTTATATATATGTGTCAATCTTCCTCCTTCACTGTGTGGGGAAAATAACAAGCACAGACAGGGAGTGCAGAGTCACTGACTTGGTGTCATCATTACACTGGACTTGCTGGTTGCTGTGTGTCTGACAGAAACACAGAAACGTGAGCAATTATCAATTCCTGCATTTTCTGTGTTGAACCACAGGGCCTTTTTTTGAAGGGTTTATAATAATACATACATACAAGCTAAAATTTGAGTATCGTTTCCTTCAAAATAGTGAAGAGTAATTTCAGGTAATTAAGTCCTTAAAAAAGGACAGGACTATATTGGCCTATTAACAATGAATAGAGACTGGATCAGAAATTTAGAATGAGAATAAACCACTATAAAAATCACATTGGCGGGATTTTTGGGGGTGTCCTGTGCAGGGCCAGGAGGCGGGACTTTGACAACCCTTGTGATTCCCTTCCAACCCAGGATATTCTACGATTCAATGATATACAGGTTTAAAGGTTAACAATCCAGGTTTAAAGGTTAAAAACCGTTAAGCACTATGCTTATTTTCGCTAAAGATAAATTAATGGGCATAATGCAGTAACATATAGCTGACAGGTCACAGAAGACTAATTTGGTATTAGTCTACAGTTAGTTACATATATATGTAAGACAGATAAATATATACACACACATCTGTATATGTATCTATGTATATGTATCAATATATAATTTGGTATGGAATTGGGTACAAAAATCCCAACTATAAACCTAAGAACCCCTCAGAAGTGAATCGCCCTGTTAAAACAGCCCCCACGCGGGTTGCAGCGCGGATCCAAAACCAAAACAACCTTTGAAGGGCACGGCCGGGGCCTCCGCAGCGCTGCCGCACGGCCCGTCCCGGGGCACGGCGGTGCCGCAGCGGGCCCGGTGCCACCCGGTGTCACCCGGTACCGCCTCACACGGGGCCGCCGGGTGACGCCAGCTCAGCGCAGCGCCGCTCAGGGCGGCGGGGGACGGACGCGGCGGGCGCGGGCACGCCGGCATGCTGAGGTAACAAACGCCGCGGCGCCGCGGGGCTCGCAGCCGGCGGGTCCGGCGGTGAGAGGCGGGCGGGGGGCGCGGGCGCGGCGCTCTGAGGCGGCAGCGCGGCCATTGCCCGCCGCCTTCCCCCCGGTGCGCTGGCAGCCATCATGGCCGCCGGGGGGCGGCTGCCGCCGCCGCGGCCACGTGGGGCAGGGCCGGTCGCGCGCTCCGGCCGAGGCCGTCCTGGCCAATCGCAGCCCAGGCTGCCAGGCAGGGACCAATCGCAGGCCACCTCCTGCGCTAGGCCCCGCCCCCAGCGGGCGGCCGCGCGCACCTTCCCTCGCCCTCAAGGAGAGGGCGGTGCCCCAAGCCACGCCCACCACTGCTGTGCGGGCGAGCGGGACCCCGCCCCCTGCAGCGGCGGAGCCAATGGGAAGCGAGCGGGGGCGTGTCCTCGGCAGAGAGGCTATAAAGGGTTGGTGCGGCAGGCGGGAACGGGTAAGATGGCGGCGTAGGGGCGACTGGCGTGACCTGTACCCACCGTGCCGCGTCCTCGTAGGAGGCGGGCGGGTCCCCGCGCGGCAGCCGCGGGCACTGCGTGGCGGAGCGACGAGGAGGAGGGGAAAAAGGGCGCCGCTGCCGCAGCCGCCGCCATGCCCAACATCAAGATCTTCAGCGGGAGCTCACACCAGGACCTGTCCCAGAAGATCGCCGACCGTCTGGGCCTGGAGCTGGGCAAGGTGGTCACCAAGAAGTTCAGCAACCAGGAGACATGGTGAGTCGGGGCGGGGCGCGGCCGCACTATAGCTCCCGGCGGGCCGCGCGGCGCTGCGGTGCTGGGCACGGCGCGGCCTCTGCGCGGGGGTTGATGGGGGTTGTAGTTCGGGGGCCGTGCGGTCGGGCCCAGCAGCGGAGCCGCGCTCAGAGACACCCCCGGAGCGCTCCCGCCGGGCCCCTGCTGGCCCAGAGCCCTCGGGTGCATCGCGCACGGCCCCCGCGCGCAGAGCCGGGTATCGGTGCGGGGCTCCGCCGGGCCGCGGTGCGCCCCGGGAGCCATGTGCGGCCCGGGCCGTGTCTCCAGCGGCCCCCGCTGCACGCCGCCGGCCCCGCGCGGGCTCCCACCGCCGCGTTTGGGGCTTCCCCCGCACGCGGGGTTCCTGAACTTGGAGGATTTGTGTGACCTGGCCGCTGTGGCAAGTGTTGGAGCGGTGGAATTCCCCACCCGGAGCTTACCCCTTCCACCCCAAAGCCGCGAGCTGATGGGATGGCACCTCTCGGAGTTACACATACACTGATTGGGCTTTTTCCTGCCTAGAGCTAAACCGTGATGGCTTGAAGCTTGATATTTTTGTGCTTAGTATGTAGCTGGTATCTTTAAGCTACTCTGAAGACTTTCAGAGTCTTAAAAAGTATTGATAGAATTCTTGAGGAAAGAGAAGAGGCTCACACCTCCGTGCATCCCACGACGCATTTGCAGTCACGCAGTCTGTTTCGCTCAAGCTCTGAAACCTAACATTTGCCTTGTGTTATGTATCTGTGCTTTAAAAATCTTGCTGCCATCCTACGTAAAGATAAAAAGGAGATTTAAAGTTGTTCAGGGCTCCTGAAGCTTGTTTTAGTGAGTACACTAACCGTGTATACACCACAGAGTATAATATGAAGAACCTTGGTTGCTTCAACCCACTCCTTTTGCAAACAGTAATTTTTTTTTTCCACGAAAATCCAGGATGTACGTGTGACGTACAATATCATGTTTCTCTTGCAGGGGCATTGATTGTAAAACCTCAGTGGTAGTACAAAGAGTTGTAAAGGAGTTAAAAAAAGTTCCGTTTGATTTACAGCCCTTGCACTGTTCCCATTGTTCTTTATTAACTGCTCTTACCCATCTAGTTGGCTGGCTGGCAGGTTCCTATGTCAGTCAGTAATTTGACTTGAAGACTTAAAAGACATCTTATTTACCCCAATAAACTGACACCAGGTGCTTCCCCGAAAGAGTAAGACTGTTTTAACAGAATAATTCATAGCCATTTTTGTACCATAAATGTCTTAAATCACCCGAATATTGGAGATGACACTTGGGGTCTAACTGCTGTTAATCAGACACTTACCCAGCAGAGAGTTCTCATTGACTGAAACTCTCCATGAGAGATGGATGCATCCTGTAAGTCAGTGTGCAGTAAAGATGACAGCAGCTCGCTGATGGATGTTGAGCAGTAAGGCTATAAATAGATAACAGTCATCAAAAAAAGTTGGAAGAAGAGATCAGAAAGGTCAGAGAAGGAAATAATAAAATCAGAACTTACCCTGAGGACTTATACAGGTGAAGTGGTTTCTTTTCCACCGTTTCTGGTGCAGGTGTCTCCATACGTGCACTGGAGCTGGCATTTTGCTGCTGGCAAACAGGACCTTTGGCTTGTATTCAGGGATTAGTGTGCATTGCATCCAGGAGGAAATTAACCCCAAAAGCCTTTCCAGAGTGAAGTGCTGGAGTGCTTCTCTGCTGGGGCCAGTGAATGGCTGTTATGACTCTCAATCTGATAACTGGCTGTGGTGTTGCTTTGGTAGCAGTTTGACCCCACTCTGTCTGGTAATTGGCTGTGGTCCTTGCTCCTTTGTACACTGCTGCTTTTAGAGGTAGCTGTGCTTGTGAGTCCAGGGGAACAGGGCCTGCTCTGGGGTGTTTACATGCTCAGCTTGCATTGAGATCGAGAGTACAGGCTGAGTGCTTTTAGCTTTACTGGCTGGACCATTAAATCTGATCAGTGAGCGCTGTAAAATAGCCACTGAGCAAATAAACAACAGTGTTCCTGCTCAACAGCCTTGATTATGTGGCACTGTCACCCACAGACCCTTGGGAGTGCAGTGCCTTGGTTGCTCTGCAGGCACGGGTGATGGCTGTGCTATAATTTGTGTTTGGCTACAACTCTGTTCTCATCTGTTTCCAGCGTGGAAATAGGCGAGAGTGTTCGTGGGGAGGATGTCTACATTGTGCAGAGCGGCTGTGGGGAGATCAATGACAATCTGATGGAGCTCCTCATCATGATAAATGCCTGTAAGATTGCCTCAGCCAGCAGAGTCACAGCTGTCATCCCCTGCTTCCCTTACGCTCGGCAGGACAAAAAGGACAAGGTAAGGCATGGGGTATAGGTTTCTACAGGGAAGTTAAATACACACCTTGAAAGTCCTGACTGCTGGAGAAGATTTAAATGCAGTTTTGTTGCCTCCTCTGCATATGCAACTTCTTTTCAGTTCTTTAAACTTTAGGATACTGGACTGCAAAATGATCTTTTCATAAAGATCTAGTTCTTCATGAAAATATACTAAAGTCTAATCACTAGCTGATGCAAAGATGCAATGTTAATGAGTGCTCCTTTTAGTAACTGCTTGTGAATCACTGCCTGGAAGCAGAAGGCTGACATCTTGATGAAGGAGTTGAACTTGTCTTATACTGTCTTTTTTTTCCTGTACTAGAGTCGAGCTCCAATCTCTGCCAAGTTGGTTGCAAACATGCTCTCTGTGGCAGGTGCAGATCATATAATCACCATGGACCTGCATGCATCTCAGATTCAGGTAGGAGCAGAAATCAGGAAAGGATTTAACCGCTTCCACTCTGAGCCTCTTGACTGCTTTACAAGCTTTCCAGTCATCTGCTTTTTTGAGGCAGAGCAGTGATCAAGACTGGGGAATTTGGGACCGGATGGGGAGGTGGATAACAGGTTAACCTGTAAATGAAAGTATAGTTGTTCATGATCAGACTGAGTGTATTGAGTCTTACGTAAATGAACTAGGAAATGATCCCTACAGCTTTGTTGCCACACAGTGCCACTGTGTATTCTTCACTAGACCTTTGAGGAATGTGAGGCAGAGAGTGTCCTTAAATTCTGAGTGGAGATTTCTGATACTTAGTGTGTTGTCTTGGAGAAGTGAGCAGTTAGTTCTGCCCTCGGGTGTCCTGGCACAGCTGCTTTTGTGGGTTTAGCTGACCAGGACGATGATCTGATAGCTTGCCTCTGGCAAGACGGGCAATCCCACTTGTATCCATTCAGTGCCACCCTCTCAGATAAGCTGGGTTTGGTTCTCTGCTGTGCTGGTGGTGAATTGAAAGTCATTCATAGACTTTGTTGGCCTATGAACAGAATATCTCGCAGAGCAACTTAAGTCTTGACCTGGGCTGTGTAAGAAAAATGGCAAGAGTATTTGCCAGGGAGAGGAGGGGCTGCAAGCTGTATTTGGTTTTGTTTGTGTCCACCTTGAGCAAGTGCTCAAGACCAAGAAACCCAACTCAGTGCAACTGAGAGGGGTGTGACAGAGGGAAGACTGTCTCTTGTATTGTTGCAAAGGGTAAGGTAGCTACTGCCTGGTGGCTGGCTGTCATTGTGACAGTTGGAAGTGCAGGCATTCACACTTCAGTATGATTTGCCCAGAAATACTGTCTCAGATGAAAAAAAAAAAAAACCCTATGGGGGCACAGCTGGAGGAGTCTCAGAAAGAGCATGAAATAACTGAGCCCAAGGGGGTCCCCCTCTTCCTTAAGAGCTTGGAGTTGATGAGTGCCATGGGGCTGACCTTGCAGCAGCAGCGGTGAGATTTAATGGGATCATTTGTGCATACGTGCTTCCAGCATCGGAATGAAGGTGAGAAGGGTCTGTTATCCCTGTACCTTGAAGCATTCCTCAAAAGTAGCTGCCCCCCACTCTCCTGCTTGCTACTCCAGGGTTAGCTTCGGGCATTCAGTGACCTTTGAGGTTTGCCTGGAGAAGTCTGCAGGGTCACTGTAAAGTTATGGAACCAGCTGCCTTAGTTTAAAGACAGATGTTGCTCAAGCCTATTTTGTAGATGTGAACAGTTTGGGTAATGAGCTTTAAAGACTGACTGTAAACAAGCAGCCAGCTGCTCTGGAAATGAGTGCATTTGATGCAGGCTTTCTGCACCCCTTAGGACAGAACTAGTTTCATTTTGTGGAGGTGTTAGATGTTAAGTGTTATTTTATGCTGCTGAACTATTTCTGGCTCTGAAGACTTCTTACATTACTATTCTGTGTATCCCAAAGACTACTGCCCTTACATCAAGGGAAGTAAAAAGGAAAGCTGAAAGCTGTGGAAAGGTGATGACTGCATGCCTGGTCATATAGAAGGCTTCTTGCAATTGTTTCTGGAGTGTGACTTTCAGCTACGTCTGTTCCTGTTGTCTTCCTTGCAGGGTTTTTTTGATATCCCTGTTGATAATTTATATGCTGAGCCTGCTGTACTGAAATGGATCAAAGAGAATATTCCAGAGTGGAAGAACTGCACCATTGTTTCACCAGATGCTGGTGGAGCCAAGAGGTGAGCTGTCAGACAGGTAGCTTGGGATGCTGCTTCTGTGTCTACTTTGGTTCCTAAGAATACTTGAGACCCTATTTTTAAAACATGTTCTTTCTGCCAGTCTGCCTTCTCTCAGACAGTCTGGGACAGCTGGTGAAGAGTGGTCAGATATTCTTCCTAGGGAGTGTTTAGAAGGTTTCTTGGGCTGCATGGAGGATTAAATAGCTTCTGGAATCACAGCTGCATCCCGTGGACTAAACCAATTTGTACAGGAGTATTTATGCCAGTTGAAGGAGGAAATAGTGTAGCTTACACCCCTATGCTAAGGAAAGCTTACTGCTGCTGATTAATGATACATTCTTATCCAGGCTGCTTTCTTTGCAGAATTAAGCTTAATCTGTTGAGGCATTTTCTTACTTTATTACTCTGGATTTGACTATCTAGCTGTGATTTAAGTCTGCTGCTGCTCTTCATCTTCCCTGAGAGTGAGGAAGATAGATGGTTCTATATGCAGCATATGTTATAGCACGTTTCTATTTTGAAAGCCTGACAATCTCCCATCTCCCTGCCGACAGACATACCAGTTTTTGGGCAGCTCAGAGTGTTCTCAGGTGCTTTTTAGGAGAAACTAGGCTGTTCCTTGATGCTTCTGTCTGAGGGCTACATGTGGACAGTAAAGGGACACAGATGTGCTCTTTAATCGAGGACCATCACACCAAAATGTTGGTGTGTGCTGATCTGATTCGTGTGCCTCAGAATGTTTTAAGTGGTGTGTTACAAGCAGCCAAGAGACGCACTGTAGTCACTGTATGTCTTCTGTAGCTTTGCTGTGGTCTGTGTGTTGGGCAGGACCTTCTGTATATTCAGCTATTTCTGTGGCTGGTTGCATAACACAGTATATGAAATACCAAGCCAGCCAGATATAATCTGACTCATGAAAAAATCTGCTCAAAAGCCTCTTATACTGAAATGTGTCGATCTTGGCTGGTGCAGTATTTTATGGAGATACGCAAAGCTAAATACTTCAGTTTAGTTTAATAGTCTTGTGTAGGACCCCCAGGATGATAAGTCTGATCTAGTGGGGCTAAGAGTTTGCTTATCTAAAGTGCAGAATTTCCTGGGGGCATGTGTGTTTTATTCCTTCCACTCTTAATGCTTTTAAACTCTTTATTACTCATCAGTATCAATATATAAAGTTAAGATCCCTCTAGTAAGGTTGTTCTGCAGTCACTTGAGTGGAAATAAATTTGAGGTGGTGTATTTGCATTTGCTGGATGTGTAATCCTGCCATAATCTGTGCCAGCACTTGTGTGCATGATGATTGAGTGCTTACAAGAGTGAAAGTAGAGCCCTGTCATAGCACTACTTAAGCCTTTGCAGTGTAGTGTTACAAAGATGACAACTGTCCAAGTGTTTGGATCACTTCAGATTTGCTGACCTTGCTGGTTAAGGTTTGTTTATCTTAAATGCAACCTAGTTTACAGTGGTCATGATGAAAGATGAGATCTATATGCTGTCACTGAGAGAGATTAGATCAGAGATTGCAGTTTAGCTGCTTGAAGGGAAACTAAGGTGGCAGAGTGCCTTTTATTAATTGCTTGGGAGCAGTAGCAGATGTGGTGACAGCTCCTCTTAGTGCAGTGTGCTTGATATTGAAAGAGCTTTGATGGAAGCTGCTGTGTGGAGTTAAGTGTTGTTTGGAAACTGTTCTCTCTTCAGAGTGACCTCCATTGCAGATCGGTTGAATGTAGACTTTGCCCTCATTCACAAGGAGCGCAAGAAGGCCAACGAGGTCGATCGCATGGTGCTGGTGGGGGACGTCAAGGACAGAGTGGCCATCCTGGTAGATGACATGGCAGACACGTGTGGCACCATCTGCCACGCTGCAGACAAGTGAGTGGGGCTGACTGCTGCCTTCCTAATTCAGGAACCTGCTCGTACTGAACACTGTGGAATGAGTTAAGCAGATTATTTGCATGTTGAGTTTCACAAGGTCTCCTGCAGTTTCTTGATTATTCGTGTCATACAAAATAAAGGAAGAAAACCCAGTTAAAGTTCTTGCAGTGGGAATAGGCAGAAGACCATGGTTGTCTTTTTTTTTAATTTGAAAAATGTCTCTGTTGAAAATGGACTGTCACTGACCATGCCAGATAGAACTAAGTGTTGTCTGGTCCATCAGCTGATTTTGTATTAGAAATAAGCTTTGCAAACTTTGATATTGTTCATGCCCTTTACACTAGAAACACCAATATATGTGAGACTGTTAACTATGAAATACAGTATTAAATATTAGCTACAATTATTATTAGCGACAAATATTAGCTATAATATTTAATATTGCATATTAAATATTTCATACTGTATTAAATACAGTATTCAAGTATTAACACACTATTAAATATCTGCTGCCTTGTGTAGGTAAAAATTACAGGAGGTGATTTGTATGATCTGGTCCAAATATTCCAGAGCTAAGAACAAAGGGGTTTTTTCAGTGTGTGCTTTGCCTGTGGTGGATTTCATGGGACCTGTAAAACTGTTTTCTTCCCCCAAGTCAATAGAGAGGGGGAATGAAAGGTAGCCTGTCCCGTAAGCACATGGTGGTGTGTCCTGTCATTCTTACCATGTGCCCTACAGTAATGTCAGCTTAGTACTTGCTGAGAATTACTCATCCTTCTCCTTTACTACTCCCTTGCAGGCTTGTGTCAGCTGGAGCCACCAAAGTTTATGCCATCTTAACTCATGGGATCTTTTCTGGGCCAGCAATTTCCCGGATCAACAATGCCTGTTTTGAGGCAGTTGTAGTCACAAACACAATACCCCAGGAGGACAAGATGAAGCAGTGCCCTAAAATCCAGGTGAGCATCTATTTTCTGTCACACCTGGTGGGGCAGTAGCCTCGTCTGTGCACCTGTTGGGGGGGAAAACCCCACAATAAATACTGTGTAGTGCCAACTGTGGTTCTGTTGGTACTGCCATCAGTGTTGGCTAGTTCTCTTGGCCCTACTGCTGTGGGGTAACAGATGTGTTACACTGATATAAAACGGCTTCTGTTCCACACTGTCTCAAACAGTTCACTAAAAGATCTTTTTTTTCAGGGCTTGTTTTACCTAGATCAGGTGTCTGATTTAATGGGGCTACAATGTAGGCAAGTAGTTGGATGTGTGCCCTTTGGAGGAGTGATGTGCTGATGATGTGCAATGCTGAAACAGAGGTAGACAGGGACTTCTGATGCTGGTGCTGACAGCTTTGTTGTATATCTGTCACTTCATGCCCAGCCTTTGCCATCCATATGAAAGCTAAAAGCTGATCATGAGTCCCAGAAGCTGCTGTTCAGCCAGTTGTCAATCCGCTCATCCAGTGTACTCTTCTTGAGTTTGCCCGTGAGGATTTCACAAGAGACAGTGTCAAAAACCTTGCTGAACTCAACAATATCCATGGCTCCCCCCTCGCCCATCCAGGCAGTTGCTTCATCATAGAAGGTGATTAGGTTGGTTCAAGCCTGATTTACCTTTGGTGAGTCCATGCTGACTCTTCCTGATCATGTTCGTGTCATCCACGTGCATAGAGATGGCTTCCAGAACAGTGCTCCATCACCTTTTGAGGGATTGGGGTGAGGCTGTCTGGCCAGTAATTCTGGGTTGGCTTTGCTTTCTTCCAGTCCTCAGGCACCTTTGCTGATCTCCAGAACCTTTCAAAGTTGGTCATGAGTGCCTGGCTGTAATGTCTGCCAGCTCTCTCAGTACTCACGGATGTATCCTGTCAGGGCCCATGGACTTGTGGGTATCAAGTCTTTCCAAGTGTCCTCTAACCCAATCCTCCTTGACTAAGGAAAAGTTCTCCTTCCAACATTCCCTTACCCTGGTCTCCTGTTTGTCAGTGCAGACTGATACAAAGAAGGTGCTCACTAACTGCTTTCTCTGCATCCTTGGTCACCAGGGTCCCCCTTCCCTTTAGTAACAGGCCCACATTATTATTAGATTTTTCCAAATACATCAATAACAAGAGGAAAACATTCTTGTTTTCCCTGACATCCTTGGCCAGATTTAATTCCAGGTGGGCCTTGGCTTCACAGCACAAATACCTAGGACACAGGCATTTGGAGAAGTTCTGGCACTACTCAGACTCAACCAGTACTGTGGTGTGAGTGTAGAAGCTTCCTCACTACTGGGCTGCTGGTGAAAGGGAAGCTGAGCTGATTGAAGCTGCAGTCAATTTTAAGCTGCTTTTAGAAATATGTTATAAGCTGATTTCAAGCTGCTGTTGGGTTGTATTTCTTTCAGTATCTGGATGATACTCCTGCAACATCTAAAACATGTCTGGTGCTTTACGTTGTTTCCAAGCTCCACACTGCAGCTGGTGTAGGCAAAAATGTTAAACTGGCAACCTCTGTGTAAATAGCTGTAGCCAAAGATTGCAGTGGAGCGGTTTTCCAGGCTCTCCTTAAATACCTCACTTTTACACACTGATGTTTGATGTTGAGGAGCACAGAGCTAAAGGATTTGTCACAAGTCACAGGCTTTACTCTGCAGCTTGTTGGTTTTTTCTTCCCTTCAGAGAACTTAACCAGAAGATAAAAAATATTAAGTATCGTTTTCACTTGGTTTCCTTAATGCAGCATGAATATGGTGGTTCTTACTAGACTACGTATATTGAAGTGCTTTAGCTGTGGGGATTCAGAGCTGGATTTGGCTGAGACTTGACTTTCCCTCCTGGTACCTGTGTGACCCCACCAGATGGAGCCAGCACGGCGTCTGGGAGCTGAGCTGCAGCACAGCAGCTTCATCTCTCAGGCTGCTGGCAGCAGTGGTAAAACCTCTTGGCTCAAGGGAAGTGATTTCATCTTGATTTAGACTGCCCTAACTTCTCTGCGCAAAGTGAATACGAGTTGAGTGGTAAACAGGCTGAGCCTAGGGAGTCTGAGCAAAGCAAGGCGATGGTAGACCATAACTCTGACAGACCAACTACAGTATTTGTAGTGCTATTTGTAGAGTATCTTCGGGCTTATATGTAATTAAATCCTAATCCCGTGTAGAAGTAATTTGTCTGCATCTGGCATGTTATAAATGTGGGTGATGAGTTTATTCTTTAGGTTCTCCCTGACTTCCCAGGCAGTCTTTCAAGCTTGATGCCTTTTCTCAATGGCACTGATGCATCTTTCTTCCCTTCCAGGTGATTGACATCTCAATGATCCTTGCGGAGGCCATCAGGAGGACTCATAATGGGGAATCCGTTTCCTACCTATTCAGCCATGTCCCTTTATAACAACAGATGTCAGCTGCTGCTTGTATGGCTTTTTTTTTTAAAACCAAAAGTTGTTCAGCTTGTTGTAAAGTTCAGTAGAAGACTCTGCTTGTTCCAGTGCAGTTCTCCACAGCTCCTGCTTAAGTCAGGCTTACTGGCTCTGTTCCCAACACTGGGAGGCTGGAGGGGGAAAGCTCTTCTCTGTAACAGCCAACTCCACCAGCACCCTGTGCATGGAGCTGATCAGTAGCACTGACTCAATTCTGCAGGTCTGTGGAGAGCGGGACTGACACATGGCTAATTGCCACAATTATTTTGAGGGGGGGAGGGAGAGGGTTTGTCTGTGGGCAGGGTTAGATGATCTGGCATGCACACCCTAAATTGTTTGGGAAGTAGAGCTCTCTAGGACATGTTGATCTGGATCTACAGCAAGAGCCCAAGAGACTGCTGGCTGTCTTACCACTCTGTACCTGACAGAGCCCTTGGAGAGTGGTGGGGAAGGCTTGTGTCTTGGCCAGGCTTGACCCTTGGTGAAGCCCTAGGGGACACCTAGGAGGTGGTTCCACTGCAACTTCCTCCCACGAAAGGAGATCAGTGTAGCTTGCAAACTTGAATTCCTTGTAATTGTTGATGAAATTAAATGCCCTTTAGTGTGCTACACAGCAAAGTGAGGATGAGAGCAGCATCTGTGCAGTGCTGTGTTAGCTTAGGGAGGAAGGTGCATCCTGGGCAAGTGTTGTTTTCCAAAAACTCTTGACGTAGGGAACTTGGGATGGTTGTGTGCTTTGGTTTCTTAGTGCAGGCTAAAACCAGCTTCTCAATTTCACAGCTTCCTGTTAGCCTTGCTAGCTAACTAGAGGACTGCTGTCATGTACTGCAGCTGCACCTTGACCTGCTGTGCAACCCCCTGACCCTTTTTTTTTTTTTACCAGTACAGTAGTAAACAGAGCCTCTTTATCCAACAGCAGCAGGATTGTTGCATCTAGCAAGTGCCTGCTCAGATGCTGGGGTGACCTGAAACACAACAGCTTTGTGTCCAGCTGGCTTAGCCTCTCATTCATTGCCTGTTAACAGTCCTGTTATCCTATAAGTTACTGACACATCATTTGTCCTGCTCAATTGTCTGCCTTTCCTTGAAAGCATTGCTTCTTGCAAAATACCTTAAGCTAAGGAGCATGGCAGGTTGCAGGACAACACAACCTGAAGGAACCCTTGGAGTGGGTCTGATGCGTCTCAGGAGTGTTTATGGCAATGGGTTGAAGAGGCTGGTGATCCATAGTACAGGGAAAACAGCAGATTTAACACCAACCTGACAGGCCACAAAGTGCCTGAAAAAAATACCAAAACTAGAGCTGGCTGAGGCTCTTGGATGTAAGAAGTATCATCTGAAACTTGAATACTTAGAAAATGTACCAGACAATCGTAAGGTAAACTGCTAAGTCTCTCTTGAACTCTTATGGTTTATAGACCAAACTGTTTTGTTCTGGTTTTGTTTTGGTTTTTGGGTTGGTTTTTTTGTTTGTTTTTTTTTTTAATAAGCACTCCTCTTTTATTTGTTTTTGAGCTGGAGGAAGGGAAAAAGGGAAAAGAAGGAACTTGAAATTACTTTCTAGAGTAACCAGCATGACTTTGAGGGGCTGGGGTGTAAGTGGAACTAACTGAAAGATGTGGTTAAAATCTAGGGAAGTACTTCTTTAGCTGTGCCTTTTACTGAAGACTTCTCTCCCTTCCTAAACTCCTGTCCTGTGGCAACGTTAACACTTCTATTAGTGTAGAGCTTTTCTTTTTGTATAAGAATTGATGTTTGTCTGGAAACTGTGCATCTCTTGCTTCTTTGCTTTGCATCCGGCACTGAGCTCTCCTGAGAGTCTGTGATCCCACCTCCTGTATGGGAGCCCCTGCTGCCATCCTGCTGCTGCTCTGAGAGCCAAAAGCCAGGACATCAGAGCAGCGCTGGGAGGATTTTCAGCAGCATTTGTGTTTAAAGTTAAGACCTGATGAAGGAATTAAACTTTTATTTAAAAACCACGGCCTCTGCCTGTAAGTGCTTCTAAATATCTTAAGTGACATGAATCTTCCGAGTTGGGTCATTTTAAGGGCAGATCATGAAGTAATTTTGTTTGGAAGGGGCCTTGGAAGGTCATCTGGTTTAACCCTTGTGCATGTGGCCAGCTGTGAGGTTCAGCTTGGCTCTGCTCACATTGCATGGAAAGAAAAGCGTGGGACCAAGCACTGAGCAATTGCTTTTGTGCATATTTGATTTCCTGGACTTAATTGTCAGAGGTGGTAGTGCAGCTTCTCTTGTACTGTTCAATTATGTATCTGAGCAGATTTGTTCACATAATGTTCAGGTGGGGGAAGCTTGAATATTTTAACAAGTACAAATGAAGAATTTGTAAGTGTCTTGCACAAAGCTGATGATCAGAGACAGCAAGATTATGTCCTGAGAAGCACTTGTTCTGACTAAACCCCGATTCTTTCTCATTTTGTGTGGCAGATGGGAAATGAAGTCAGAAGGATGAGATGGCAGGTCTAGAGAAAGGTCTTTGGTATTACAAATAGACTTCCAGGTCTAGACTGAGCATGACCATGGCCTCAGGCAGACATTTGCTGAGGATCACAATTGTCATCCATCTGTTAAAATGTCTTGCAGTACTGGCCAGTGAGTAAGTGGAAAAAGTGGGGTTTTTTTCCCCCAAATAGCAGGGTGGGTGCTGTGGGTCTTGTCAGGATGATGTAGCAGATTTCACCCTCTCTGGCAGCAAAACAGAGCAGAGCTTTACAGCCATTTGTACACAGGAGACCATTGCTATTAGTGTATACAATGTTTTCTTAGTTACTTTAATAGAACCAGGGGTTCCGGTTGGGAGAGGGCACAGGCTTAATATGCTGTGTGACATTGTAGCTCTTAAAAAGGATGGGAGATACCTCCTTGGGACCCTTCTCATACCTGTGTGAAGTTACTCTGCTCTGAAACCTTCAGATAGGAAGGGATGGAGTCTTTACCAAAGTCTGGAGGTGAGCTGTGGGGTGCCTTAGGCTTTCCTCACAGCTGCCTGAGTTACTACTATAGAAAACAAGTTATTCAGCAGGAGAAAATCTCAACAGAGTCATTTGCTGTGCTCCTGCAGTTGGAGGTCTGGAAGAGCAGGACAGAGCTCCAGCAGCTCCCTCTGCCACAGGTACAGGAGTGTGGCTGCAGGTGTGAGGATGGTGGTATTGGTGCCAGTAGCCATCTCGTGCCTGTCTGCTGCCTGCTGTTAATTCAGCGGGAACAAGGAACACATCAGTCACTAGTCCTGTATCAGCCCTGCTCACCTGCCTGGGTACCTGAAACTAATGCACAGGGTGGGAGCTGAGCTTACCAGGTGTGCCTTGCAGGTAGCAGGATGTGTCCACTGTTTAAAGCAAAATGAGACACATCTCAAAATAATTTGCTGGCCGCTCCCTCCTGCCTTACTGATACAAGGAGGTCTCCTGGAGCTGGTGTTTCTGTGATCTAAAGAAAGCAGCACCTTGTCTTGCTGGTGTTGGGCAAGGGGAAAATGGTGTTAGCAAGCCCTTCTGTAAACTGCAGCAACATCCACAGGAGGAATGAGCCCTGTAAGGCACAACAGCCCCGGTATGTTGCTGCCTTCCTGGGGCTCTCTGCTCCTGTCCTAATGGATATGAAGGGTTGTGACAGGAGGCTGGGGTAAAAACGGGAGAAGGTGCTCTGGCCCTGTGGAATGGCTCAGCCTGGCAGCTGTCATGGTGGTGCCCTGCAGGCAGATGGGTCAGGAGGCTGAGAAAAACGTCTGATCAGAGAAAACTTCCTGCCTCCTTCCTGTACAGGAGAATAAAGCATTCCTGGAAATGGCCATCAAGGAGGCTGTATCAGCCTTGGCAGCCTTGTTCTGTGCGAGATTTAAAACCCATCTAAAATGGCTGACAGTCAGTCTGTGCTATTTCAGGTCAGGGCTGTTCTTGCTTTCTCCCTATCTGTTGATGTCTCAGTTCTTTTGTTATAAATTATTGAAAGCAGAAATGCCAAAAGACGTAAGAAAGAAGCTGGTTGTGCAGTTACGGGAGGCTTTGCTAATTTGTCAGGGGGAAAAGCTCTTGCTGGGATATAAGCTCCTTTCTTGTTCTTTGTGCAAGATGGGTTTTAGCAGCTCCCCGGCAGCAGCCCCACCTCTCCCCTGCTGGCAGCGCACAGGGTTGGCTTTAAAGTGCTCTGGCCGTGGTTTGTGCGAGCATGGTGGTGCCTGTGTGGCTTGAGGAAGGGGGAGCTACCCTTCCCCTGCCTGCGTGGCCACCGTGGTGGCTTTGTGCCCAGACAAAGACCCGGGAGTTGCAGCATTAGGAGATGCAACACATTGCCCAGGGGCTGTGCCTTGCCTGTGGCGGGTGCAGCTGGTTCTGCTGAGGGGCTGGGAGGATGGTGACCAGGTTTTTGGGTGCAGCTGGTGCTGGCGAGGGGCTGTGCACAGGCAGGGTGGGGATTGGGTTCTTTCACACTCACTGCCTGCCAGGGACAAAAGCTACGTCAGACTGCAGCATCCACAAAGGAGAGAAGCATGTGGAGAACAGGCAAGCAAAGGGGGAAGCTGAGGGGAAGGTGAGCACAGCCAGAGAGTAAACACATGGTAAAACACTTGTCTGACTATTTGCATGAAGGCAAAAAGGATTTCCTGCATTCATTTTGAAACTGCATGGATGTTTTGGTTCCTGCTGGCTGTGCAGGAAAGATGAGCCTTTTCTCACTGGGGCTGGGCTGTGTGATGCAGGCTCTGCAGGGTGGGTTTGAAGGATGCTCGTGAAGGTGGCCCTGCCTGGGCTTGCAGCTCCTGGCTCTGTGGCACTCTCCAAACCTGGCCCTGCCGGGGGCTGCACCACCAAATCAGAGCTGCTCTGGGAGCAGCCTGGCCTGGAGCTTTGCCTGCAGCCTTTCCCTCCCTCCCCCAGGCACAGGGATGGGAGGCTGTTTGCTATCCCGACTCCTCTCGGGGGAGCAACCTGGCCTTAGATCTTGGCCTTTGCCTTTTCAGCATTTGCCAACTCTTGGCGCTGCTTGAGTTCAGAGCCCATATTCTGGCTGGAGTGAGAAGGTGCCTCAGGGCGTGTGGCAAAGGGCCACCTCCAGCCATGACCTGCTGTCGCTGGATAGCACCAGTCCCGCCTGCCAAGACGGCAGTCGTCTTGTTAAAGAACAAAGCAAGTGTTTCCTCCGGATTGCTGGGGATTTTCTCTGCAAAATCTCCAATAAGCCCTGAGCGAAACCCAGAGGCTGGCAGGCCAGGAGGAGGTGGAGGTGAGAGCTGCTGCAGCACAGCTGCTACCCCTCGTGCTCTCTAACAGGTTCCTGCTCACCATGGCACCAAGATGTCCGCGGAAAGATTTTGGCAAGCCTCATCTGCAGTCAGGATACTTTTTCTTTTGCCTCCTCCCCTTCCCCTCATTCCCTTCAGCACCTGCAGGACCCTCCTGGCCCTCTACCCCCTCTCTATTCTGGTGGCCAGCATGCAGGTGCCCCCCATACTGCCACTGTCCTTCCTGCTGGGATCAGATAGGCTGCCTGCACTGCCCCTTGGCTTTTTCCCACCAAAGGTGTTTCTTCCAATTGCACACCAGCCCATTTGCACAGTTTGGGCTGCTCCCCAGGCTTGCTGCAGCCAAGCAAGAGCCTGTGAGTCTGGTCAGGTTCTTGCCCACCTGTGCTGCTGCTTTAGTGACCAGATCTCCCCAGGAAGTGCTGTGGTCAAAGACAGGCTAGACATGAGCTGGGCACAGTGGCCAAGCACCTCTCACAGGTGTGAGAATAGGGCGCTGGGTTTAGCCCAAGGCTTCCTTTATTCAGGTTCTGCTTCAGCAGCGGGAGCATCCCTGGGCACGCACACGGGCCACAGCTGCCTCCGTTGCTGTAGGGAACCTGCTGCTGGCGGGAGGGAGGGTGGGGCTGGGACAGTGGCTTTGGAGTCATCTGGTCTCATGGGAGCCGGCCTGCTGCCCCTCACACCCGGCACCTAGGTGCGTGTGCGCACAGGAGGGGCAGTGGGAACCATGCCCGTATGTGGGGGTAGCAGGAGCTGTGTCCCCGCGCGAGTGAGGGGCTGTGCGGCCCCTGCCCGTGTGTGTTGTGAGGAGGTGCGTGACCCGTGTCCCCGGTGCCCCCCTCATTCGGCCTCTCCCTTCCCCGTTGTCCGCTCTCTCCCCGTCTCCCTCACGCCCCTCACGCTCGGTCCCGCTCGCGCCCCCGTCGCGCGGCGCGGCGGCAGCGGCCGCCCCCTGGCGGGCCACGCGCTTCCCGGCAGGCGCGGCGGGCGGACAGCCAATGGGCGCGCGGGCTGGGCGGCGGCCGGGGTATAAAAGGCTCCGCCCCGCGCGGCGCGCGCTCCAGACTCACCTGGACACGCAGGGAGCGGGACCGGCACCGACCGCGCACCGCATCCGCCGCACATCGCACCGCACAGCGCCGCAGGTACGGGCTGGGCCGCGGAGGGGGGGGACCCCGCGCAGCGCTGCTGCGAGGAGGAACTCGCCGGGGCGCCCCGGGGTGGGGGCTGCGGGCGCGGCGGGTCCCGGGGGGGACATGGCTGCCTGATGCGGGGAGGGCTCCCCCGGCGTGTGCGGGCACCGGGGAGCCGCCCCGCACGGCTGGCCGGGCCCGGGGAGCGGCGCGGTGCCCGGGGCGGCGGCGCGCCCCGCCCTGCGCTATTGTCCGCGGCGGGGGCCGGGGGGGGCCGGGGCCGCCTTTGTCTTCCCGTCCCCATCCTTCGGCTGACTGCGGCGGGGGTCTCGCAGGCAAAATGTGCGACAAACCAGACCTCTCGGAGGTGGAGAAATTCGACAAGAAGAAGCTGAAGAAAACCAACACGGAGGAGAAGAACACGCTGCCCTCCAAGGAGAGTGAGTGCGGGGCCGGGGGCTGGCGGGGCGGGGCGGGGCGGGAGGCACGACCGGCGGGGCAGTGCCCTCGGGGGCCGCTCTCGCCGCCGAGGCATCCGGGGGAGAGGGGCAATTTGGGGCGGCACGGCTGTGGCCCCGAGAAAGCCACATGCAGAGGTGTGTGCAGCCCGGGGGAGCGGGCATGGGCACTCGGAGAGGGCTGTTGCGCCAAACTGATGCCTCAGGGCATCGCTTTCCTGCGGACGGACGCAGACAGGTGCCCGACTTGCTGCCACGCACGCGTGTGGCTTGCCATTTTCTAACTTGACTGTAAAACCACCCCATTTGGGGTCAAATCACAAAACTGGGCACCAGGGCCTGAGTGAATCCTCTGAAACCTTCTCCGGTGGGTGCTTCCACAAAAGAAAAAGCACTATAGACTAATGGGCCTCTATTCTTTTGCAGCTATTGAGCAGGAGAAGGAATGTGTGAAGTCTTCCTAGAGAGAGATTGCCTGGCAGGAAGAGCGACTACACTCAATTATTTTGCTTTGAAATGAATCATGTGGGTTTTTTTAAATTTACATCACGTACATGTATAGAAAACAGCTGTATCACCTAACACACTGTCCCATTTTGCTGGCAGCTTTGGCAGGTGGGGGGACAAAGCGTGGTCCTCTCAGTCCATCAGTAGCCTGACCTGATGCCATCTCTGCTGCCCAGCTGCCTCCTGTGACAGCACTGATCTTGCTCTGATGCAGTGGGGAGATGAGCAAGGGCCATGGAGGCTTCTGGGGATGGACCCCTTCTGCCTGGGGGAGTGGGGAACCTTTCTGGCCTCACCTCCGGCTTGGGTCTGTCTTGCATATTCTTCACTGACAGTGTTCTGTAGCCTCACTCACAGTTTTTTGTCTTCCTTGGGGGAAAAATGAGAAGTTTATTATAAAATAAAAAATTGTAATGATCTACCTATGGCTCATGGCTTCTTCACTGGCAAAGGTTCTGGCTGTAGCTTGCCTTGGAGGGTGGGGAGGTCTCTGCCTGGTGCTGCAGCAGTGCTGGTTGTTCAGCATTGCTCAGAGGGTGATGTGGGATGGTTCCCTGCAGGGTGAATCCAGGTTGGTTTTTGCTTGGGATCAGTTCCTGGAGGAACTGGGAGCATTGCTGGCGTGACCATGGCCACTGTGCTCCACCACCATTGCGGTTTCTTGGTGTATCTTAAAAGTAGAGGCTAATGTAGTCCTTGCTGCCCGTGTGAAGGCAGAGCCTCCTGCCTTGGTATCCCCTGCCTAAAACCTTGTGGAGCTGAGCTGGTGCCTTGTCAGCATGGCTGGAGGTGCTGGCAGTGGAGATGCTGGCCTGGGTCCTGCTGCTGTGCTGGCCAGGCCAGCTCTGCCCACCCAGTTCTTGGAGCACAGTTCTCCCATCACTGCCTGGCAGTGCCCTTCTGTTCCCCTTGAGCCAACCTCTGCCCCTACCCTTGACTGAAGGTGGTTTTTGCAGCCCTGTAAGGATGGGTTCTAATGCAGTAAATCCCTTGGATACTCTCTGGGGTGATCCCAGTCCTGCCTTGCAGGGGTGGAGATCCCTGGGTCCTGCAGTTGGCCACCAGCACAGTGTGGGTGAGCTCTGACAGTGCCTCCAGGTCTATGCTGAGGCTTCCTGGCTACTGCCAGGATTTCCTCACCTGCACCTGGCCTGCAGGGCCACTGAACAGACCAGGCCACTTATGGAGGAGGTGGAGGCAGATTAGCCAAAACTTGCCAGCTAACAGTTTTGGTCAGTGTTCCTAATGAGCCTGGTCAGCTGGGAGCAAACATGGGGCTGTTGTGCCAGTCTGGACATGGTGCCTATCTGCCTGCTGCCTCCACCCACACTGCCTGCCAAGGACTGCAAATAACACTGCCTGTGTGGTTGCCCTTGCCTCCACCCCTTAAAAAGCAGAATTGAAAGAGCTGCAGGTAAGATTTGGTGTTTGTGCGCTGTCGGGGCAGTGTGTGGGGTTTTCCGTGGGGTGAGGGCAGTGGGGAGCAAGGCAGAGGCCCAGATGGGGCTGCTGCTATGTTGGGCTGAGCATTGGGAAGCCCAGCGCATGCCAGGGTGGCTGTGCCCCTTCAGCACCCTGATGTCCCCAGGACAGAACCCTATCCTGGATGTGGGAATCTTTTCCCAGTGCCACTTGGCAGGTGGTTTGTCAGGGTGACAATGTGTCCCTGCTCAGGGGTGGTTTTTCTCATGGAGCAGGGGCAGGCAGGTAAAGCCAGCCTGAACCCTTTCTGGATCCCTCAGAGCCTGAGTTGAACCAAGTGAAGCTTTTGGGATGGAAACACAAAGAGGCAGTGCTGATCTCCCCTCCTCAGTGCTGCTTTTGGGGATAGGGAGGTCCCAGTCGCTGCCCAGAGCACCTTGGCTGCTCCTGACACCGCCTCGCTGCCTCTCCCTGCTACGTGCTGCAACGGGCCCCTCTGCCGGCATGGAAAAGCACCAGGGTAAAGCACCAGGGTACTTATCTCTCCCTGAGTCACATGGACGTCTGCAAGGCCACAGCAGGAGTGTCCCCTCCCTGGCATCGCTGTGCTTACAGTAACTTTCCCCTCACCCTGTGCTCTGCGCACAGGCAACAGAGCCTGCCAGGGGTGCTGGGCACCCCAATCCTACAGAGCCAGCTGGTTTGCCAGCCAGGACCAGGGCTCTGGGTTGCTCCACATGGCAGGGTGGCTGGTGCCAGAAGCCGGTGACGCTCCAGCGTTGACCCTGAGTCGGTGGAAGCGGCCCATGGGACCCCCATGCATCCTGGGGAGCTGTAGGGGTGTTGATGCATCTGGGTTTGGGTTGCTTTTTCACTGCAGCCAACCCAAGCATGTAGTGATACAGATTTAGACATGGGGTTAAGTGCTGGCACAGCCAGGTCTGTGCCCCAAGGAAGCCACCCCAGGGGCTGGCAGTCCCAGCCTGGACCCAGGGGCATCAGCTGGAGCTGGGAGCAGCTGCCCAGCAAACACATCTCCATGTGTTTTATGGCCAATGTGGCTGTGTTCACCTAAAATGAGGGCAGTCCAGGCGCTTTTCCCAACCACATTCCTGCCAGAATGGTGCACAGGAAGTACCAGAACAAGTTGCCTAAATGCCCTATCCTCAATACTGAGGGTAAAGGGTTACCTATTCTGCTAACCAGTGTCCAAAATGTCCCTGTTGCCAGCAGAGTGTGAGCCAGTAAGGGGAGAACCATTACAGAAAAGCTTTTTATATCAACACTTTCTCTCCCCATCCCAGACCTTCCCCTTTTCACCCTGGCACACAGCTGCCAGTGGTGTGGGAGGCCAGGACATGTGCCAGACTGATGTCCTCTAGAAACGTGGTGGCTTCAGCAGCATGGGCTGCCCCAGCAACCACCCACGCACAGAAGATGCTATCCCAGGAGCTGGGCCTTCCGGGCAGGGCTCTATGATCCTTCCCTCGCTGGGTACCAGGTGAGTTACTCATGTCAGCCCCTCTTGGCAATGCCAGGAGAATATAATCCGTGCCTCTCCCATCTGGGGCCCATCCCACTGCTTCTGGGTGGTTTCCTCCCATGCTCAGTGAGATGGTGAGCTGTGGCCTCACTGCAGAGGAGGGAGGAGAAGGCTGAGTCACCATCAGGAGGAATTTGGGAAAATACCTGGTGACCAGCAGCATGAGGTGAATTCAGATCAGGGCTTGTGGCTGGGATGGGTGTCTGCCCCTGCCACTGCTCCATCCCCTCTGACTCAGACAGGAGAAGATTTGGCCCAACACACACATGTGTGGAGGATCATAACAACCCCATTTCTGGCAGGAGGTGCCTGAGTCAGCCTGTACATGGCCCTGCACTGGGCTCCCCTGTGCCCCACTTCTCCCTGCCAGTCTGCGGCACCTTCTTCATGTCCCTCAGCACCACGTTGGTTTGTAGCACCACTCACCCAGGGCAAGGGAGGCTTTTGCACTCTGACAGCCGGGGTTTTCCCTTTGCCTCTCGTCACCCAGCAGCCCTCAGAGCTGTGGAAGAAAGTGGTGAGAGCCAAGAGGTGTCAGTGATCAAGGCCTGTGACAGCCCCTGAGCAGCAGGAAATTGCCAACCTCAACCTGAACCGCAGCTGGTCCAAGCAAACCGCCCTTGGAAGGTGTGTGTTTGGCACTAGAGCTAACAGGATAAGGTGAAGCCAGGCTGCACAGACAGGTGGATGCTGCAGCTCCCCAGTGGGTGGATCCTGCCTACCCCCACCTCCCCGCATCCCTGGGGAAAACACATCACCACCTCTATGTCGCTTGGGTTGGCCTTTCCATGCCAGGTCTCTGCTGCCTGCATGGACACATTGCCAAGCACAGAGCTCAAACCATCCCATGGTGGCAGGGGTTGAGAGGGGAAGCAAGGGGCAGCAAGCATGAGCTGCCAGGGGAAAACCTCTGTTGGGAGTGCTTGGGGAGGATCTGTGCATGCGTGCATGGGGATAGTTAAAGAGGAAACCATGTGGCTGTAAAAGAGGAAAGCAGAAGGGAAGGAGCAATAGTGGGGAAATGAAAGTGTTGTATGGCTTAGTGACCACGGTCCTTTGGCAAAGGAGTTGGTAGTAGGCCACCATGATGTGCAAGAGTTGTGTGATGGGGCCACTTGGTGACACAGGGGAAGGATGGATAGACAAACTGTCCCCATCCTGTGGTGGGGAGCAGCACTGTGCTGGAGAACCCCCATGGCCATGGGGAGGGAAAGCCACCATCCCTGACCAGTGGGTGCAAAGGCACCCACACAGCAAGCCAGGAACCTTTGGACACCTGCACTGGCAAACTGACCTGTGGGCTGCACCCACTCAGCACAACCCAACACCTTCCCCAGCAGCGCAAAAGTTATTGCTGCTCTTGAAATAACGCCCTGGAGGTCAGGTTTACCAGCAGGAGCTTATTCATCCCCTGCCAGCGAGGGCTCAGCATGAGTAGTGATGAACCGGGAGCACGCAGAGCTTCCTGCTCCCGCCAGCACCTGGCTCTAAACAAAGCCGGGAAGTCACGCACTGAGCCCCCCTGCAGCCCCGCGCTGCCCGCATTTGCCGGGGCTGTCGCGGGCTCGAGGCGCAGGTGGCAGCAGCCTGGCTGCGTGCCTTGGCCGGGCGACCTGCGTGCTGCCGGCGCCGCGGATGCCGAGCCCAGCGGGGGCTCCCAGCCCGCTCCTGACCGCGGCCGGAACTCAGAGCTCACTTCGGGCCCCCCCCCGGTTGCATTCTGCAGATTCCCGCGGGCCCGAGGGGCCGTGCCCGGGGCTGCGGCAGCATGTGCTCCTGCGGGAACGCGGCTCCGGTGTCTGCGGCAGCGCCCGCACTTGCACCCGAGCCGGGGCAGCTGACGGAGCAGAGGAGCGCTTTATTTTAGGAAGCAGCTGGCTCACACAGGAGACATTGTTTATCATCTTTCTTGCCTCTGGTGTTTTATTACAAAGGATTATGGCATGAAAAGCCATTTTGTTCCCCTGTTCCCAATGCATAGCCCCCTCTCCACGATTTATTCCTCTCCACAGGCAACAGCTGGGGTATGGCATCCCAGGAAGTGGGGGGGTGGGGGGGGAAATAAGGTGGGGGCTCGAATCCATGGCAGTGATGGCAGCAGGGATGTACCCAGTGCCCCAGTCGTGGCACAGCTGGCAGGAGTTTGCCGGGGGTGCCTGAGACTGCTCATGCACCTTCATGATGTGAGGGGTGGAAAAACAAAATCAAAGCCTTTCCTCGGTGGGTGTCACCTGTAAGACAATGTCGGACACTGCTGTCCTCAAGCCTGTGTGCCCCACTGCCCGTGCTGCTGGCATCCTGTGGTGTGACAGCCCCAAACCTGCTTGGATGAACGTGTATGGGAGTGTCCTGCTCCCCACGGGGAACCTGAGGCCAGGCTGGGCACAGCATGGTGCAGGGTGCAAGGTGGGCACAGTGGGTGGGAGGCAGGGTACGAATTGGGAGGTCAGCTTGGGAACATGATCCTTTGCCACTCCCCCCAGCATCACCATCAGGCCGGGTAGAGGCACCTCCAGAGCCACAGCAGGAGCAGCTTCTCGCTGTCCCTCTGACCAGACGCTTTCCTTGCCAAGTGACAGCCAGGGTACCATGTGCCCCCTGTCCCCTTCCTCTGTCCTTGCTGCCGTGTGCCTTTCCTGTGGGTCCCAGAGCAGAGTCCGTGGCAGCACAGGCTGAACTCCCCTCCCCCCAGCTGCAAGCCAGTGCCTGACAGACTCCTCTGTGGTTTTCCAGGAACCAGCTCCGGAGCTATGGGCAGCAGATAAGCATGTTGCAACAGATGCCTTGCGCTGTCTCCAGAAGGCCCATCCTGTCTGTGCACCTACGTCAGGGCAGAACTATGTCTGGTGCTGCCTCCTACGGTGCTACCTGCTCTGTCACCTTGTCATTTAACATGTCCCTAAAAACCAGCCAAGGGGTTCTGGGGAAGAGCTGGGGATGGGCAGGGAGGTGAGGGCAGTGGTGTGTGGCTCAGCCACTGCCAGGTCTGTGGTTGCACTGAGGCTGGGACAAGCCCCTGCCTGCAGTGCTGTGTCTGAGAGGCAGCTCCACAGCCCAGGCATGTCCCCCTCCCTGCTGCCTCAGACCTGCTCACAAAAAACAACCCAGGCCACTTCTTTAGGGCAGGTTGAGCTGTGTGGGGTAGAGGAGGATGAATGATGGGGTCTTCCCCAGCTTTGCTCCAGCTATGGAGCTCCTTCCTAGGGAGGTAAATGGATGATGGGGTACCTGGCAATCACTGCTCAGAGCTGTAGGCTCAGGGCAAGTGTGGGTGGCCAAGGCTACGGGTGCCAGGACTGCTCAGGAGGTTCCTGTGCTGGAAAGTGCTTCAGAGCAGATGCCATGGGCTGGAGCTGCTGCCGGGTACACGCCTTGGAGAAGCAGCTGCAGAGCCGTGCACCGGGGCTGGAACAAAGGCAGAGGCCCAAGCCCCAGCTGCAGCACAGGACGTGTGATGAATTAATCGGGGCGTGTGCTGGCAGCATTGTGTGACCACAGGCTGGCAGGGGGTCGAAGCTGGATCAGAGCTCCTCACCTTGGCACCAGCTTCCTGTTGTTTGCCATAACTTCCAGAGCTGGCAGTGAGAGCCAAGCAGCCGCACACATGCTGCAGCCTCTCTGGGCAGGGATGCAGCTGAGCCAGGGGAGTTAAACCTCTCATGCTGAAGGAGCCCTGCACCGTGCAGAGTCCCTGCCCTGCTGCCCCAGTGCAGCTCCCGCAGCCCTGGTACTGCTCACCCAGCACATGGCTCCTGGGCCATGTCCCCATCTCCAAACAAATCCCCCTGGTGCCCAGAACCCACAGGCAAGGTCCCATCCTGCCCAACAGTGCTGCTCTCAGCGGGTTCCCACCAGCACAAGGTCATGTCTAGATAAGCCCGTTCCTTAACTTGTGCTAAGTGTGCTTTAGTCATAGTAGTTACTAAGTAGGCAGCTCCTGTTGGGTCACAGTGTTTGTTGGCTGCATTACTTATCTCTTTACTTTGCTGGGCTTTGGGAACATGCTGGTACAAACCATAGCTCTGTGCTTTGCCCAGGCGCTGCTGGCCTTGCTCCGCTGGGGGAGCTGCCTTGTGGAGAGGATCAGGGAATACATCTCCCTCTGCTTACCCAGGACTGATGTGGGTGGCATTACTGTGCAGGCTCATGAGGTCCCTGCTCACCCTTACATGGGGTGTTTAAAACTACTAATTAACAACCGGGTGTTTGTGGCAGCAATTTACAGTCTCTGCAGAAAGCTCCTCTCAAGCGTGAGGGCAAGATATCTATCCAGGGGAGATCTTGTGAACTACTCAGGAAAGTGGACCAGCACAGGTGAAGGTATCCAGCACCTGAGAGAATTAAGTGGTGCTGGAGGTCATCTACAGTGATCTGGACAATGATGACATCACCAAAGATCCAGAGGGTGTCCTGTGCACACCGACTGTGTGGAGGAAGGTGATTCAGAGTGCCCCAGTGTCATTCTGACAGCTTGGCAGCAACGTATTGTCCAGATATGAAAACACCATCTGTGAAGAACACATCATCTTCGCTACAGAACTTTGAAGAAATATCTGTCCTTCCTCATCCCTAGAAGCCAGTGCCTTGGCTGTCAGGGCCACCCCGACAAGTCAGTCCCCTCCTGCCCTGGTCAGAGGGAGAGTGAGCCCCAGGTGCATGTGGTGCACTCTGGTTCCTCTTGGCTGACCACGGGAGCACAACAAGCAGTGGGATGGTGAACCCAGCTTTAAGCTGGAAGCCCATGTATGAGACGTGAGAGGGAAGAGAGCTGTTAAGAGGAAGAAATCCCAAGGAAGCTGCCAATGTAATTGCTGTAGAGACACAAGAAGGCAACCATCTTTCAGAGCAACTACTATGAATGCTTAAGCCCTACTTCCCAGAAAGCAGCTGAACATCACCTGCTGATGGGAAGTAGAGAATAAATCCTTTCCTTAGCTTCTGCATGCAGCTTTTGCTTTATTAATCTGCCTTTATATTGACCCACAAGTTTTTTCCATCTTACTTTCTCCCTGCCATATCCTGCTGAGAAGGAGAATGATAGAGCAGCTTGGTGGATACCTGGTGTCCACCACAGATGCCAAACAGGTTGTTGTCCAGCTCAGCAAGACAACCAGACTGCACAGCCACTGGTAGCCAAACTAGACCAGGCATATCCCTGCTCAGGTGGGAAAGCAACTCCAACAGCTGCCAGCACCCACGGATTACCCTGGAGGTACATGGGGGCCCCTCCACCATGAGCACGGTCAGCTGGGGTCACTGGCCATGTGGTGTCTTTGGCTGAGCTGCAGGGACGTGCTGCCCTCCCTAAACCCTGCAGGCAGCATCCCCTGAGGATTAGGTGTCTGCCAGGCCTGACAAGGGTGGTGCAGGAAGGCAGAGCATGGCACAGTGCTGCAGCAGAGCACCATGCCCCTGTTGCCTTGGCAGGATCTGACGTGGTGGCTCTTTCTTGTTCAGGATCAGGGCTCACCCCTTACATGCTAAATCAGATCCCTAATCAATAAATATTGGCGTATAACAGGATTGAATGGTTGCCAGGCAAAGGGAACTTGGCAGGGGCAAGAGTGCCATGCTCAGAGGCTCGCTCCAGCAATGCACGGTCCTGACAGAGCTGCCATGGGGACCTAGACTGGTTTGGAGGGATCTCCCAGCGGATGGTGCTGGCTGGGTCTGCCACTAGTACCAGCAGCAATCCTGAGTTTCTGCCCTGGCGCTGCTGTTTTCAATGGTGCCCCAAATGCAAACCCCCAGAGCTCCCCCATTTTCCCCAGGCTCCCCTGGTCCCCGACTGCCAACACCCTCGACCTTGGGCCCTTGTGCTGCCCACCCCCTCCTCACCCCCCTAGGCTTCCCTTGTTCCCCATCTCTTCTGACAGATCACCGAGGTCGGTATTAATATAATCCCTGGCTTAATTTAAATCCTCCTCCCATCTCATGCTTTTCCAGGGGGAGAAGGAAATTGGTGCACTTTTGTGGCACCCACTCAGCCCTGGAGCTGATGCAGGATCCAGAGGGCCAAAAGCCCCAGCCGTCCATGCAAAGGGTCCCTGCTGTTCCCCCCACCCCAGGGAAGGTGTCCAGGGCATGTTGCAGCCTCAGTGGGATGTGTCCCCAATTTTCAAAGGTGTATCTTAGTGAGCACCAGGCACTAATAGGAAGAAGAGTTGATGATGCCAACCATAGGGGAACACACAAGTGCCTCCTGCTCCCCAAAACCCCTCTGCAGCCATCTGGGGGTCTGGTTTCCCCCTCCCTCTGCCCTCACTGTCTGGGCGAGGCCGGCATGACCTTGCCACTATTTTCCCCTTCAACTCTCTGTAATGTTCGTATTAGCCGTTCTTTCCCAGAAACCTCCTTAAAGATATTCTTGATCCTGAGCCCGTGGGCTACTGTGAGGGTAGGGGAGTCTTGCTCTTTCGGGCAGCTGTCACTGAAGTGACAAAGTGGGGACGGGGGGACTATGAGAGGAGTGACAGGGGCAGGCAGCGAGGGGGCACAGGGGGGACTGTGAGGGGAGTGACAGCGAAGGGCGGTGACGGGCTGCGGTGCGACATGGGCGACTGTGAGGAGACGAGAGATCGGGGAGTGACAGGGCCTGGCACTGAGGGGGCTGCGGGGGGCAGGGGACATGCGGGAACTGTGAGGGGAGTGCAGAGGGGACTGTGAGGAGTGACAGAGGAGACTGTGAGGGGGCACAGGCGGGACTGTGAGGGGAGTGACAGAGGGGACTGTGAGGGGAGTGCCGGGGACGAGCAGTGCAGGGCTGCAGGGCACAGTGGGCACACGCAGCGAGTGTGGAGGGGAGTGACGGGGGGTACTGTGGGGGGCTGCGGGGCG
>NW_024581134.1:3848808-3877555 GCF_017639235.1 Corvus kubaryi | reverse complement strand
TCGGCGCAGGCGCGGGGCTGAGCGGCACCTGCGCCCCGCGGGCCGGGCGGCGGCGGCGGCAGCGGCCGGAGGGCGGTGAGGGCGAGGTGAGGGCGGTGCGGGCGAGGTAAGGGCGGGCCCGGCGCCGCCGCCCCCGGCCCGGGCTCCCGCAGAGGGGGGGCTGAAGAGCCGCCCCTTGGCCCCGGCTCCTGGCGAGGGGCCCCTCGCGGGTGCCGCTCCTCGGGTGCGGGCACCTCCTTGGCAGCTCCCGTGGGGCGGGAGGGGACCTGCCGGAGGGTCTCGCCTCCGCCGAATCGGGGCCTGGGGAGCGGGGGGGAGTCGGGCCCGGCGTGCCCACCCCTCTGTTGGTACCTGCACACAGGTGCTGGCGCCCTGCGAGAGCGGGTCGGCCCTGCTGCGGTGGGGTTCAGCCTCCGGAACAGCTCGCAACAGGGCCAGCGGTATCACGGCTGTGTCACGGCTGCCGACAGCGTGCTGACCTGCAGGCCCTGGAGCAGCCCGATGTAACCTATTAGTAATTTTTTAAACGAATCACTTGCTAACTGACCATTTCTAAACAGAAGCTCTGCTCGGGGCTGATGGCCTGTGCCAGGAGGGGCTTTGGTGACAGCGACTGTCTTAAACATCCCTCAGGAAGGTTTGGGAAAGGAACAAGGGTATTGAACAGCTCTCCTGCTCACGGGGCGAGAGTTCCCTTGAGCCATGGGCCATGGGCACCTGTGCTGCAGTTCCTGTTTGTCTCTTCTGACATTTGCATTTTGGTCTTTTCTTTAGAACTACTGGGTCACACACTGCTCCTCAAATAGCCCATCAGGTTAGCTCAGCTGTGCTTGGTTTGAGGCGTTTCTGTCCAGGGAAGTGAAATTTGTGAGCCTTTTGTGCACAAAGTGCAGAAACTCACTTAAAGCAGAAGTTTCTGCTTTTGGCTTTGCTGTAAGCTCTGTTTGAAAGGGCTGCAAAAAGAGCAGAATCAAGATTGAACAGGGCCCCTCGAGGTTAAGGCAGAAAGCAGGGTTTGGCCTGGAAGGAGTAGGAGTGCTGATCTGAGCAGTGCCACAAAATCCTGCTTCAATGGGTTGGAGATGTCATCACCAAGCAGCACTACTCATCCACACCCTTCCCAGGAATGTTGGTAGCAGGTGTAAGCAAGCTCCATCTCGTCATACCAGGCTCTTGCCAGCTGGCTTACACTCCTGATTAGCAGATTCAGGTGCATGTTCAATCCTCAAATCAGATTCCAGGGTGTGTGAGTAGGCAGGACAAGCAGATCACAGTTGTTACCATCCCCTGGATTGAGGGAAGGCACAGGGTGCACATCCTGTGCACTCATGTCAGAGCTCCTTCGCTTTGTTCTGTTCTTATCTGGGGTTCAGCATGCACATTGTACTGCCTCTGCCCTGGCCAGAAATGGGCTGTGTTCCATTTCACTCAGGGCAAGGGAAACTCCTCAGTGCTTTGTTCTTGCTGTTTTACTCCAGCTATCAGTACTGTGTGTGCAGGTTCCTAGAGCTCTGCTGTTGTCCTTCCATCCTGGATCCACATCACAAACTGAAAGACAACGAGGGCAGCTCTGGTAACCTTGATGACTGATGTTTGTTTTTTAGTGACTGTTACACTGGAGGAAGGTGTTCCCTGGACAGTCCTGGAGACAGAGCAGGTACAGTACAACAGCCAAACAAACACCTTATTCCATGTCAGGCCTTTACCTTTGCCTGCAGAGTGTCCCTGGGAGGGGTAGGATGCATCAGCACTTGGCCTTGAGGGTGCTGACTAAGAAACCTGTGGTGTCTGGGTTGTTGCAATGTGAACTTGCAGCTGAGCCCAAGCAAACGGGGCTGTGACAGGCATTGCCAGCAAAGAGCAGCTGGGTGCCTGGGAAACCCCTTCTGTGCCATGGAGATCACGTGCAGCTCCGCTGGCAAGGTGAGTCAGCATCCTCGGGGTGATTAAGAACTGGCTTGACAAATGACTTGTATCGATATTAGACCTGCACATCTATTATATCCTTTCAGTAGAGCAAGTCAGAGGGGAGAAATTATTTAGCTGGTGATGATACAGTGGAAAGGAAGGCCTGGTGGCAGTGATTTTGCTGTTTCTGTGATAGCCTCAGGATGCAGGCCCGGAGAGATGTTTAAGTAGTGATGATGTGTTTGGAAAAACTGAGCAAGCTTTCTGATACAAGAGTTTTCACCACAAGTGGTGTAATTGATACTAAACTCTCAACAGTTGTTTTCACCTTGCACTTAAAAGGGGTCACCTGCTGTATCCGTTTTGGACCTGGTGGAGGACTTGAGTGCCTGAAAGCTTGTCCAGTTCCTGGTTCTAAACTCTCTAGTAAGAGAGATTAGGATAATAAGATCTCTCTAAAAAGAGATATCACCTCCTATATACGAAACTTCAGAAATGGGGGTGGAAACACCATATTCTGTTCTTCTGTGTGTCTTTCTGCAGAACCCACAAGTCAAATGGCTGTTTTGTGCTATTTCTGAACCCTGCAGATTGCCTTGCTACCCCGCCCCTCCGTCCTGCTGCAATGAGTGGGAAGTCCTTGCTCCTAAAGGTCATTCTCCTCGGAGATGGTGGAGTTGGGAAGAGCTCCCTCATGAATCGGTACGTCACCAACAAGTTTGACTCGCAGGCGTTCCACACGATTGGGGTGGAGTTCTTGAACCGAGACCTGGAGGTGGACGGGCGTTTTGTGACCCTCCAGATTTGGGACACTGCGGGACAGGAGAGGTTCAAGAGCCTGCGGACCCCCTTTTACCGGGGAGCAGACTGCTGCCTGCTGACCTTCAGCGTGGATGACCGGCAGAGCTTTGAGAACCTCAGTAACTGGCAGAAGGAGTTTATCTATTACGCTGATGTGAAGGACCCTGAACACTTCCCATTCGTAGTCCTGGGCAACAAGATAGACAAACTGGAGAGACAGGTGAGCACAGAGGAGGCCCGGGCCTGGTGCATGGAAAACGGTAACTATCCGTACCTGGAGACTAGTGCCAAGGATGACACCAATGTGACAGTGGCTTTTGAGGAAGCCGTGAGACAGGTGCTGGCGGTGGAGGAGCAGCTGGAGCACTGCATGCTGGGCCACACCGTTGACCTGCACTCCAGCTCCAAATCGGGGTCTTCCTGTTGTTGAGAGTGGCTTCTGCTTCAGGAACTCTCGAGCCAGCGGCTGGATTGGAACACACCTGGGCAGCCCTGGGGCACTCTTAGGAGAGTGGCCACAAGGACAAGAGGTGGTTTGCTCACTGGGGAGCTGCAGCCTCACCATCTGAATCCTGCCTGGAGTTTTCAGGCACAGAGCATGTATCTGCAGGAGGGAGCTGTTAACAGAGCATGTGAGCATAGTCTTGCTTCCATCTCTGTTTTAGCAGGTTTGAAGGGCTGGGTTAAAGTCCTTTAAATTCACTAAAGACAATAGGGATTTGTTCTGTACCAAGAACTGCCTGCAGAGCAAAGCTGAGAGCATCCTAGACACTGAAGTATTTTAGTCCTGAATTTAAAAAAATACTAGACGCACTCATGACCATACTGCCAAAGGAAATCCCACTCAGCATACTGAACAAAACCTGTTGTAAAGACTCTGGCCCATATGACTGTGAGAAAGCCAAATATTGGAGTGGCTGGGATGTGTGTATCTGTTGTTTGGGATAAGTGCATTGTGTCCTGAGGCTGAATTGTGATGAGAATTGTTAGAGCTCTGACCTGAAGCAACATATGAAGGAGAGATGGGCCTGTGTTCGAATGTGACAGCATTGTTTCTTCATAGCTGCCTATTTCTGGTCTGTTTTTCCTCACCTCTGACTTTGTCTTGTGTGAGTGTTATTTTTTGGAGAGACTGTCTGCTTGTTGTTTAATACATGTTTCCTTGTGTCTTGTGGAGGCTCAGCCTTGAAGCCCTCTGTGAAAAACACTGATGTAGACACTCACTGGGTCATGTCAAAGGATTACTCAGGAGATCTGGAGTGTGAAACTTCAGCTGGTTTCTGTCACAAGTAATCACTGTGTTCAGGTGATGTGCTCTAGCAGACCAGATGGTGGGTGGGTGGGCTGTCTCCTAGGTGTGCAGGTGGTTGGGGGACTTCTGTGTGGTCAGCTGTTAAGCCCACTTGCTGTCTGGTACTGGTGGCCACTGTGCCTCATTAACTGGCAGATCCATGCCTTCAGTGTCTCTGGCATGGGAATGCTGCAGCATGGCACCATTCACCTGTTGTGTCAGGCACAGGTCTGCTGAACACAGTTAACCCATGCCATTGGCCTGGCCCTTGATCCCTCATGGGAAATCCAGGATGTTTTATCTGTAATTCCTATGAGAGACTGGTCATGAGTGTCTGCTCCGTTAGCTGACTGCTGTGTTCAGTCCAGTGGGGAGAAAGCTGCACCACTTCCTCTGTTCAAGATGGCTGAAAAATAGGCATGGGGTCCCCAAGGAACCTTCTAGAAGGGATGCCAGGCTTTGCTCCCATCTCCTGCTCCCTGCTAGGTGTTAGTCCCAGGCTGTCTGTGTAGCAGGGATGAGTTTGCTGACTGCTGTCTTTGCCATTCAAACCTCGTGCCGTGCAAGCATTTGCCCACAGGCACGTAGGAGCCTGCCCCGAGCACGTATCCACTGGCTGCCGGGTGTGATTCCCACTGTGATCAGCTGCTGGATGGTAAATCTTGTAGCTCAAATCAAGCAGCCCTCCATTAAGCTGTGCTTTAGAGCAGGGCAGTCTCTGCAGCTTGTCTCCATCACAGCACAGTCTCTGAGCATGCGGAGCATGAACATTCCCCCATTTCCTCTGGGGTAATCCAGGGAGATCTTGTCCTCTGCAGGGCAACTGTGTGTGGAAGGCACTGGAGTATTAATGCTTTAGAGGGGTCTGATTTCCAAACAGGCCTGAACAGTTGTATTCATGGGGAGTGAATGCTATCCAGGCAGCTCTAGCAGCCTCTGGAAATACAGGTCCCTTAAGGTTCTGCCTCTGTAGGTGCAAGATTTTACAGGATGTTATTGTTCCTGTTTATTTACCTGGCTGACCTCCCGAGGCCTCTAGATTTTTCTTCTTTAACACTGCTTGATATTTCCTTCAAGGTCCCAGGCTCTGTGACCTGTGGTTCCAGTTTCCATCACTGAACAGCCTCATTCCTAGAGCTGGTTTGCACATGGGCTCGGGGTCAGAACAGACTCAAGCCCTCATGTGCTGGCTGGCCCTTCCAGGGAGCCTGCTGAGGGAGCTCCCTGCAGGTGAAACTGCCACTTCCCCATGGATCTCCTGGGATCTGTGTGAGGACTGGCACATCCTGTGGAAGAGGGCAGAGATTCAGCATGCCACGGTGCAGGAGGCACATGTGCAGCTGTTTGCAGCACACTGTGCATGTCAATGCTGGTAGCTAAAGCTCAAGAGCCTCGTTGTGCACGTGTTATACAGCACCTTTTTATTTCTAACAGACATTGTATCGTTGACTTTTTTAATATTAAAGCCCCCTATTATATTAGGCTTACATGTTTTTTTAAAAAAGGTATAGTATAATATATTTCAGTTGTTAAATTTATTTTAAATGAAACGCACAATTCCCAAAGAAGCCAGGATTTTGAACTCTGTTGGAAGTTTGGTGCCAACAGCCATCCCTTCCTTGTGTCCACTCGTGCTGCTGCGGTTGTTGCTATTGCTACAGAACTGGAATTGTAAAACCAAGATTCTACCTTTATTTAAACAAATAAAACATGGATGTATTCAAGTGAGTTTGGGAAGTGGCTGCCTTCATAGTTTATCAATGTTCAAGTCAGCTTTTATTCTTCTGAGGACTGGTTAGTTACAGCATCTGGTGGAGAGGAGTCACTAAGGGATCAGAGGGATTGATTATTCCTTTGTGTACCTACCTGGACCAGGAGCTGAAGGATCAGAACTCAGCAGCTGAATCCAGTGACCAGTTTTGTCTTTTCAAGAGTATCAGAAAACAGTTTCCAAACAGAAATATTGCACATTGCTTCCTTCTGTCACTACAGCTTAAATTCCCAGCCTGGGTTCTCAGCAGCAAGTCCGGTACTTTCCTGTGAATTCTTCCGGTGATCTTGGAACTGGTTCCTCAGGCTCCAGGGGGTTTTAACCAGGCATGAGTTCCATAGGATGCCGAGAAGGAAATCAGCATATGGGAGCCGTTCTGTTTTGCTGTCCTGCCAGGATGGCTGCTTATTTTGGGAGGCTTTCTCTGTGTTTGCAGAGCCTGTGCCTGCTGTTTCTTTTGGCAGAACGTTTTAGTTTATTTTCCTCCCAGGTCTGTTTGCCCTATCCATGATTCCAGGAGGCAGTTTAGGGTCCAAAGCCCTTGGAAACCGTGCATTTTAAATGTGGGCTGGAATATCTGGGGTCCTCCAACATCTTACTTCAGCCGTTTCAAAAGGCAGCTGAAAACACACAGTCATCACGGCCTGGCGGGAGATGGCTCTGGCCTTGGAGCGTTGCAGGGTTTGAGGTTGAGCAGAAAGAATAATGAGTTAAAAAATGCTTTTTTAGGAGCCTCTGAACCCTACTCCAGGCTCCAGTTCCATACAGGGGCTTGGGGGCAGCTCTGACACTGGGGCACTGGCATGTTGTGCTCTGGACTGACGAACACTCCGCACTGCCCAGGTGGGAGGTGATTGCAGCTTCCTCCGTGGTTGTTTGAAGGCCACAGGTGAGTCAGAGTCCCTTGACAGGGAGATTGGGCTGATCTGTGAAACGGTGGATAACCTGCTGAGGTGATTGCTCCTGCAAAAGCAATCAGAAATGGACAGAGATATCCCCTGGCCCCAGTGCTTGCCTGGCTGGTGCAGCAGCTCTTTCCTCGTGGCTTCATGGAGTCCTTTGGGGGCTGCTGCTCGTGGCCACGTGCAGGTACAGGACTCCTGGAACAGGTTGCTTGGAGAAGCTGTGGATGCCCCATCCCTGGAAGTGTTCAGGTCCAGGCTGAATGGAGCTCTCAGCAACCTGGTCTAGTGGAAGCTGTCCCTGCTCATGGCAGGGGGCTGGACCTGGATGATTGTTAAGGTCCCTTTGAACCCAGGCCATTCTATAATTCTGTGACTTTCCAGTTGCTATTCCCTCCTCCTCTTCACACATCCTCCTGGCAGAACTGGACTGTGCAGAGATGGAGAGAAAGCAGCTGGCTGCCTGATGGGGTGCAGGTGAGGACTTTAGCCAGGTCAGGTGGGTGCTAGTACCGTGCCCTGGCCCTGGCAGGCAGCGCTGCTTGCCGGGCATGGCTTATCCAAAACATAGCTCTGTACTAGCCACTGTGAAGAAAATGAGCTCTACCCCAGCTGAAACCAGCACATCATCCTACCCAGCCTTTCCAGGGCTGAGTCCGAATCCGTACTAAGAGAAGTGAGACTTTGGTGGTGTTTCTCGTGTGTCCCGGTGGGCTCTGTGAGTTCCGGAGGCTCGGGGAAGGAGCACCGTCAGCCGCAGGGACGGGGACCGGGGCTGCGGGGGGAACCGGGGCTCGCTTGCCTCGCTGCCCGAGGAGCCGGCGCTGCGTCCGACGGCCGCGGGGAGGAGCCGCAGCACCGGGGATGCGGAGGCGGCCGGGAGCAGCATCAGCCCGGCGGCCCTTCGCCCTTGCTGGGGAGCCGTGGTCATCACCAACGCCCTTGGGTGCCGCCACCCTCTCCTCTCTCTTTTGCTCTCCCCAAGGCACACAGGGCCGTCTCCCGGGGCGGCAGGGCACGGGATGGAGGGATGGGAGTCGCCTTCTTGCCAGCAAGCCAGTCCATGGGACTTGCTCCAGGGTGCCTTTCTCTGGTCCAGCCTTTGTGGGAGCAAAGTACAGCCACATTTTAGCTGCTAGACAAGGGAAAACAGGTGATTGCGACGGCTCCCCTGCTCGGAGCTCTCCTGATGGGCCAGTTTACAGAGATGCGGTTTGGTACGAGGCTGAGCTTATTCCCTGTCTTTTCTCAGCCAGTTCCTGGAGGGCGCTGGGTGCCCAGGAAAGGAGATGTGAGGGCAGGTCCCATGTCCCCAGCTGGGGTGACAGCGGGACGCGGCCAAGGGCACACCTGATGAGGCTACATGTGTCCTTTGGCCCTCGGACTTGCCCGGCACCCTGGCCTTGCTGGCTGCTCTCACACACCACCTTGCACTTGCTGTCCCCAGCCCTCACCCCGGCCGGGGGGGCACCAGTCTCTGCCAGGGGAAAGAGATGGTGTTTTGTTCCCCAGCTCGCTGCTGCCCAGCGGCCGATTGTGCACACACAGGACCCTTTCAGCATGGGGAGAGGAGGGTGATGGCATCTGGGAACGCAGGGAACAAAAGGCCCTTTTGATGCTGGCTGCAGCCCCAGGGGTTTCTGTCAGCCAGGGCAAGGCCGAGCTGTGCCACTGAGCTGGGGCAGCAGCAGTGCATGAGCTAAACCTCCCCTGGCCATTGTGCATGGGCAGCTTTGCTGCCTGTTTGGAGGGGGCTGAAGCCAGGGAAGAGAGGGGGCAGTGGGATTTGGGCTAGACTCCCATTTAGGAAGAGCAGTGATGGTTCCACCCTGCCACTCCTGGGCATGTGGCTGTGCCTGAAATCTGCTAACAGCAGCGTAGGGCTGGGAGCATCCCTCTGTGGCCTCACTCCCTGGAGGCCCCCAAGCACAGCAACTGGGGAGATTTCCAAGAGAAACAACATTTGAATCAATAATTTTTGAGCAGCTGCTGTGGAAAGATGCACCTAAGGGTTTCTGGGGCAGAAAGGCAGCAGCTGATGCCCTCCACGCACACTGTTAACGATCCTGCAGCAAATGGCACGTGGCCACCACAGAGCCACAGACAGGACATGTAGGGCTCTGGGACAGTCCAGCATGCCCGTGTGCTTAAGCAAGACCGTCCTTTTCCACACAGGGCTCTCTGCAAGAAAAAGAATCGCCCACCCTGCATGGCTCTGGACATGTTCATCCCACACATGCTGCCTAGTGCCAGCCAGCTTGGCTTGAGCTGTCCTGTTAGTTTTGTTGTGGTTTTGTTGTGCTACATGAGGAGACATAGCAGAGGCTGTCACCACGTGGGCTGAGTGTTAAAGGGCAGCAGCACCACCAAACACAAGCAAGCAGCTGCTACAAGACCCCAGCTTTCCTCAGGGTGGCTGGAGGAAAAATAGAGGTTTTAAGGGCCCCCCAGCTGGGAACAATGATTTTGAAGTCAGAGTTATGAACCTCGTGGCTGGAGTGGGCAGAGCCCTGCAGGGGCTGCTGGCCCACACATGGGTCTGCAAGTGCTGCTCCTCTGAGACATTCTCCTCTGCAGCCTCCCCTTTCCTGGACAGCCTCCCCTTTCTTTTTTGTCGGTGGGTTCAGGGTTGGGAAAGGCAGCACAACAAATGGACAGGCAGACGTACATCTTGTTCAGAATGTTCTTAATTTTAATGTATTTTCTTTAATTTTTATAAAATACATCCTGTAAGATAAGTCTTTAAAAACTTGCTCCTTTTTATTGCTGGTTAACAAGTTGAAATTCTAGATCAGAAATGAAGGAAACACTTTCAGTCGATTAACTCTCTTTGTGTGTGTGTGTGTGTGTGTGTGTGCGTGTGTGGGGTCTGGGGACAAGGGTGGGAAGGAGGACCTGGTTATTTTTTGTTAAATGGATATGAAAAAAAACCCCAGCAAACCCCCAAGAGAGATAGCATTGATGTGAATTTCCAGATCTTGACTGGTTTCTCCCCACCCTGCCATCCCTCCTGGCATCTCCCCCCCTTCCCCATCCCGTGTGCGTTGGTAGCCTGGCCAACCTATTTCAGCATTCCCGGTGGCAAGGATCCTTCAAATGCACTGCTCAGCAGATCTGCCTCCTTATCCTTGCCCCTGCTGAAACCAGCACTTAAAAATATATATAACAATAATACAGACACAAAAAAAGAAAAGAAATCCATGCAAGATGGAGCTACAGTCTGCCACTGAAAGTAGTTTCTCCAATAAATAAACACAAAGATTAGCATTAAGAAGAGAGGCAGAGAGAGCAAAACAAATCACCAGTTGTCAGGGAGGACTAGAAACAGCACTTCTGCAGGTCTGGCTGGACCCATGCTACCCAGCCAGAGGGCTTTCCTCCAGCTGGAGAACAGTCATGGAGGAGAGGTCTCCACCCAACCCCTTGTCCCCCTACCCCTCTCCACGGGAAAAAACTGGCACCAGAAAGGGTCTGGATTGCAGAGATGGGCTGTGTTTGCACCCTGTGACCCCCAAACCGCCACCTTTCCTTCCCTCCTCTCTTTCTTCACGGGTTTCACCTGGAAGCGAGATGCTGCCAGTCCCTCCCACCCCGGCAGGCACAAGACAGTTGTCCTGACTTGCAGGAAAAAAAGTGAGGGGACGAGGGGGACAGAAGGAGGGGCGGTTACATTTGACACGGGTGAGAAGCGAGCCGAGCTCTCCAGCACAGCGGAGGTTAGAGAAGCAGACGTCACCCCAGAGAAGAGCACCATTGTGAAGGGCACTGGCAGGGCAGGAGAAGGCACGCGGTCCTGAGGGTTATCCCCTGCCTACGGAGGGATGGCTCTGGCTTTACGTTCCCAGGGCTTGGTGCAGAGATGTCCCCTCCTCAGTCAAACCTATTTGCTGCCTCTCTGCTGCCTGGAAGGTAAAGCCAAGAGTCCCCCTTGTCTACAGAGACACCAAACTCCTTTAGGCTTTAATAGGGGCAGCTGGGTTAGGGCTTTATCAGCATTGGGGTCAGCACTCTCTTCTCCACACTGGGAAGATCCTTGCCCTGAACTCCCTTTGCCGTGGCTGCAGCAGGCAATTTAGGTTAAAATCATCTTTCTCTGCTAAGGGAAAAAAAATCCTTCTCTTATTCTCCATCCACGGGTGGTGACAGCAGACAGCTCCAGGAGAGTCTCTAGCAATGGTACCAGGACTGGGCCAACTTCCTTTTCTCTCTAGGTAGCCTCTTGCTACTCATGGAGCAACCTACATGGATTTCCTCCTCCCAGGGGCTTGAAGGCCTTTGCTCATCCCTAGGCAACATTGGGACACTGGAATAAGTCCCTCCTCTTCTCTGGCTGGTTTTGATGGGCTTGGCTCTAGAGCGAACCAGTTACGGATGAGCAACGAGAGAAAAGTGCATGAAGAGGTGTCCACTGGTGGGAAGCTCTCCTTCCTGGTCATGCTCAGCACAATGGATGCGAGGGAGGAAGAGGAGGGGAGTCATCAGCGAAGGCAGAGTTAACGCAGGAGACCTGGTGTCGGGTGGCTGCAGTGTTAAAGCCTCGGGGTTAGACAAAAGAAGGGCGTTTGGTCTGGCTGGGCTCCGCCGCGCACGGGCTAGAACTTGGTGCCTCGGCCCATCAGCTTGAGGACTGCGAAGTTGTAGGTGGCGGCGATGATGAAGGTGAGCTGTGGGTGGGAAGAGAGTGAGCGAGGGGGCAGCCCCCAGCCCCACACCCCAACAGAGCAGTGCCCTGCAGAGCCCCACAGCCCCGCTGCACCGTCGGGACACCGCGGTGCCGGGTCACTGGCGTAAAGCAAGAGGAGAGGCGGGGAAAGGCAGGGGGGCTCAGTGCATTGGCATCAGGATCTCTCCCTGGCGGTCTCCTAAAGCCTCTCCAGATCCCCTCCTGCTGCCACCTCTACCTTATGGCCTGGATTCACCATCTGCACTTACGTGCCAGAAAATGACACGAGCACAGGCTCTGTCCCATCCATGCCCACCACCTTCGCTGTCCTTTTCCCCCACATCTTTGCCAGGCGGAGAAGAACGGCTGGGCAGGGGGAGCACTGACTCACCAGCGAGACCAGCGTGGCAGCTGCCCCCACAAAGGCTGCGATGAAGAGGTGGAAAGTCATCTGGAACTGCAAGGGAAGAGGAGGGTGATCTCACAGGGTCTCATGTGCTGCCTGGGGAGGCCAGTGCTGAGGTGATCCACTGAGGGGAGCACATGTGGGGTGGCAGGAGTTACTCACCTCACTGGTCTTGCAGATGGAGAGCAGGTTGGAGCCACACACCTTGCCAGGGAAAGCATTCCAGGGCAGGACACCTGTGGAGATGTGGGAGCCAGGTGAGCGGGGCACGGCTGACAGCTGACTTCCTTGCTCAGCTTCCTGCAGCCATGTGTGTCACACACACCCCAGCATTTTGGGGCTCTTCAGCACTTGCCCTGCTTTATCCCAGCCCAATGTGCCTGGGCCCTGTCCTCCATCCCCTCTCCTCTGCCCTGAGCCCTGGCTCCTGGGTGGTGAACCCAGCACTCACCATACATCCTGGCATCCGCACACAGGGTGCCAATGCTGGCCGAGGTCTTGGTGGGGTTGGCAATGGACTGGCAGGTGGTCCAAGTGTTAAAATAGATGTAGACGGGCACCGCAGAGCAGGCGAACACCAGGAGCCAGATGATGGTCAGGACGTAGGTAATGCCCACAAACTGCAAGGGGCAGGACAAACCCGGGCAGAGCCGTGGTTACCAAGTGGCCAAGGACACGGACAGGGGAGCGCGAGGTTCCCCAGGCAGGGGAGGGCGTGGGGCAGGTGGGGGACTGCGATGCTGCCTGCGCCCAGCTCTGCGCTGCCTGCCAGACCCAGCCTGTCCCCAGGCAGGCGGCACAGGACAGCAGCCCGAGCTGGGGGCTCCTGCAGCTCACAGAGCCAGTGCCAGTCCCAGATTCACACCCAGCTGTGTGCACGTGGGGGTGACCAGCAGCAGCAGGACGGCTGCCACGTTTGAGAGGGGGATAATCGTGCCCACAGCCAAGCAGGGTTTGGTCTCTGTGGGAGGACAGCTGCAAAAGCTGCCTTGGCATGTCAACGTGGCTCTCCTGCCCTCCCTCCATGGTGCCACCCCAACCAGCCCCTGAGGGAACCACAGCCATGCCCCTCTGCTCCCCCAGGCCACAGGACCCCTTTGCCAGCACTTTGTCATGGTTCCCAAGCCCAGCAGAGAGGATGACCCCAGGGGTACCGGGTGCCATAGAGCTTCGAGCTGCCAGCACTGCAGGGACGCTCAGATTCTCCCTGCCTCCATTTAAACATGAAGAAGTTTTGTTACACGTAGCCATGTGGGCTGCTTTGGTCGCCAGGGACCATGGCGGGCCTGCTGGAGGGCAGCCAGGCTGTGCTTCCCTTTGGGATATCCCAAAACCCGGACGGCCACAGTCTCCTGCCCTTTGGCCACACCGAGCGTGGTGAACCCGCTGGGGCGCGCGCAGGGGTGCCAAACCCCGGTTAAGATCACCTTGTCAGGATGTCCTAGCCACTTTCCCAAACAATGACACACCCGCTGCCACGAGTGAGCTCGCTGGGGGCCTCGCGCTCCCCTCCCTTTCGGGCCCCCAGTTACCGTTGCGCTGAGGCCCTTGCCGCAGATGGTGGTCCTGTAGTCCCCAAAGATTTGCCGGACGGCGCCGGTGGTGTAGAAACCTTCGGCCAACAGCAGGGCTCCATAGAGGAAGAAGAAGGCAGCTGTGCCATAGATGAAGTACTGAAAACCGTGGATGCTGTGGGGGGAGAGAAGGGGGCAGGGATGCTCAGGTGCCGGGGCGGTGCTGGAGAGCTCAGCCCAGTGTATGGCAGCCCGGCTGCTGCCACTTTCCCTCCCCACACTGTCCCAAGGGGACCAAAACAGAGGGTGAAGCCACAAGAAGAGCAAGATGGGGCAAAGCTGTGGTGAGCAAGGCTGCCACTGATTCCCCCATATCCTCCATACCTACCCAGTGCAGAGGTCCAGCTCTACCCAGGACACCTAGCAAGGGTCAGATAAAAACTGGTGTGAAATGAAAACAAGTGGCCACTTAGACCCTGCCACAGAGCCATGGGCAAAGGTAGCTTGGAGTCTCCCTGGTGCCCGGGTGAGAGCCTGGCCCTGGCCAGCCCAGCCAGACACCTCAGCCTGGCACAGAGCAGGATGAAGCTGTGAGGGTGATGCTCTGCAGCGGGGTACTTACACATCGATGAGAAACTCATAGTCCTGGTAGTTTTTGGAGAAGTAGGTCTCGATGAGCTGCTCGGTGCCTGTGAGGGCTTCGTGCCCACAGCCACAAAACAGCGCTACCCCAAAGAAGCACAGGCCAGTGGCAACCAAGGAAGCAAAGGGTGCCCCGATGAGACATCTGGCACAGCACTCGAGTAAACCTACGGAGAAGAGAGGTGAGGTGGGACGAGATTGCCAGGACGAGGATTGCTTGGAGCCCCCAGCTCAGGAGCACAAGCGCAGTGGAAGAAAGGTACCCAGCAGGAGGAGGGAAACAGGTTGAAGGAAAACCCCAGAAATGACCCATTGCAGTGCTGGAGAGCCAAACCCAGCAGCTTCCCAGAGAGCTCTCTAAGCAGCCTCACAGGAGGCCACCCAAGGGTGCTCAGAGACGGTGGCAGGCTGGGGCACAGGGGCTGTGAGGAGCTGAGGCGAGCCAGCCATGCTGACCCGTGACAAACAGATGGAAATAGAGCGTGATGTAGCGTAATGCCAGTGGGAGCTGGCAAACAAGCTGCTAATGGGCTCCCCACTGCCACCACAGCCCGGCTGCCTGCAGCTTTATTTTGCCTTCGAAGATGGAGGGGAACCCAGCACCTCCACAGAGACAAACCCCAGGGAAGATCCAGCAAGGTGGCCCTGCTTGGGGCAGCACAGCAGGACCCAAGCACTCTGGACTTCCAGGTGGCACCCTGGGCACTCGTCCCTTGCCTGGCACCCACAGGCAGCTCGGGCTGCAGCCGCCCCTTTATGCAGGCAGACGTGCTTATAGGAAGGAGCTGTGTAAGTTCCACAAATGACAGCCCTTGTGTAATAGGTTCTGTCCTCCAGGACCTGTGTGTGGGCAGGGAAAGCGAGGACACACGCCAGTGTGCTGCTTGGAGTGCCTAAATGCTGGGTTTTTTCAGCAGTGAGGCCATGGGCACCTGCTCCCTCTGCACGTTGGGGCTCTAACATGCAGGAGTGTTGGCTCAGTTTCCCGGTGGGCTGTGTTTGGAGGTGCTCAGCCAGCTGCTCTCCTGCCTGCTTTGGGGGCAGACAGCCAGGTGGGTTTGCACCCACCAGCATCTGGCTCCAGTTTGGCTCCAGCTAAGCCATGACAAGCTGCTGCCCTGGCTGTGTGCCGCCTGCCCCCAGGGAAGCTGCTGCCCTTCCCCAGGACGTGGGCTCTGGCACCCCAGGGCACCGTGGCTGCCTGGGCACATCCCATCTGGGCATAGCATTTCTGCCCTGAATGCCAAAAAGGCACCTACACCAAACCCACGCTCCCCCCACGAATCCCACAGCGCTTATCTCCTCCCCAAGAGGACCAGAAAGCCGTGGGGTCCTGGCCAGTTCTCCCCTCCCCACTGGGAGCAAGGTTGCGCAGTGACACCGAGGACAATGGGGGATTGTCCCGGCACTGCCACCCCGGTGGCTGCCCCATGCCAAGAGCAAACAGGGAACAAAGGCAGCGCTATAGGGGAGTGCTGGGACCCCTCCCTCTTGTTTGCCTTGGACGCAGCAGGTCCAGGGAGAGTCTCGCTCATCCTGACCCCCAACCTTGCTGGGACCCACTGGGACGGCCCTGTGCACCCAGCAGGCTGCTGGGCCAAACTTGCCTTTTCTGGTTTTATTTTTGGGCACCTGGGAGGTGGCTCAGAGGTGCCCACTCTGGGACAGTGAACAGCTCCATTCCCAGGCGACTGCGAGTGCCGGGATGCAGCAGGGCCTGGCAGGCTCCTTGCCACAGCCCCTCGCGCTTTGGGAAGCTGCAGTGGGAGAGCCTGGGGAGGGGAAAGGAGGGGAGAAAGAGCCCTTGTGCCACACAGTCCTTAGCCTTGTACCCAGGCTCCGCTGCTGCCAGCGCCAAACAATGTGCTGCAGACAGGAGGAGGAGGCAGGGGGCCAGCAGCACGAGGCACCCCTGGGAACAGAGCACCCCCAGGAACAGAGCACCCCGCTATCCCAGGGGTACGCTGGTAAGTATTAGCTCTGCTGCACCGGTAGGGAAACTGAGGCACCAGGCGTGCCTCCGTGTGCCACGAGCTGTGACAGGCTCAGTGCTCTGCCCGGACCTCCCAGCTCCTGCCAGCCCCAGGCAGGAGCTCTCACCTCTCCATGTGGTGAGGACTCAGGTGGGACCGGCTGTGGGGATGGCATCTGCCCCCACAGACAGCACACGGGGACAGAGAACTGCCTTGGGAAAGAAAACGTCACCGCTGCCATGCCAAGGCATCCTCCCTCGGCTGGCACGGGCACACCGGGGTCACCAGGACCTCGCCGGTGCCAGAAGAAAGTTTCAGCGGGCTCTGTTCTGGGATAAGGTCCCCAGAGACACCGGCAGCAGCTCTCGCACCCTCACCCCATACTCACCCATGGTGCTGGACTTGGTCAACTCCCCCGACCGCCTGCTCTGCTGCTTCGGCGCTGTGTGCGGAGCCCTCCCCTGCCAGGCGGTCCCACGCCCTGTATTTCCCCCTCTGGGTGCCTGTCCGGCTCTCCAGCAAAGAAAAGGGCTCTCTGAGTGACAGCCACCCCCCTTAAAGGGACCGGGCCCGCCCTCCCCCGGCCCCCCCAGCACCCCTTGGCTGCCAGCTCCTGGGTGCCCGGCGGCTGCTGGGCAGAGCTGCCCAATGGCCCTGCTCAGGGGGTAAAAGGCTTTTGCAAAAGTAAGAGAGCAGTCTAGGGGCAGGGGAGGGCGTTGTCCCCCTTCACTGGTGGCTCTGGGGACATCCCCCAGGCCCGCCAGGCTGTGTTTGTCCCAGCTGCCCACTGTGGCAGTGGGGGAGTCTGGCCCTATGGGACAGCAGTGGTGTCCCCCTGTCACCTCCCTGACTCCCAGCATCTGTCAGTAGGGAATAGGGGTTCCCCATCCCAGGGACCTGCTTTCAGCTTTGGGGGCTCCAAACTGGAAGCTTTCCACCTTTTGATGGGAATCCTGCAGCGACTTTCCCCAGCCCCATGACCCCCATTAGGGAGGGAATGGCATCCTGGAGGGAACACGCGTGGGTCCCCACGGCCGCAGGGCTGGAGCAGCTGGAGCCTGGTCCCTTGGGTGCCCCATGTCCCCCACAGTTCCCAGGGTGCCTGTGGTCCCCTGCAGCTGTGGAGCCAGCACAGGGCCAAGGGAGCCTGCAGAGGGCAACCGGCCCCTTCCTGGCAGGCACAGGGTGGACAAAGCCTTGCTGTGTCCCTCAATGCCCCACTTTGTGCCAGGCAGCGAGGTGGCAGGGCCTGGCTGTCCCTGGGCTTGAGGACACTCGTGGGCTGGGGAGTCTCAGGCCAGGATCAGGGTGGGCCACCCTGTGGGGACCCTGCCTCTTCCCCACAAACCCAAAAAGCCACCCCTTGGCTTGCCCACGGGTGGGCTGGGGGGGAAATACCACTTGGGCATCTGTGCAAATGATGCCACGGCTTTGTGGTGGCCAACTGCACCCCAAATCAGTGGGACACAGCTCCTGACCCCCAGCACCTCTCCCTGCCTCAGTTTCCCACTGCAAGGCAGGATGGCAGAGAGGCTGCCTGGTGTCCTCAGCCAGGTGTGGGATGGGAAGGGACAACAGAGCAGGGGGAGCCTCTGCCACCACTGTGGGCAGCATCCTTGGGCACTCCCTTAGCTCCCAAGGTGGCACCCAGGTGGCGTGGCAGCAATGTCACCTGGCCATGATCTCCTCATAATGGCCACGGGAAGGTGACAGACTTGCAACAGCCCTTTGGAAATAACCGTAACCCCTCCAGCCACTGGAAACGAGCAGAGCCCTGCCTGCATCCCAGGGAAGCCCAGAGGGATCCCCAGCCACCAGGAGGAAAAAGTATTACATAAAATGTTCCCCATAAATAAAATATATAAATTGTAAGGTAAGAGGAAAGGAATAAAATATGACATGGGGGAAAAACCATATCAACCCCTCTTTTTGTTTCCACAGAAGTTCCAGGCTTGCTGACTCTGCCATTTCTGAACACCCTGGAGGGAAGTCGGAGTTTTATCTCACTGAGCACAAGGTAAGCAGCTAAGAGGGACTGTGATTTCTGCACCAAGTGCAGAAATTCTGGCAAAAAATCTTGGCTATTGGGCACTTTTTATCAGCAGGTGTTTCCCTCCTGGGATGGAAACCCCTTGGCCCTGTCATCAGTGGCAGTAGGGACCAGCCCTCCACCTCCTGGCAGTGATCCACAGATGCTCCAGAGCAGGGCTGCAAGACAGGGAAAAGGGAGAAATCCCCTCCCTGGATTTCTAAGGCTTGAAGGAGAAGAAAATGTGCAGGAAAGTGTTTGGAGTTGCCTTTGGCTGCCCCAAGCAGCTGGGTGGGCTGCTCAGAGCCCACTCCAAACACTGCCCTGTGCCTGCACTACGGCGGCCAGAGCTCCTGGGCCACCTGTGGCCATGGGGATGCTGCAAATCCCTTACTGCATCCCTTCCCCTTTGCATTTCAGTCGGAGAGTTTGTGAGAGCCTCTGCTGCAAACCCTCAGTGCACAACCGCACACTTCAGCACGCTTGGAGCAATCCTGCAGCTCAGCCCCTTCCTGGATGAGGCCCCAGGGGAGCTGCAGGGAGCCTGCCAGGCCACATCAAAGTCCTCTCGTTGGCTTGTCCCTGCCAGAGGAAACACTGCTGCTTCCCAGGTGGGGAAGGGAGGACGCATCCCTGTTTGCCAGCCAGGAGGGGAACACGCCAGGCTGGTAAAAATAAACGTGCTTATAAATCAATACGGATCACCTTGCAATTTGTTCTGACCCTTGGGCAGTGACCAATTACATCCAAAACCACCCCCCAGGGAAATGAAGGGTCCCTCATTAATAGAGCCTGGGTCTGCCACACTTTGCCCCCTGTGAGGTGTGCTGGGGGCTGGCAGGGGGGAGGCTTGGAGGGGATTTTCCTTCCCCAGCCACCCACAACCTGCACCGAGATGCTGCAAAGGGCTGCACCAAAATGAAGTATTTGGATGGGCACACACACAAATCTCTAAATATACTCCCCACGTGGAAAGGGCTCTCTGGAGTTTTTGTGGGTTTTTCTCTTCACAGCTGCAGCTCAGACTTCCCCTGGGGAGCAAACTTGGGGCTGGGGGGACAAGCAAGGGGCGTCAATGGCAAAGGGACAGCCACACAGGCACCACTGATCCATGCCACCCCACTGCTTTAGGGCAAAGATGAAGTGAGATGGAAAGTGAGATGGAGAAGCAAGCAGGGGCATGTGGGGCAGAGGACCAAAGCATCCTCCCTGTCCCTGTCTCCACGTGCAGCCACCTCATCCACGATCACCACAGACTGTCACACTTGTCCCATCGCTCTGATGGCACAGGACAGCCTCCTGCTTGTCCTGCGCCCTCCCAGCACACGCTGGGCATGCAGGCAGCCCTCCCTGGAGTGAGGCAGCAGGGGGCCAGCTGGGAGAAGGGGGTTTCCTGCAGTTTCAGGGAGGATTTGTATTCCCTGCTAATTGATTTCTTTGCTTACAGCCCCACAGGGGCGGCACTCCCTGCACTCCTCATTTTCTGCACTCCCCTGGGCACGGGGCTGGGTTTTCAAAGATGCACAGTGGCCAAAATCAGTGTGTGCTGACCCTGCAAACGCAGCCAGCCCCTCTGCTCTGCCCCCCAAAATGCAGGCACAGCCCTGGGTCCACCCGAGAGGCGCCAGCAGTGGCACGTGCAGTGCCCTTATCCATTATACATCTGCCAGCAGGAGAAATCCCAGCGTATCTTGTCACAGCTGAGAACCTTGCTGCTATTTTTAGGCACTCGCTTCCCTGGTCAGGATTAATTTCTTGTCATCTGCTGCTGATTTTAACTCTCCTCCTTCACCCACCTCCCTGCCCCGCTTCACCCACCAGCAGGGTGAAGCCACCCCGGCCAGGGAACCCGAGCAGCGGGGATTTTCCTGCCCTGAAAAATCTCCTTTTTTCCCAGGCAGCCTCGACCAAACCGAGAGGAGATAGTGACCGTGGTGGGAAGGTTGTGGTGGCTCCAGCAGCATCTGTCCAGCTGCCTCCTCCTGGGATGCCAAGGACTCCCTCCAGAGCCAGCCCCGCTCCTGCTGCCCGGGCCTGGCTGTCCTCACTGTCCTATTTGTATTCCCGGGTTGCTGCAAGGCTGCAAAATGTGCTAATAAAAATTAAATTAAAAAAAGAAGAAGCTGGTAGAGTCTGTCAGAGGACAGGGGAGGTGTGCTGAAGGACAGACAGACAGGCCAGTGTTGCAGGATAACAGAGGAAGGGCAGGGGCTGCTCAGGAGAGGAGAGAAGAAGCTAAAACCCTTGTGAGGCTGGGCAGAGGGTGCCAGCCTTGGGTGTGGGATCCAGCAGCAGTGAGACCCTGCACCCTGAGCCCCCCAGGGATGCTCTGGGGCTCTCAGGACCCTCCCCAGCAAGCAGGGGTGCAGGCAGTGCAACAAAGCCCTGCTGGATAAGCCGGGGACAGAGCCCTCCTCCCTGGCACCAGCGCTCATCTCCTGCCTGTCCCGACTTCATCTGGGACCACAGAGACCACAGAGGCAGCCAGGAGGTGCTGGCCAGCAGGGATGGCACCGAGATGAGCTCACCTCCCACTCAGTCACCCTTTAGAGAAGATGAGCAGATGTCTGCCCTTCTGTTTTGGTGTGTCTGGCTGACGTTTCCCTCTGCAGGACCCTGACTTTTTAAACCTACCAAGTTTTTAAGTTTGGAAGATCTTGTCCAGCCTCTGCACTGTGCTTGGGCTCACTGCTGGGGGGCAGGGGTGACCACCAGCTCCCCAGCCATGCTCGGGGCAGGGTTCCTGCCATCCTGGAGGTGACACATGCAGGAGCCTCACTGCTGTCCCCACACCTTTCACGGGCTGTGTCACCCAGGTGAGTGCAGGTGTTCAGGCTGTGTTTGTGCCTGGGGCTGATCAGGGGCTCAGGCAGCTGCTGGCAGCAGAACCCAGGGTACACCCAAGAGGTGCCAGCGCTGGTGCCTGCAGTGCCCTTACCCAGGCCCAGCTGATGGGAGGGCAGCCCAGGCACTGGAAGGCTTCCTGGCTGCTCGCTGCTCCTTTTATCTGCCAAACAGCCCTGTTATTTACTGCAGAAGTAGGGGCTAATACAGTGCTACAAACAACTTTCTTATTCTGGTTTCTAATTTCCAAAAGAAATTCCCAACAAGCTTCTCGCCCAGTGCAATGAGTCCCTCAGATTAATTACAGGTTTGTGGAGAAGGTGATTTCTTTTCCCCTGGCTCCTTTTCCAGCAGATTTGCCTTTCACATCCACTGCCTTTCTCCTTGATTTTCTTCCTGCTGGAGGGTAAACAGATGCCTCACTCTGATGTTCTCTGGGCTGTTCATTACTGTCTCGCTCTGCCATTCATGGGGTCAGATTCTCGAACTGTTCTCATTTACTTTTCAGAAAATCCTGGAAGGGAAAGACAAATGTCATCCTGCCTCCTTGAAGGGGATGGTATATGAGAACAGCAAATACAGCCCAGGATCATTCTGTGTCTGTGAAGCTGGAGTGGGCTCTGAAGAGGGAGGATGCAGGAAATGCCAGCACCAGGCTCCATTCTGGGGTGTCCCCATTTATTTCTCGCTGCCCAGGGGACCCATTTTAAAAGGCTCAGGTGAATTCATGTGCTTCCAAACAGCCAAGGAGGTGTTAACTTGTCCCACACCTTCCCTGAGCCCATGGGGAGGTCCAGTGATGCTGAGGTAGGTCCTGGGTCAGTCAGAACAGCCCTTGAGCAGTGGGGGTTGTGCCTGCAGTGTTCACTCTTGGATTCCTACACAAAGTGAGAGCCTGTCCCTGTGCTTCCCTCATGAGCCCAGGAAGATGTGTTTCATGCCTGTCCCCATGCCAGCCCCAGTCCCCACACATGCCAGGGTGATGCCCCCCTCAGGGACCAGGGGACAGGATCTGACCCAGCCACTCTGAGCCCTCTCCCCAGGCTGGCAGGATGCCCAGCAGGTGCCAGCAGCAGCAGGGCTCTCCTGAAGGATGAGCAAGTGGGCACTGGGAGGTGCTGGCTGGGCTGGACAGCAAAAGGACAGCAGTGACAGCCCCCAGGGTGGCGTTACTGCCACAGCTCCTTGTGCCTGAGCCACAGAGACCATGCTGTGGCGTTTCCTGGAGAGCAAACCCAACGGTAGGAGCAGGAGGTGGGTGTGAGAGATGCGGACATTCCCCACCTGGCACCCGCTGCCTCTCCCCAGAGCTGCAGACACAGGCAGCTCTCAGAGAGTGGGCTGGGGACAGCGGCCATACAACCCTCCTGTGGTGGCCATACAACACCCCCTCCAGCTGGGAACAACTCACAGACACTGAGACACTCCTAGGGTGATTCTGGGGACCATTTGTGGCTCCAGGCATTACCTTTCCCGAGGGGATGTCCCTGTGCAGCTTTGCCATGCCAGCAGCTGCACAGGGAATCAGCCTCAGCCCCTGGGGATGGCGAGGTGGTGACGTGGGGACAGAGGAGATGCTTTGCCAGGATGGCACTTGCAGCAGGGACCCCAGGACAGACAGCACAGAGCCCATAGCAGTGGGAGGCGGAGGATGGGGTGGGGATGAGCCCGGGATCACAGCAGGCTCCTCATGGCACCATCCTCTGCAGCCACTGGACGAACACCACCCGGGTGGCACTCAGCATGCTGTCCCCTCCCAGCCGTGGCTTCTCTGGCACAGTGACACCTACCAGCTCTGTGGGGTGCAGGGGCCACCGGGGCAGCTCCACACACCGACTCCCCCAGCCAAAATTCCCCCCCGAACCAGCTGCTGCCTGACCTGCTGCTGTTGTATCTGCGCAGCAGTGGGAGGATTGGCCACCGGAATGAATCCTCCATCTCCACCACAGAGGCCGTGCTGGGGATGGAGGGGAGCAGCAGGGGCACAGGGCAGGGGGCACAGGGCACAGGGATTGGTTTCTTATTCCTTCTTCCCTGCACTTGCCACCTGATGTGTAATGTTCTATTTTCTGAACTTGTCCCTCCTGGGGGTCTCCAGTTGAAGAAAAAATAAAACCAGTCCCACCCAGTGAAGTGGGGGGCGGGCAGCCTGCAGGGAATGGCACACAGCACGACCCCACGGTCTGCTCCTGGTGATCTCCTTCTGCTTCCTGCTTGGAGGCTGCTGGGGCTGAGGGTGGGAGGTCTGTGGAAGCCAGAACAGTGAACAGAGCCCATCAAACCCCAGTGCTCCTGCCGCAGGGAGAGATGTGCATCACCATGGCAACCGTGGCCGAGGATGCACAGTGCTGGGTACCCCAAATGGGGAGGAGGCTGCGGCACCACGCTGACCCTGTCCCCACTCCCCCACTGCCACCCCTTAGCCCAGCACCTGCTGAGGCATTGATTTGGCACAGTAGCTCCTCCCCTGCCATGCTCAGGCAGGGTGAAGAGCTGTGGGGGATGAGGGGAAGGCAGAGGTTAGGGCTGAGGGGTCTTGCAGTGTCAAAGTCCAGTAGATTTTCTCCAGAGTCATTGGAAATGCTGGAAGCAACCAGAGCAGGGGTCAGGCCAGCACCCTGGGGAAGCGAGGTGTCCTCTGAGGGTTTTGGAATCCATGCCAGTCTTTGCTGCTGTCCCCAAAAGTCTTGCTTGACACTTATCTAAATTAAATCTCCCTGTTCATCCTGCCGACTTGCCAAGGTCACAGGATCAGGCAGTACCATTTCTCCAGCCTTCCCTCTGTCTGCAGCTCCCTCCTTGCTTGCTCCATCTGCAAATACAACCCACAGAGTTCACCCAAAGCAGAGCACCACCAGCACCAGGAGACACAAGGTCTGCAGCCCATGGACAGAGGAAAGTTTGGACCATCCAGTCCATGTCTTCAGGCCAGGGTGGCAGTCCCTTGGTTGGACATGATGGGTGGCATGCACACAAAATAATTCCTTGAGAACCTGCCATAAAATATCAGAAATATGTCAGACAGGTGAGGATAAGCCCCTGTTGTTGAGGGGATGGTTTTGAAGAATAAGCACTGGACTCTCTTTTCTTCGACAGCTTTCAGAGCAACAGCTGAAACACCACCCAGCCTGCAGGGAAGGTGCCCAGTGGCTCCAGGATGATCACTCAGAGGAGCGATCTGCTTGGATGGGCAGAGAGGAGCAGGCCTGAGCTGCTCCCCATGGCCAGGAGGGCACTGAAGTGGGATGGGGCTGGCCCAGCTGGATCCTGCCACGCTGGGATTGCATCCAAGCCTCAGAGAGGCTCGTCAACCCTGCCTCCTCTGGTGTCCCAAACCCACCTCCCCAGCAGCTCGGACACACAGGGACAGCTAAGTGTCCTCTCAGCCCAGTGATGTCCCCCCACAGCTGTGTGGAGGGTCTGGGGGCACATTTCCTTAGCACACGCAGCAGCCCCACAACCACAGTGATGGGCTGAGCTCCTCAGGCCTCTCTGCGGCTCGTTAGGAAAATCAGCCCTGCTGTAACATCCCACCCCCTGAGGAGCTCCCAGATGAGCCTAAGTGACCCTCTGAGATCAGCAAAGAACCCAGTGCTGGGCTGAAATACAGCTCAAAGCGCTGACTGGGAATGCTCTGTCCCCACACGGTGATTTGGGGACTGATGGATGAGCAGCTGCATCTGGCACAACCCTGGAGAGAGGTGCCAGGTCATCTGGAGCAAGAGAAGAGGTGACCTCTGCGCCTGGCTGCTCATGGAGCAGGAGGGGCAGCCCCATGGCTGCTGGCAGGGCCACCCCAGCCTGATGGTCCAGCTGCCCTTGGCCAGTCCCGCAGCACAGAGCGTCCCTTCACAGCCGCTGCACGCAGAGCCCACCCCCAGCACCAACATCAGGGGTATTTTTAGCCTGGAAAAGTGCCACAAAATCATAGAGCAACATTTGCTGGAGTTGGGACCAATGTCTCAGTTCACCTTGCAATCCTCTCTGGGTCACCCTGCCCAGCTTGGTGAGGCACCGGGTCCTGCTGGCACTGCCACATAAACACCAAGCCCCCACTGGGGTCCCCAGGGCCACCTGTCCCCTCCTCCCACACCACAGTGCCACCTTCCTTCAGGAGCAGCTCCAAATCCCTGCCAGCAACCCCTGACCTTCCCAGGCCACAGAAAGGGACATCCTGCCCTGTTCCTCTGGTAGCTACACCTGAACCCAGTGCCTGTTTGCCCTGCTAAGAAATGGGGGGATGTTTGGGCTTTCTGCCCATGCTCTGGTACCAGTCCCCCCCCCCCAAAGCACCACTACAGTTACTCATCCCTTCGCCATTTATTGCAATGAGATGATTTTTGCTCCTGCCAGGAAAGGAAAGCACCCACAGCCTATTATACAGCTTCTCCAGGGAAAGGCAGGGACCAGCACGACACCGGAAAAACAGTGACATTACATGACAACCCAGTGTCCAAACTGGGCTCACGCCGGGCAGCCATGGAGAGCCTCAGGCTGGCAGCAGTGCACAGCCACCCACGAGAATGTGTTTTCTCCAGCATTAATTTCACACCCCATTAAATGCTTCAAAATGTTTGCTTTGAGGGACTCTGCCTCCATGCCCCCCCCAGGGTGGAGGGGATGTTGTCTCCCCGAGTGTAAGCACGTGGGGTTTTCCTGTTTGTGTTGCTGCTTTCCTTAGAAACAGTGATGAGACTGTGCCTGCTCGCCCTTATTTTCACTGGTCAGAGGATTAAAAAAGGGAAAGGAGAGCTGACATAGCCCTAAACTGAACACACAAGGAATGCTTTGCTCCCCAGGGCTCATTAAGCATTTAAGCAGTTGGTCCAGAGAAGAAGGGCACAGCAGCACTTGCATGCTGGCTGGCTGGCAGAGCCCTCTGCACACAGCAGCTCTGTTTCATATCTTGGTTTGTGCAAAAGAAATCCCAATCCTGGGACAAAAGAGACAGAAGGATGTCCAGAGCTGGCTGGGCTGGCTGGGACCCTTGGGAGAGGGGAAGGAAGTCAGGAGAGAATTAGGAGACAGGATGGAGGTGCCTGTGATGTGGTGCTTTCTAATTACAATAAGCACAGTCTCCCAGAGCATCAGACTCGGTGCCTGATGAATTGCAGAGTTGTTATCCTGTCCTGGCCCACGTGCCAGCCCTTCACTGGGTCTGGGGCTGAAAGATGCAGAGCAAGCAATGCCCCCAAAACAGGAGCTGCCTCTAAGCTGCTACCAAGGCCTTCCCAGAGGAACTGACCCTCCAAGCTGCTGCAGGGGTGCTGAAGCAGGTTGCTCAAAGCCCTCCACAAACCTGCACCCAGCTGAAGCTTCTGTCCCTCCTGATGCTTCAGGAGTCTTCCTGGCTCTAGGGCAAAGGCAAATCTCTGTGCTCACTCCAAAAGGAGAGACTGAGGATGAGTGGGAAGCAGCAGAGTGGTTTTGTGGTCCTACATGAAGAGCAAAGTGAGCTCCTTTGCCTGCTGTCCTTCCTCTCCCTCACCCCTCAACACAAATAGCACAAAGCTGGTCTTTATCCTGAAATTGAGCTTAAGCACCTGAACTTTTCCTCTGGAAAAAAGCCCAAACCTGTTTTCAAGCGTTTGAATGACTCACTCCCACCTTGTAATTGTGTTGTCTGCGAATACACTTCAGGGTTTCATTTTTCAGACAGGATTAAATCTATAGATGTGGCAATGCGGGGCTGAGCAGCAGAGAGAGGTTGGGGTACAGGCAGTGTGGACTGGCACAGCCCTTCTCCAGGCTCTGGAGCCAGGCAGATTTGAGGCAGGTGAGTCTGTGGCCTCAAAAAAGCAGTTTGATGTGAACTCAGAAATAGTGGAGGGAAAGGGAAAAAAGATACCCCACTTTTCTCCCCATCGGAGCAAACCCAGTCTCTGTTGTCTCCTATTAGCAGAGCCTGGCACTGTGACAGGGACAGCTTTGGGGCAGGGACACAGGGATCCTCCTGGGGACTGCATCAGGCTGGCAGCCACTGGATCAGAGAGTGGTCTTTGCCCTCTGCCCCCTGCCCAGTCTTGCTGCCTCTGGGGAAAGCAGCCACAGGGCAACCTGGTGGTGGGTGCCTGTCTCCATGAGCCCAATGCTGACAGCTGCCCTCTGGCTGGAATCTTGGCTGTTTACAGAAAACTCACCTCATGCTTTGATTCGAGGGACATGGGGGATAAGCCTATTCTTGTTGCTCCCAAAAATCCCCTGGTCGGGATGCGGTGCAATCCTGGGATCCCCTGAGCACTGCTGGGGCTCTGGTTGTGCAGGTCCTGCTCCATCCCCCCGACCCAGCCAGCAACAAAGCAGCACTGCCTTCGCCCTCCTGATGGGATGCTCGCTGCCTTCATTTTCTCAGAGCTTATTTTCAGCACTGCTTCACTCCTCGCAGTGCTGGCTGCCTGCAGAGCTGCCAGGCAGGCAGGAGGGCTGTGGCTGCAGCATCCCCCACAGTGCTGCCCATCAGGGAGCCACATTGGCTTTAGCAGCCTCTCCAAGAGCCTTGTTAGCTCGGTCCCAGCGTCCTGCTGGCCACAGTATGTGCAGTCATGGCTTGTAGCTGGTTATCTCCCATGCTCATGGCCACCTGACACACTAGCCCCACAGCTGCTCTGAGCATCCTCAGGCCCCTCAGCTGATGCAGGCACACGAGGGCAGTGCCTCAGTTTCCCCAGAGAGCAGAGAGGACACACTGGCTCCCCTCCTCCCGACGGTGTCAGGTCCGCTTAGCTCGGACAGCGGCTGGAAGAGGAGCTGTCACACAGCGCGCGTTTGCTCTGCTCCCTGGGGCTCCAGATCGTGCCTTGCGCCTCCCAGCACCGTGGCCCCGTAAACATTAATGGCAACGGTAATCAGAGGAGACTTCTCCCAGCTCCTGGTGCTGAGAGAGCCGATGAGTGGGGATGAGGACCCCTGCACGCTGCCTCGAGCTAAGCGCCCGCTGGCTCCAGCCTCCAGCCCCCTCTGCCCTGCGCTGGACCAGGCACCCCAGGCTTGGCAACCACACAGCCAGCCCTCATTCACACCGCCTTCCTGCAGCAAATCCACTGGGGAGCTCTCAAAGCCCTGGGAAGCCCCTCACTCGCCCTGGGGAGAGCAGGCACAAAGGCACCGTGCTCTCCTCCTCCGCTGAGATCTTCCTCTGTGGACCCCTGAAGCAATGGCTTTGTACAGCACTCCCAGCCATTATCAGACTGCAATTAATATAAATAAACGAGATGAGCCAGCCACAGTAGAGTGAACAGAAACCTGATTGACGTATCTGCCAGGAATCATTTATTCTGCACTTTTATCTTTTTTTAATACTATTTACTTCATTGCAAATTAATCACAGATTGCCTTGGACCAGAGGCGACTCTGCGGCTTGGCCGGGTGGCCCCAGGGGACAGAGCAGAGGCAGCCGAGCAGCCCGAGTCCCAGCCCTGCCTCTGGTTAACAAGGCAGCTCCCCTCCCTCTGCCTTGGTTTCCCTCTCCCTGGCAGCCGCTGCAGCTCCCGCATCACGCAGACATGACTGTCCATCTCGTGTTCTCCAAGGAGCTCACCCAGGACCGTCTTGTCCATCCGCTGAGCCTCTGGGAAAGGCAAGCGCAGGGGTCCCGGCAGGAGGGCTGAGCCCCCCGGCCCTGAGCAGCGGCCCCAAGGCCAGGCAGAAGGATTTAGGAGCCCGGTTTTCCCCAGCCGCTCCCCCCCCCATCCGACGGGCAGTTCCTCTGGGACATCCCTCAGCCCCTGCACAGCCCTCGCTCCCCGCACGTCCTCTGATCCCAGTACGCTTCTCGTCCTCCGAGCATCCCTTGCACAGCCATCAGCGCTGCCACATTCCTAAGCCCCGGCGCATCCCTCGACCCCACCAGCCCCGACCCCGCTGCGCCCCGGGACCCTCCCAAGCCCCGCAGGAGCCCCTCCCTCCCCGCGCCCGGGGGACGGGGGCTCCGGGACAGCCTCGGCTGGGCGGCAGAGGGCCCCGAGGGGACGGGGAGGAGGCGGGCACGGGGCCGGGAGCCCCCC
>NW_024581134.1:3810925-3848408 GCF_017639235.1 Corvus kubaryi | reverse complement strand
ACGGCGGCGGCAGCGGCCCCGGTGCGGCGGGAGCGGGAGCGGGGACGCCGCCGCCGCCGGCCGGGTCATGCCCGTGCGCCCGGGGCGGCGGGGCTGCGGGCTGCGGCGGGATGGGCGCGCTCCGGGCCGGTGCCCTCGCCTTCCTCCTCCTCCTCCTCCTCGGCTGCCTCCTGCCCCGGCGCGGCCCGCTCAGGTGAGCGCACGGCGCGGGTGCTCGGTGCTGCGCGGGGCTGCGGGACCGCTGCTCGCCGAGCCGCTCCCCGGCACCCCGACCCCATCCCCCGGCAGCCGCGATTCCCCTCCGGCACCCGGGTATCACCCCCTCTCGGAGACAGATCTCTCCTGCGCGACCTGGGCATCCCCTTTCAGACCCGGACGAGTCCCGGAACCCTTACCCCGACCCCCGATCCGGACCTGTCTCCGGGGCCTGATGCCCCAGACAGAACGCTCCCGGCTCCTATCTGGACCTCCCCGCAAATCTGGCCTCGCTCCCCATTCCCCAGCACCCTGGCCCAGCACCCCGGGGGACCCACCAGACCTTCCCCCTCCGCACCGCACACAGCCAGACCCTGCCGGTCCCCAGCAGTCCCTGAGGGTTTCCCTGGCCCGGGGCCAGCGGGAGAGTCTCGCCACCATGGGAGAAAGGGCGAGCTGAGCCAGGTGATAGCCCAGGCAGCTCCTTCTCCGGTGCTGCAAAGCCCCTGAGATGTCCAGATCCTTTCCTGGCTCATAGTGTTTGGGGGAGGAGAGCTCAGGACAGTCCCTGACCCAGATCCTGGGACACTCGGGACAGTGGGTGGGTGCCTCAGGTCCCATGGGTGCAGAAACAACTCTTGGCCCACTTGGGTGGAAAATCTAAAGCCCCCAGGTCCCTTTTTCCATCTCTGCCCACCTTGGGTGCTGTCTGGGACAAGGTGGGATGCAGGGGAGAGCGGGCCAGGAAGGGAGGGGTTGGGGGCCTGCAGGACTTCTGGGCTGAGCCTGCTCCCAGTCCCCCTCCCACCACTCGGCCAGTATGGCTGGAGCAGCATGGGGGGATCTACAACATTTATGGCAGGGAGGGGTAAAATAGAATTTTACTTCCCGTGCAGAACCTGCTTGTTTCAGGGCAGCGTTTTTAGGCAGACATCAGCATTTTCCAGCCCTACCATCCACTCGCTCCATAGACATGCTGAGTTCCAGGGCCCTGCAGTGCCCAGCCCAGGGTCGGGGCAGAGGCTCCAGGGCAGGCAGTGCCTGAAGTGGGGAGCTGCAGGCAGGGGCTGTGCCCCAAGACTGTGTTCCAGCACGGCCCTGCCAGGGATGCCATGGGAAGTGGCTGCACTCTGGGCATTTAGGCATCCCCCACGCAGGTCTGAGCATCAGCGGGGCTGCAGATGTGCTGTGGCTCAGCCAGTTATCTGAGCCTCTTCAAGGAGCTACCTGCCAAGGGAGCCCGGGAGCCTCCCTCCCACGTGCTCCAGGGGAGAACCCTCAGTGTCCAGCTGAGGAGGACATGGTGCACAGCTATGTGGCAGGCAGAAGCCTCGCTTAACTCCTTGTCAGCCTGGCCTCTTTGAGCCCTCCTCCCAAAGGCACCACACCTTGCTCGTGCAGCTCCTGGTGGGGAATTTCTCCCAGCCTTTTACTCTTGGTCAGGATGAGTCTCAGGTACTCTCTGCTGCCATTCTCCAATTAAAGGAAATTGAGAACATTTTGGGATGGCTATTGTGGCCATTTCTAACTGGCAAGGATGCACATAAGCCCCTCTAGGATGAATTTCCCCCTCTTGAAAAGAGGTACGAACAAGGTGTATTGGTAGGAACAATGAGGTAGGAAGAAGGACCACAGGGTTCCCAGCATCATCCTCTTCTTGCAGTGATAGGGTTGTAGTTCCAAGCAGGAGTAAGATCCACCCGGACATAGACCTGGTGGAGTTATAAGGCAGCATGCAGCAGCACCAGCAGCATGCTCAAAGCTCTTTTTGTGTCCAGAGATCCCTGGCTAATTCCTCTCCATCACAGCCACATGCCTGGCAATGTGGTGAGTGAACATCTCTCCCATTGTTCCTTGAAATTATCATTATAGACTGATGGGAGGAGAGAAACCGGCTAGCTAAGATGCATTCACAAAAATATCCCCTCCAGCATCAGCTTAAATAAATCTCCATCATCATTCAGAGAGCTGTGTGGGAGAGCTCAGCACCATGGCTGGTGTGGAGGTGGGCTTTGCTGCTCCTCTCCTGCCACATCTCCTTGGCCCCTGGCAAGGTGTCAGAACCCAGCTGTGCTCTGGACACCTCCTCACTCAGGCAGGGCTGTTGTGTCCCCCAGCCCCCCCAAGCCATGAGTCCATGACAGGCAGTGTGTGATTGTTTGCTCAGCAGCTCAAGCTGGAGCTGTAGGTGGAACCTGAGAGGAAGCCTCCCTGCTTTCCCCCTCCAGCATTGGCACAGAGCCTGGCCTGCTGTGCCCTGTCACCACCACAGCCCTGGAGCCAGGAGGCACTGGCCCCCAACCCCATGCCAAGGGATGTGGTGGGCAGGGGCTTTGCTGAAGCAGGGACAGGCAAAATATGGGCATGTGACACTCGGGCTGTGGCAGGTGAGGGGAAAAGCCACCAGGATCCCAGCAGAAGGAAGGGATCCCCCCAACATCCTGGCAGGGCACTGGAGTGGACGCAGCGCAGGCACAGCCGCCTGCCTTGGCAGCTGTCTGTCCCCACGGGGTGCCAAAATGTGCCTGCAGACCCCTGGTGCCAGCAGGCAGCAGCTAACCCATCTCCCCTGGCCCGCAGGCTGGTCTCAGGGCGGGAGGAGATTAAAGCTGCTTCCCGAAGCTCACCCCAGCCCATGTCACCCTCTGATTTCCTGGACAAGCTTATGGGACGAACCTCAGGGTACGATGCCCGCATCCGACCCAACTTCAAAGGTAAGAGGGAAGACGTGAGGGTTCCAAACCCGGCAGATCCACGCTTATGGCTGCCCAAACCCAGGGGCTTTGGGGCAGGACCCTGACCCACATCCCTACATCCCAACATCCTCCCCAGAGTCCTGGCTGCTTCTGCCAGCACTGTGTGCTCGCTTTGCCTGACGGCGTGGGTGGCTGCAGGGGGTGCTGGGGTTCACCCCCACGCCCCAGGGGTGGCAGGGGATGCCTGTGTGTGTTCAGCGTGCCGGAGTCGGTGTCCCCGCGTGTGCCAGCGGAGCGCACGTGTCTCAGCAGCCGGCAGCAAGAGGAGGCTTCCCGCTGTTTTCCAGGTCCACCTGTCAACGTGACGTGCAACATCTTCATCAACAGCTTCGGCTCTGTCACCGAGACCACCATGGTGAGGGTTTTGCCGGCGCGATGGGCTCTCCTCTCCCAGAGCCTCGGGGCTGGCAGTGGCTGTGCCACGGAGCGTGTGGGTCCCAGTGCCCATGGCTGTGCTCACAGGGGCTCCTGTGACCCCTTCTCTGGATCCATCCCTGGCACCACGGTGGGGACATGCAAAGCCATACCATATGGCTGTGGCTTTTCTGAGGTCAGCTAACACAAGCTTGGCTGTGTAGGTCACATTCCCTGTGCCTGAGCTGGAAGAAAGAACCCCAAAGGGTCACAGTGGGGCAGCTGAATGTAGCCCCCTGCCATCCTGAACCTCCTTGGGTGCATGAGGAACACCTCTGAGGAAGTCCCAGGGCTAAAAATGTCCTATTTGTGCAAAGCCTTAATACTATCGACAGGCCCACAGAGCCATGTGCAGACTGCTGCAGGCAGCAGTTACTGGTCTTCTCCTCCTCCTCCTTCTCTCAGCTGCTGTGGCCTTGGCTTTTTAATTTCCCCTGGCTGCCAACAGCATGGAAAGGCTCCTGAGCTGCCCCAGCTCCGTGCTTTTTTAGTGACAGGCACACAGCAACAGCAGGGCTGAGCTTCAAGAGAGGGAGCCCCTTCCAACGCCTCCTCCATCCCTTCCTCCTCCTCCTCCTCCTCCTCCTTCCTGGGTGCCACAGGGTGCTTGCAGCTGACGCCGTGTCCCCTGTCCCAGGACTACCGGGTGAACGTGTTCCTGCGGCAGCAGTGGAACGACCCCCGCCTGGCTTACCGGGAGTACCCCGACGACTCCCTCGACCTCGACCCCTCCATGCTCGACTCCATCTGGAAGCCAGACTTGTTCTTTGCCAATGAGAAAGGGGCCAATTTCCATGAGGTCACCACTGACAACAAGCTCCTGCGCATCTTCAAGAATGGCAATGTGCTCTACAGCATTAGGTAGAACCTCTTCCTCTGGTGCAGTGCCTGAGTGGGGAGGCAAAGTTTTGCTCTTGTCTTCTGTGGGGCAAATTTTCCCCACTGACTGCCCCAGCCCCAACAACTCTCTCCTTTCCTCTGCCTCCTCCAGGCTGACACTGATCCTGTCCTGCCCCATGGACCTCAAGAACTTCCCCATGGACATCCAGACATGCACTATGCAGCTGGAGAGTTGTGAGTACCTCAAGGGGTTCAAGCTGTGCTTCATTTCCCTCTTCCCATCCCATCCCCTCCCATTCCATGCCATCCCAAAAGCTGGCAGCTCACTTTTTCTGAGGGACATAAGCAGGAAAAAGCAGTTGTTCAGGGTGGGGTTGAACAGGGTACGTGTCCCCATCCCATGGCTCCCTACATCCCCTCCAGTTGGCTACACTATGAACGACCTCATCTTCGAGTGGCTGGAGGAGCAGGAGGCTGTGCAGGTGGCAGAGGGCTTGACACTCCCACAGTTCATCCTCAGGGATGAGAAGGACCTGGGCTATTGCACCAAGTACTACAACACAGGTGAGCACCCCAGGGACCTGCTGCCCCCCCTCACCATGGCCCAGGGGTCCCTCTCGCCCATCAGGGCCGTCTTTCCCTACAGGCAAGTTCACCTGCATCGAGGTGAAGTTCCACCTGGAGAGGCAGATGGGTTACTACCTGATCCAGATGTACATCCCCAGCCTACTCATTGTCATCCTCTCCTGGGTCTCCTTTTGGATCAACATGGATGCGGCACCAGCCCGGGTGGGCTTGGGCATCACCACAGTGCTCACCATGACCACGCAGAGCGCCGGCTCCCGGGCCTCCCTGCCCAAGGTCAGTGCTGGCTCCATGCTGGGCTCCCCCGCTGCAGTGCCCCAGGGGCAGCCTTTCCCTGGGAATGGCTTGGCTTTGGAGCCTCATCAGCTGGGACACCTCATGTGCTGAGGGGAAACATTGGCCGCTCTGGCCTGTGTGCCCAGGCTGAGAGGGCTCCTGTGCTTCTTGGCAGTGAGGGGTGGGACGAGCAAGGTAGGGGGCAGTGGGTCCCTGAGCCCCCCCTCACCCCGGCAGGTGTCCTACGTGAAGGCCATTGACATCTGGATGGCCGTGTGCCTGCTCTTCGTCTTTGCCGCCTTGCTGGAGTACGCAGCCGTCAACTTTGTCTCCCGCCAGCACAAGGAGTTCATGCGTCTGCGCCGCCGCCAGCGACGGCAGAGGATGGTGAGTACCCCCCTCTCTCACGACATCTGCCCATCTCAGCCCCTGAGGGGACACCCCAGGGCTGCAGGGCCAGATTCTGAGCAGCCCCCAGGGCAGGGCTGCGTTCCATTGCCCCAGATGGCTCCACCGGCACCCCGGGGACCCACGGGCACTGCAGCACAGTGCACAGCACCCATGGGTGCTCCAGACCCTGCTTAGGGTGCTGTCCTTCTCCTGCTGGGACATCCTCAGCCTCTGCTTCCTCTAAAAATGCAGAAAAATAAACAGTGAGGATGGGGGGAAACCAGCCTTTCCCCTTACCTACAGCCCCAAACCTGGGCTCCTTGCTGTGCTGTAGCAGTGATGGGGACTCACTGCTGTGTTGGGGACCTGGTGGCACCCAGGGACAGGTTTGGGCTGCAGATGGGAGCACAGCAGGATCTGGAGAGGCAGGATCCCTCACTCATGGAAATACTCCTCCCCTCTGTCAGCCCATCAACACAGGCATCAGGCCTTCAAGAAGCTTGGGGTAGGCATGTGGCTGCCCCACTCTCATTTTCTTGCTATAAACACACCATGAGGCACCAGATCTCCACAGAAGACACGAGTACACGAGTACACACACACATATACACTACACAGGTTCCATGCAACCAAATCCCTTTGGCACACACTGAAGACAGATCCCAGTGCCAGGCCACACTGGGGGGGGCTTTTTCCCCCCAACTCAGGGCCCCCATCTCCCCACCATCCCCATCCTGGCACCCAGAGCCGCTGCCCCGGGGCCGGGGTAGAGCCCTCGGTCACCCACTGTCCTGTTTCTGTTTGGTGCACACTGCTGGATGCCAAAAGGGCCTGAGCAGCGGGACGGCCAGCCTGGAGTCCCTGCGGCAGCTGAGCAGCCGGCACAGCAGCGAGCACACCTACGCGACGCTCTCGCAGCTCTCCAGCTCCCGGGTAAAGCACGACCCTCCGGCAGCCCCCCGTGCTTCCCCAGCCAGCCTCACCCTCCCCTCCCCAAAATGAGTCCCCAGGAGCTGGCCCTGGGGGGCCAGCAAGGGCCTGTGGAAGAAGCAGGCCAGTGATTCGCACAGAAGATGTGCCCGTAGGATGGAGCTGCCAATTCCTGGGCTCAAAAGTTTTGAGAGAGGGATGGGAACGGAGCAGATTTCCCTGTAGACACCCCCACTCCATGCCTTGGGTTCCCTCTCGTAAAGCAGCACCAGCACGGTCCCCTCTGCTGAGGGCGAGTGATGCTGAGGCTCACTGATGGCTGCTCCTGGGCTGCTGCCCAGCTCCTCAGGCTGTGCCCACGCCTCTGACAGGGCGAGGGCTCTGCCTCCCTGCAGGCAGGGTCGAGGCACTCCCAGCTGCCTGCAGTCACTCCAGCACGGGCAGCTGCTCAGGGCACTTTGAGGCATAGGGAGAAGTATGGGGCAGGCCAAGCTCTCAGTATGTTGGGAAGATGCAGGGGGTCGACCACAGCTCCAGGGAGGAGATCAGGCCTGGTCACCCTCACCTCTTCTACACCATCATCAGCCCTTGGATGCCAGGAGAGGCATCTTTGCTCCCTGCCTTTCACAGATCCTCAACATCAGCACCCACCCAGCCATGGCAGGGAGGGGAAGGCTCTGTCTAACCCAAGGACCATCTGCTGGCTTAGAACAGACCAAAGTGCAGCTGCCTTGAGGTGAAGGCATCAGAGCCACCCCAGGGTGCTGCTGGCACAGCACTGGATGCAGCCAGGAGCACCCTGGGGTGCTGCTCAGCCAGAGACTGGAGCGGAGCCCTGCTACACGCAGCTCCTGTGCCTGACAAAGCAAAGCCCAGGTTTCACAGCCTGAAGGCAAATCCCTCCCACAGACTGCCTAAATCTAGGCTCAGGAACAGGCTGGGCTGCTGGCTTCCCGGGCTGGGGGAGTAGCTGCTCGTCCCCAGGGCACACAGAGCACCCCAGCTCCCCCCATCCAGGGTGGCTGCAGGCACTCAGCCTGAGGCAGGGAAATAAAACTCCACTCAAATGAGAACTCACCTCAGCAATTTGAGCCACTGCTGCTCTTCCCACTGGAAAATCTTGCTTAGCCTGTGGATTGCTGAGTTAAATAAAGATGCCTGGGTACAAACTCTCTGCATGAGAGCCCCCGTGCCAGGTGAGCACCTGCAGGGACTGACCTCAGCGAGCAGCCTCTGTGTCCTGGAGGGCAGTGCCAGCCAGAGATGGTGTTTGGGATCCCAAACAGCACCCAGACACAAAGTGAGGTACTGGCCTGCAGCAGGCCCTGGAAGAAGGCACCCATCGCAGCCAGATACAGCACCAGCAAAGGCAGAGGGCAGATGAGCCACAGAGACCAAATGAGTCTGGGGGCTCAGCAAAAAGCTAGATGTGCAGCCTGTGCTTGCACATGCCCATCCCTCATCAAATCTTTGCACACATAACCCTCTCCAAGGCTAAAAGAGCAGGACAAGGCGAGTGGCTAACAGTGCACAGCTGCTGGTAGGGAGGAGTGCAGGCAGTGCTGGCCGGCCCCTGAGGCACCCAATCAGTGTCCTGAACAATGGCCATGGGCTGTGATCAGAGACTCTCACGGCAGTTTTGTAGCCTTGATCATGAACATGCAACTCCATGGGCGCATTGCCCTCTCTGCAGCCCTCTGCCAGCATGGGGGGAGAGAGGGTGAGCAAGAGCAGAGAGACCAGCAAGGAGTCCAGCTCTCTCAGCTTCTCTCGTCTGCTGCACCAGGCATCCTCTGCCAAGCAGGCATGGGGAGAAATAAGGGCCTGGGTTCTTGGAGGGACTGGGGTGCCCTGCAAGCCCTGGTGGTAGCCAAGTTCCTGCACCCCTGCCCAGCTCTGCCCCAGCAAGCTGCCCGTCCCCTCCTATTCACCATGGCAGTCACGCTTCCACCCTGCAGCAAACACAGCTGTCACAGCAGTGCCTGCACGCCTCAGCTCCCTGCACCAATGCACCCTGCACCCCCATGTGCCCCCTTCCACCAGTTCACCTCCCATCCCTCTGGCTGCCAGAGTCAGGCTTCCCAAGCCCCCGAGCCGGAGCCGGGAGGAAGCTGGGGGGATGCGTGTCAGGCTGCCAGGGCCGGGTTGCCTTTGGATGCACCCTAAAACACATGCTGGATGAGAAGGCAGGGGCTCAGTGCTCACCCTGTACCCTGTGCACAGCACTGCCGGCCCCGTGCTCCCGCCTGCACGGCTGGGGCTCTCTGACAAAGCGCCCAGCCTCGCACCAGGCACTCGTCACCAGCACCACGGCGTGTGCAGGACGCGCAGCCTCAGCCCTGCAGCACCAGCACCCGCGGGTGCCCTGGCTGACGGCTTTTCCCTTCGCCAGGAGGAAGAGCTCAGCCGCGAGAGCCGCTTCTACCTGCGAGGCTACGGGCTGGGCCACTGCCTGCAGCCAAAGGAAGGGGCTGGGGAGGGCCCCGGCGTGTACAGCCCCCCGCCAGGCAGCGCGGTGCTGCGGGAAGGGGACAGCCTCTGCAGGCGCTACATCGACCGCGCCAAGCGCATCGACACCATCTCCCGAGCCGTCTTCCCCTTCACCTTCCTGGTCTTCAATATCTTCTACTGGGTCGTTTACAAAGTGCTGCGCTCGGAGGACATCCACTTGGTGCCCTGAGGCTGGGAAAGTACGACTGCGTCTTGGTGTGACCCCCACAGTGTGCCCAGGTGCCACAAGCTCAGCCAGAACTGCATTTCCCTCTGTCCCTCTGAGCGGTGGCACAGCTGGGCTGGGGCTCAGAGCCTGGACATGTGGCAGCCCCCATGCCCCACTGGATCCAAGGGCACAAAGTGGGGGGATCAGCAATCCCCATGGTCAGCTGGAGAGAGGGACCCCTCCTGCTTCCTGCATGGTGTCACCCCCAGGTACCCCGGGATGCTGTGCTGTCAGGGCACAGGGAAACAACCACTCCCCAGGAATGCTGTGTGGCTGGGGGAAGCCCTGGGTATCCAGGAGAGCCCCAGGTACTTTGGCACAGCCAGTGGCCAGAAAACATCATCTTCCAGAAAAACACCCTCCACCTCTCCACACCTACCATGTTAGGCTGCTGCTTCTCCAGCCTGCACCACTGAGCTGTGGGCCCCAAGCAGCCAGGGAAGAGGCTGCAGTCCTCTTCTCTGGCCTGGAGCTTGGCTGCAGGAAAGAGCAGGCAGCACCCCTGCCTGCACCTGGACTGTACAGGGCGCTGGCTATGGCCCCATAGCCCCCTGCCCAGCAATGGACAGGGCCCCTCCAGCCCCAGCCAGCTCCAACGCACAGCAAAGCAGCAGATCAGGGATGCTGCCCTCCCTGCAGAGCTCAGAACTGCCCGTGGTGCCCAGGGCTGCAGGCAGGGCTGTGGCAGGGACACTGGGCAGGAGGCTCTGTTTGCTCCAAGGAACGGCAGCCCTGAGGCAGGCAGCAGGCAAGCTCAGTCCTACTGAAGGGGCACAGATGGCCATTGCAGTTGCAGACGGGAGTCACTTGGCACTGGGGAGATGGCACTGCTTTATCCGCAGGGTAAGGCCCACAGCCCATCTTCCAAGGGAGATGTTTTGGGATGAAAGCAGTGGGGAAAGCTTGGCCAATCCTTTCGGAGAAGCAGAGTGAGTGGTGGCATCCCCAGACTGCTGTGTTCCTGCAGTACTATGGTGCCAGAAGAGAGATGGAGGTGAAAACTACCCCATTCCCCAGCCCAGCACCTGGGTGCAGCATCCCCTGGGCAGGTTTATCCCTAATAATCCTCCACTGGAGAGGAGAGCAACTGGAACCTCAACAAGACAAGCTCAGCAAGGCTTCCAGCCCTCCAGACCTGGATACCCTCCATGCTTTGCAGGAAATAAAAGCAGCAGGTGATGTTTAAGTCCTACAGAGAGGAGTGTGGTGATGCTCTCCTTTCCCTCTGCCCACAGTCAGCCTGGAGGAAGTTGCAGCCCAGCAGGCCCCATGGCCATGGGCGCAGGAGAGGGCCCAGAGTCTTCCAGGCAGAGGGCATGGAAATAGGATTGACCCCTTCCCTTGAAGGCTGTGGTGCCCCCATGACACAGCGAGTGCTCCAGTGACCCATCTGCCATGGCAGAACGGACGCTGCAGGGCAGGGGGACATGGGCAGGAGGCCAGCACTGCCTTCTGATACTAGACCCAGGCAGAAACCCCTGCTGTGATCCCTGGCCTGGCTCCTCAGGCACCCCTCATCACCCTGTTCCTTGTAGGACTGACTGGCAGCATCGTCCAGCCCCTCTCAGCCCCCCGAGCCCCACAGAGTGCTCAGCCACGTGCACCCATTTCACAGATGGGGCAAGCGGAGAACTGGCCCTAGGCCAGCCCCCGAGGGGACAGGCTGAGCCAGCTCCATCCCACTGCCAGCACTGTGCATGCCTCCCCCGCTGTGGGGTTCCCCATGGGGCCCCACCGTGTGTCCAGGCCAGACTTGCTTTTGGGGAGGCCCCATTTGGAAGCACCCTCGGCTCCCCCAGCACCCGAGGCAGGGCCAGAGCAGGAGGTACCAATGTTGGAGCAGCACCCACAGGCACTGGGTGGCCATGCCAACCTCCAGCAGTGGTGGGTTTTTAAACAGCATCGATCTTCCTACGCAAATAAAGCTTTCTGGGATTTTCAGTGGTGTGTGCTGCGGATTTGTCTCTGCCAAGAACACTGCAGCCAGCTCCCACTCACAGTGTGGGGAGGGGACAAGGGCACAACCGCCCTGCAGGAACAGGAGCCCTGACCCACCATTATACCCAGATTATCATTACCTCTCCGTGAGCGGTTTTTCTGACATAATTGATGACTGTCACATTTAACTCCCACGTGGGAGATGCCAGGAGGGCTGGGCAGGAGCCCCCTGCAAGCCCTCAGCCCCCTGCAAACCTCATCACTTTCTCTCCCCACCCAGCTCTGTGGGGTGCTCCCCACAGTCACCCCAGCCCCTTTCCACCCATCCAGGCTTGGCCAGGGGACAGGACCCAAGATGAGGAGGAGGTGGGGCCGGGGGGGTTCCAGCTCTGCAGTGGAGCTCAGACACCCGAGCATGTGCAGCACCCCAAGTGCAAACCTCCCTGCGTGGCCCCTCGGCCCCTTCACTCTGGCTCGCTGGGCAGGAGCCAACCTTACAGAGCTGCCAGCTGTCCTGGGGGGCTTATGCCAGCCCTGCAGTGCCACCCGGGGCCGGGGCTTTTGTCCCCAGCTGGTGCAGGGGCGGGCAGAGCCTGCAGCTGAGGGCTGAGTGCCCAAGCAAACATCAATCTCCCTCTGTGCTCCCGGCCAAGTTTCACAGACCAGCTCTGTTGGTACCGCGCAGCCCCATCGCCCGCCCGGCCCCACCGAGGGCCTTCTGAGGCAGGGAGGAGAGAAAGCAAGCTGCACCCACGCCCGTTTGGTGGTGGGGTTGTTCTTTAGATGGGACAAACGAAGCTTCCCCAGGGTCTTGCTGCTGTCCCCACCCCAAACCGAGAGAGGATGCAGCCAAGGGGAGAGCTGTGAGGTATTTCACACCAGTACGGTGTGCCTGCTCTGCAGTCAGGACATCAGGTCTGGGCACTCAGTGTCTGTTTGGAGACAAACACTGCAGTCAGCCCTGAGCCATTCAGCTCTGGGAACCAGCACATCACAGAAAAGAATGAAAAGTGTGAAAATCCAACACATCCCCCCCAAGCCAAAGCCCCCAGGTCCCACACACTGCTCACAGCGAGGTGGGCAGCTCATTTCTGGCATCACACTTGCAAAGGCAAAAGGGAACCACTGTCCCATGGCTCTGCAGGTACTTGTGGTTCTGGTGTACCTGGGGGCAGTTTCAGGGTCAGGAGCAGCACTCAGGCCCTGCCCCTGGTCCTCCCAGCAGCCCAGTTTGAACTGGGAGTTGCTGGGACACTGTCACAGCTGCAGGGCTGCCACTCCAGCACAAAGCTCCAGTGGGTCCCTCACATCTTGGGGATGGGGGTGCTGAGCCCCATGTCCTCTCACAGCATGGCCAGGGACCAGCCCAGGTGGCTCAGTCCCCCAGCAAAGCCCACAGTCTTTGGATGGAATCAGTTTTTCATTCCCTGCTCACGGCTGTGCATTGGCGGCCACCACAGAAAGCAGCCGTGGGCACAGGACCAACAGCCACGGCCAAGTTAATTGGTGGTTTAAAAGAAAGTTAATGAAGTTAACACCAGGTTAATGGGACTCCCAGACAGTAAAATGAGCATCATCAGCACTGGCAGCTTCCCAACTCCTGCTAGCAGCATGCCCAGGGCCAGAAGCACACACAGGTTGGGGACAGCCTCCTTGAGGGGCCCTTGTGGGGCCAAGGAAATGTGCCCTTGGCTGGGCACTGCAGTGATGTGCCAGCCAGGCCCCTGCCCCACCAACCACAGAGGGCCTGACCCTGCTGGCCCTGAGCTCTGCCGCTGTCCCTGGCAGCCTCAGGGTGCCAGACCTTCCCTTCTTCCCCCTCTCCCACACCCACAGCCTGGAGCTCCTGTGGGGCAACTCCAACTGCCAGAGGTTCAACAAAGCATCCTGTGCAGACAAAGTGATGCTTGCAGGACAGCCTGTCCCACAGGGATCCCGACCCCAGAGCCAAGGCAGTGCAATGCCACAGGAGCAGGTGACAGCTCTGCTGGGGCTCTGAGCAACCTTTGCACATTGTCTGAGCACAGAATTCTTTTAAAGAAAATATCAACCTCCAAAAGTCAGCCAAGCAGTCCTGAGTGGGCCAGGGCTGCCCCTTACAAGTGGGAAAATGGACACAAGAGAAAAGCACCAGGAGCTGGACAGGCAGCATGCCCTGCTGGGATCGGCCATGCCACGGGAACAGGGCCCTCACAGGACCACAGCCCCATGGGGACTGGAACCTTCTGGCACAGGGAAGGTCCAGGTGCAGGGTGCCAGCACCCCAGCCCTCAGCACAGCCCTGCCAGTGCTGTCCCCCCTGCCAGTGCACCCCCTGCCACCTAAACTGTGGCATCACACCACAGCCTGTCACCTCCACCTGCTCAGAGAGGCTGCACCAGGGCCCTCCCAAACCCCACACCCGCCCCCCCAGCATGGCTTTGGGACCAGCCTGCACCACTCTGGGGACACCAGCCAGCACATGCAGCCCACAGGGCATCCCACAGCTCCCATCCCGAGGGGTGTGGGTGTGCCAGGTACTCCTGGGGGCAGGCAGGACACCTGGGAAGCAACAGTGAGGGAGTGCTGGAACACAGAGACAAGCAAGGATCAGCCCAGCGGCACTCCCAAACGCTGGGAATAGGGAATAACTGCCCAGCTCTGGGCTGTCGTTTTGCACAAGAGAGAACAAAGCCATGAGGTTTTCCAGCCCTCAGAGTGTCTTGTTTTGTCCAACTTTGAGAAATCTCTGCGCTTCAGCTCCCCAAGGGACAGGGGGAGGACCCCGGCACTGAAACAAGGAGTGATTATCAGCCCACGGCTCTGAAGAGCTTTTGTTCCCTGGAAGTGCCAGAGCAGGGATCGGAGGACACCTAGCGAGATGCCTCGATGGCACCCAGAGCCCTGTGCCTTGATGGCCACAGCCCTGCCGTGGTTCCATCCAGCCCCCCTCCTCCTGCTGTGGTGAGACCACGACAAGAGCTCCAGTGGGGCTGCAGGGCTGGTCCAGCCCCGGGGGAGAGGCACAGGGGAGAATTGGCTCCTCACATCCCATTTCCCACTGCTGCCATGGCAGTGGGAGCCTCTGAGTCTCCTTGACAGGCCACATGTGCTAGCAGTGCTGACACCTCGAGCAGTGCTCACGGCTGTGTGACTCCTGCAAAAGCAGGGATTAAATCCCGGGCTCACCTCCAAGATGCTGACTGGCACACATGTGCTCTTTACAGCTCTCCAGGTCCTGCTGACACCAGCACTGCCCATTCCCAGAGGTTCTGATCTCAGCTGCCAGTCAGAAGTAACTGGTGCAAATGGGGCAATGCCCAGTGACCATGACTTATTCTTGTGGCTGAACTTGTTGAAGAGAGGCCAAATCTTAGAGTGCAATGATCTGGATGAGCCAAAGCACCTCAATCAGAGACAGGCCAGATCCAGCACCACACAGGCAGAGAGGCAGCAAACAGCCTGGCCATAATGCACACTCTGGATCAGGCTGGATCTGACAGAAGAGCATGGGGGAGACGTGCTCAGGAGGAAGGCTCATTCAGGAGCTTCTCAGAGTTTTTGAGGCAGGGCTGAAAGCCCCGAGGGAAAACCAAGTCCTGAGCCCATGGGGTACAATCCCCCCTTCCCCAGGACCCTGTGCTGACACACAGAGCACACACAGACCCACACCCTGCACTCACAGCACCCCCAGCCCCTCGGGCAGCTCCAGCACTGCTGAGCACACAGAACCATCGTTAAGGTTGGAAAAGACCTCTGAGATCAGGTCTAACTTATCACCACCTTGCCAACCAGACCATGGCACCGTGGCATGTCCAGTCTTTCCTTTAACACCTCCAGGGACAGTGACTCCACTTCACTGGACAGCTCATTCTGATGTCTAATCGCCCTTTCTGTGAAGAAATTACTCCTGATCTGCAACCTAAACCTCCCCTGGTGGAGCTTGAGATGATGTCCTCTGATCCTGTCCCTCGTTCCCTGGGAGCAGAGCCTGACCCCCACCTGGATGTGCTCTCCTGTCAGGGAGCTGTAGAGGGTGGTAAGGACACCCCGAGCCTCCTTTTCTCCAGGCTCAGCCCCACACCTCCCTCAGCTTCTCCTCATGGGACTTGTGCTCCAGACCCTTCCCCAGCCTCATTGCCTCAGTAGCCCAATGTCCTTCCTGAACTGAGGGGCCCAGAACTGAGCACAGCACTCGAGGCGTGGCCTCAGCAGCGCCCAGCACAGGGGGACAATCACTGCCCTGGCCGTGCTGGCCACACTACTGCTGTACCGGCCAGGTGCCACCGGTCTCTCGGCCAGTTGGACATGCTGCTGGCGGGCACACGGCCGGTGCCGCCCCGGCCGCGCCTCCCCCGGCCCCGCCCGGCAGCCCCGGCACGACCCGACCGGGCCGCCATGGGCCTTCCGCCTCGGTCACGTGACACCACCCCACGCGACCCGCGCTTGGAGGCGGGGCCAGGTGCGCCTCGCTGCCCGGGATTGGCGGCGGGGCGGGCGGTACCGCGCGGCGATTGGCTGCTCTTCCAGCCCCGCCCGCCAGCCCCCCCGAGGACTGGGCGTCAGGGCTGTCAATCACGCGGCGGTCCCGCGGGGCGATGGCGGCGGCGCGGCGGGTGCTGCGCTGGGTTGTGGCGGCGGCGGCCGCGGTGGCGGCGGCGCTGGCGCTGGACAATGGCCTGGCGCGCACACCGCCCATGGGCTGGCTGCACTGGGAGCGCTTCCTCTGCGGCACCGACTGCGCCGCCGACCCGCACCGCTGCGTCAGGTACCGCCGCAGGGCACGGGTATACGGGGAGCCCAGGGCAGCGCAGGTACCGGGCAGCCGGCCCGGTGCTCCGGCACCCGCTGTGCCTTCCCCGCGCCAGGGCGGAGGGCCAGGCTCCCCTCCCCGCGCTCCCCCGTGTGCCCCCTGCCCGCCCAGCCCCGTGGCTGTGCCGCTGGTAGACATCAGACGTTCTCTGCTTGCTTTCCCGGTCGTGCGCCCTGCCCGTGCGCAGCGAGCAGCTGTTCGTGGAGATGGCTGACAGGATGGTTGCCGAGGGCTGGAGGGACGCCGGCTACGAGTTCATCTGCATTGACGACTGCTGGATGGCCCCGACGCGAGACAGGCAGGGCAGGCTCCGGGCGGACCCAAAACGGTTCCCCGGCGGGATCCGCAAGCTGGCCGACTACGTGAGTGCCACCATGGCACGGTGGTGCCCTAGCCCGGGAGCAGGGGAGGGCAGGGACGGCCGGGTGGGGACGGCTGCATCACTGCTGAGATAAGGCTCTCCAGCCATAGTGGAGTTTGGCTTCCCTTGCTGCCCCAAATCCTCCTGCCTTGTGGCTGCCCCATCCCAGGGTCTGTTTGTGTCTGCACGCACAGGTGCACTCCAAGGGTCTGAAGCTGGGAATCTACAGCGATGTTGGGAACAAGACGTGTGCTGGATTCCCTGGCAGCTACGACCACTATGACCTGGATGCCCAAACATTTGCTTCCTGGGGTGTGGACCTGCTCAAGTTTGATGGCTGCAACTCTGACTCACTGGAGCTGCTGGCAGAAGGTAGGCCATGGGCTCAAAGCAGCTATTCCCATGGGTGGGAATATTCTGCAGGCAGCAGCAATTCTAGGCCCAGCACAGGGCTCCAAGGATTTGCTTTTCCCTGAGTGTACTCATTTAAGGGACTTGCTTACAAAAGCAAATCTGAGGCTCTGTTCCCAAGCCCAAGGTGCTGAGTGTTGCTGGGTTAAGTGTTTTTACCTGCTCAGCCTCCTGGAGCTCTCTTTCAAGCACAGCTTGGAAAAGGAGCTTTCTCACCCCAGAGCCCGGATCACACGGAGCACAGACACATCAGAGGTGTGCTCTGGGGGCTGGCTGTGCACGCTGTTAACCTCAGCTATTAACTCAGCACAGGCTTTGTCCTTCTGCAGTGCCTGTCCTGGAGAGCCCAGAGCATTTCACACACTTAACCCTTAATCCCTGTGGTGGGGCCTTGTCAACGCGTATCAGCCTGAAGGTAGAACAGCTTGTGTCAGCCATGAAAGGAGTAGTTAGGAGGGCTTTTAACAGATAAAAACGAAGAGAATTATGGCATAAAAATCCTACTGGGGTTTTCCTTTTAAAGCACACCAGTGTAAATACCACTTTAGAAGTTATTTGCACAAAGGGTGGCAAGCCAGCAGCTGAAAGCTCAGCAGCTCCCTGTGCTGAGGGGACTTGGCTACAGACTCTTGTGAAGGACAGGCAAATCCCAGTGCCACAGGAGGAGATTTGTGGGAAGAACACTTTAACTTGGAAAGCTTTTTTCTCTTGACTGGGCTCTCTGGCTGCTGGCACAGTCAGCACCACCATGTTTGGCAGGAGGAGCCCTGCACAAAGTCCTGTCTCTGCCTGGCACAGAGAACCTGCCCAAGTGACAATCCCATCGAAGCCAGATGGTGGGGCATATGCCAACTGCCACGGACAGGAGCACGGCTCAGCACCCTGAGTGACAGCTGAACTGAGAGCTCCTGTTGGATCGTATGTGTAACCCAGATACAATCCAGTTGGACTGAAGTAGTTTCAGAGGAAACAGCAGACTTTTCATTCCCTCTCTCCCAATTGGAAGGGACTTAACAGGGCTGTCTAGGGACAAGGACAGGAAAAACTAGAGCTTTTGCATTCCTGCACAATCCATATGGTGCAAGTGCCTCATGAAAACATACTCCTACATTACCCAGCAAAGCTGCACTGCTTGATAGATACTGACTTGTGCTTCCTGGGTATCTAGAGGAAAAATGCCATACAGGAAAGCTCTAAACCTCTTCCCCTGGCTGTATGTACAAAAGGATCAGCAGTCTTGGAGCGACAGCATGGCCAAGCAAAGCTCCTGTCCTTGGGAGGCAGGTGACCAGCTGCAGACTAAGTTCCCCTGTCCTCCCTGTGGTGTCTCAACCACAAAAATGTGTTCAACCTTAATTTTGCAAGAGTTGAACTGAAACCTGAACCTGTGACATTGGATTAGTTCTGCTGTGTGACCAAGGAGGTTGTGTAACCTCTGTCTGTCCTCTTCCTTCAGGATACAGGCGCATGTCTCTGGCCCTGAACAAGACTGGAAGGAGCATTGTGTACTCCTGTGAGTGGCCTTTCTACTTGAGGCCTGTGCAGCAGGTAAGAAGTTGCCTCTCAAGGTTTATCCTGGGGCTCAAGTGGGCAGAAGAGAAAAACACTAAGATTGCAAAACAGCATCCTGAGAAACTTGCTGCTCTCTGTCCTGACAGAGAAAAAGGCTGTAAAATGGAGGAAAAAAACTTTTTCTTCCAGAGCCCTGAAGCATTCCTGAATCATTGCTCTGCTGAAACTGATTCAATAGGATGCTGCAGCATGAAGGCACAGCCCAGATGGAGCATGCCTAAAAAACCACAGCATCCATCTGCTTCCTATCTCCAAGGAGCCAAGCAGCAAACCATTGGCAGTGCAGACACACAGCCTAGCAGATAGCTCAGTGTTACCCCTCCTGGACACAGAGTGCTGCAGACTCAGCCTTACAGTCAGCTCAGGGGACTATGAGAGAGGCTTTGTGATATTCTCCACATTGTCCAGTGACAGATTTCTGCCATCCAGGGTCTGTGACTGACACGTTGCCCTGCACCCACAGCTGGCTTCCCCTGTGCCACTTTGACAGGATGGTGCCATTCCCTCCCACTGGAATTAAATGTATTACTCACCAAAGGGTGTAAACCCAAGAAATAGCAATAATTACTGGGATGTTACAGTTTAATCCCACTGGCCTTGTCACACCTTCAGTAAAATCTTGAAGGAATTTTCTAACAGAGCTGGTGGTCACAACTGTTCTCCCAAGGGGAGCAACAGTGTTGTCTAGAACATGTCAGAGTGGAGTTACTGGGCACAAAGCATTCAAGGGAATCAACATGATCATCAACTAGCTGGTGATGGAAGGTGTTATCCTGGTTTTCCCCCAAGCTACCCTTGGGTCCAGTCCAGCCTTGTTTACACTCTTGTTGTACAGCCAAGTGCTCTGGCTAATCACACTTATTGTTCTGGCAGCCCAATTACACAGAGATCAAACAGTACTGCAATCACTGGAGGAACTTCTATGATGTCTATGACTCCTGGAGCAGCATAAAGAGTATCTTAGATTGGACAGCACTTCACCAGGACACCATTGTGAAGATAGCTGGGCCAGGGGGCTGGAATGATCCTGACATGGCAAGTACATCAACACCCACCCCACTTGAAGAATCAGCAAAAAAACCTTCCCTCAGCTGCAAGCTAAGAATTGGAAGGGAAAGAACTGGGGGAGGAACACTGAGGGGAAGGGCTCTGATGGGACCCTACGATCAGGATCTTGATGAGAAGGTCCAGAGTGGAAAGGGAAAGAGAACTGCAGCTATGGATAGTAGGAAGGAAGCACCATCTTTGTGTCACACAGCCTCCACAAGCAGTACCAGTTCAGAACACAGGTGTGGCACTGGGGGACAATCTCCAAAGTGCTGATGTCCCACCGGAGTGAAAACCCCTGGGTGCCAGCATTGCAAGGATCTGAATCCAAAAGCATTCTTAGACACTGCCTAGCCACTTAAAGAGCTCTATTCACTTCCACCAGGCACTTATCCTAAATCGCCACACAGTCATGCCTTGTTTTTCCCAACAAGCTGGTCCTGCTTCTGGCACTCACCCTATCTAGCCAGGCTCCAAAGAGAGGTCCCACCCTGTCATTTCCTTGTACTGGTGGCCCAGTTTATCCTCAGCAGGCAGCGTTACCAGGCACTTTTTGTTTGCTTGTCACAGCTAGTGATTGGAAACTTTGGGCTGAGCTGGGACCAGTCGGTGACTCAGATGGCCATGTGGGCCATCATGGCAGCGCCCCTGTTCATGTCCAACGACCTGCGGCACATCAGTCCTGAGGCCAAGGGTCTGCTCCAGAACAAAGAGGTGATCGCCATCAACCAGGATCCACTGGGCAAGCAGGGATACCAGCTTGTCAAGGTACAGCAGGAGAGGGATGGGGGTGCAGTGTGGGGCACAGGAGGGATGGAGAGGTGGCTCGGGGTTTGGGAACAGGAGCCCAGTGAGCCCATTTGTTCCCGAAGCTTGCTGCAACAGAGAGGCATGAAGACCATCCCTTCAGCCTCCCCCAGCATAAGCCCTGGGTTTGTTTTCTCCTTGGCAGGACAAGAACTTTCAGCTGTGGGAGCGGCCCCTGTCTGGCCGAGCCTACGCCGTGGCGGTGCTGAACCATCAGGAGATAGGGGGACCCCAGAACTTCACCTTCTTCCTCACCTTCCTCGGCAACGGGCTGGCCTGCAACCCAGCCTGCTCCGTCCGACAGGTGCTGCCAGCCAGCAGGGACTGGGGCGTTTACAGCTGGATCTCCTCCCTGAGCGTGGAGGTGAACCCCACAGGCACTGTGCTGCTCAAAGTCCTGGCACTATAGGAGGCACAAAGACAGTCTTTTCCTCAGCCTTAGGCTCTGTCTGAACTTGTGGCAGGAAACTTAATCTCCTTCTTCCAAGCATGTGCCTTTTTTCTCAGGCATTCATTATTTGAACCTTCAGCCTATTGTGACCAATACCCGTCACTCCAATCAGCAGGAGGTAACAGAGAAAGGGTGAACAGCAGAGCAGTGCCCCTTTCTCTGGCATCTCACCCAACTCCTCCTCCAAGGGGCTGGAAGGGCTCCAGCAGGGCAGCAATTCCTGTTTACTCCCACTGCCACTACCAAGCACGGAAAGACAAGGGATGCATATGCAGCATCTTTCAGCTATCCTTGAGCATTTCAGGGACAAGAGGGAAACACACCCTGGCCACCTTGCTGTCTTTTCCAGACAGACACACAGTCCAAGAAAAGCTGCTCCTACCCTGCTGAAGAAACCCCACACTTTACTTAAGAGCGTGGACATGTACTTCCATCTTTTGACAACTCAGGGACTGACATGAACCATTGCACTTCTTAGCAACTTTCTTGACAGCTGCTATCATGCCTTAGGACTCAAGTTTATGAAGGTTTCCCCTCACTCCAGGAATCTCTCACCAGTGCCTGTCACTTCCCTTTAGATGACAACTCCCTCTCCACCCTTCATGTGGCCACTGGAGTCCCCTTTCTCCATGAATCCTGCCTTCCAGAAATCCCTGAGTGCTTGCTTCCCACTGCTGGCAGCAGCCTTTAGGTTGAATGACACAGGCTCTCCAAGCCAGGAGATGGATAATCACTTAATCCAACCATTATGTGCAATTATGTTCCCTTCTGACTACAATAGAATCGGGATTTCTTGATTTGTTCTTCCGTGATTAAGCACTTTGATTAAAATCCCTTTAAAAGGCTAAGCTTTTTCTTACTTGCAGCCTACAGGAGTACAGCATGGTATCTGAAATTAAATCATGGTTTAGAAAACAGGCCACTTTGTTCCAGTCGTGTAAGTTTTTGTGAAATTTGTCATGATTACTACAAACAGCACTCAGTGAAGCTGACATGGTAAAGCCATACAGTCCATCCCACAAGCCAAAGCCACCACTGCCTACACAAATCTGAAAATGCCATCACATCAGCCAATATTTAATAAGCAAAAATACAAATTCTCTTACAATTCAGTAACTGAGTGCTCTCAGTCATTATGAAGATGGTAAGAGGCATCTCTCCATCCTCCAGCTCCATTTCCACTACAGGAAAGTTGCCCTTAAGGGTGAACTCTGCACTGCATTCCCAGCACCTGCTAACAGCAGACCTCCTACTCACAGATGGTGCTCTCCAAGCTGTCCTGGAGGCTGTCCCTACCATCTACCACACTCCTGGTTGTTGCCCATTTGAAACTTCAGTGCTGTGCTTGGCCTTTTTCCTTCAAGGAAAATGCTAAGAGGAGCCAAGGCACAGGGGAAGGCAGCTGAGGCCTGTTACACTGTGTGGCAGGAGCAACCATAGGCATGGAGCTGTCCCTCACCTCTCTGAGCTGCCATAGCTAATGGCACCTGCCTAATTACCTAATTAGGCACCTGCCTAATGGTGCAGGTACCAAACCCAGTGGCTGCTCCGAGGCCTTTGCTCCTCAGGGCAGTAAAGCTGTTTGTAAGAAGGGCCTACAGCAAATGCAAGGGCTGTTCAGGGGAGTTCATGAACAAGCCTGCACCATGTTCATGCAGAAAAGTCACTGGTACCCATTACAAAACACCTGTTGGACACACAGTAAAGAAATCTAAGCCACTGGCAAGGATTTTCCAAAAGCCAGGTTAAAAACTGTTCTCTTAAGTGGTTCTGCAAGCAACACCTCCCTGCTGAGCTGATGTACTCACAGCTTGCACCCCAAGAAAAAACACATTAGAAAAAGCAAGGGATCAATCTAATTACTTTAATGCGGTCCAACACGATAAGTAGGATGATGCTCAGAACTGGATCACCTGGCCCTGTAAGAAGCGAGAGGCAAGAGACAAGAGTGAGTTTATTCACCACTGAGTATTGTCCCCCTTTCTCAACCACTCATGGAATACAAACTCACCTTTCTCTTCTTGTCTCCTCCCAGCTCAAAGTGCTTGCACCTCTTAATTGCCAGCATCCTCTTGGACCTGCAGTTGGGCTCCACACACTCCAGCCTCAGCACAATCTTCTTGGTGGTCTTGGCCTGGGAGGAGGAGCAGGGTGTATCAATGAACCACAATCCCCAAGCACACAAACTTGCTCTCAGGAAGAGCTTGTTCCCTGCACTCCTGAACATTCAGTTTGTTCCCAAAGTGTAGACAGAGACTATCAGCACAGTTAGGTTCCCTCCACTGAAAACAAGAAGGCACCTTAAGGATTGGTTCAGGAGTAAAGTGGATCTGTACCTTAACAAAAAAAGGCAAAAGCATTCATTGGGGCAGGGCTGGTCCCTGCAGGGATCAGCCACTCCGGAAAAGTCTATGCCAGTGAACACTGCAAGAAACTTGCACTTTTACAGTGTGGGAAAACAGACCAGCAGTGCTCCGGAAAATCCAGCCAAAAAGTGGGCAAAAGCAACACCTGGAAGCAACACAACTGGCAAACTTTCTCTGGAAGGAGCAGTGACACAACAGGCTCAACGCAGACCTGCAGCTACTCAGAAGTTGGATGAAACCTGAAAGACTGCAGAGGGAAGAATCCAAAGCTGAGAGGCTGCTGTAGCAGCTGGACAGGGCTGTAACCACCAGTTAAAAACCTCAGCCTATCATCCATACAATGCTGACTGGGGAAAAAACATGGGGATTGAAATGTACAGGTAGAGAGTGCCAGCAGTGCAGATGCTTGGTGTACCCTGCTTGCAGAAGCATTTTCTGTGAGGTCTCCCCACTTCCCAGCACAAAGTCAACGTGAAAACCTGCTGCTTCATTTTTTTCTTCTTGCTGGAAGGCTTCTCGTACATCTCCAGCAGGACACCAGGGCTTCCCGACAACAAGGTCTATGAGCATAACTAAACAACTCACACGAAGTAACAAATCCACCTATTGGATTTTGCTGTAAATACAACAGCAAGCAAGTAGCCAGCTCCTTTCCCTTTGCCAAGCCCTTCCCCTTGGGCAAGCCATGAAAGAAATGTTCCTTTCAGTGCAAGAATCCCTCCCTGCAAGACCCCGCTCCCCTGCAGCACCAAGGCTCCCTGAGAACCTGCTCTGCAAACACAGCCCGAGTCACCCTGCAAATGGAGGAGCATCTCCATGAGACAAGACAGCAAGGAGATGAGCCATGTATCCGATGGCAGCCTACAAGGGAGATGCAGAAGGACTGCTTACAAGAGCATGGAGTGACAGGGCAGTGGGAAATGGCTTCACACTGACAGAGATTTAGATAAGAAGAAATTCTTTTCCTGGGAGGGTGTTGAGGCCCTGGCACAGGGTGCCCAGAGAAGCTGTGGCTGCCCCATCCCTGGAAGTGTCCAAGGCCAGGCTGGATGGGCCTTGGAGCAACATGGGATAGTGGAAGGTGGCCCTGACCATGACAGGGGGTTGGAAAGGTCCCTTCCAACCCAGTCTGTTCTGTGCTGTGGAGGGGAAGCCTGCATTGCCAGCACAGCACTGCCAGCACAGAGCTGCCCTAACACAGCCAGAGCAAAGCACTGAGGAACCGTGGGTTGCCAGAGAAGTTTCCTGTCCCAGGAGCAACACTCACTCACCTTTTTACGGAAAATGGGCTTTGTCTGGCCCCCATATCCACTCTGCTTCCGATCATAGCGCCTTTTCCCTGTGGGAAAAAATGGCTCTGGTCAGGGCACAACCTAAGAGATGCTACAAGCACAACTGGCACTTCCTAAATCCCAGCAGAGCTCAGCCTGTCCCTGCACAGCCCACCAGAATGAGTGCCTCCCTCCTCCAGCAGCCTCATGCTCAGCCCATGACCACGGCCCTTGTGCTGTCCCCAAAAGTGGAACCTTTCCCTTGTGCAGCCAACAGACACAAAAGGCCAAGGACTTGATTTATTCAGAGTTCTGTGCAGAGAGGGGTGCTGCATGGTAAGTCCTCAAAGCCAGCACACCAAGGGCCAAAAATATTTATACGGTCCTGTTCAGGTGATATTTGCATAATTAATCCATATCACTACTGGTCGAGCTACCACTGGATTCACTTTCTTTCACCTCGCCGTGAAGGTCCAGCACATTTTAAACTCACAGCCCATGCTCAGTCGGCAGGGCTCTCCCTCGGGCTGGGCAGCCTGGGCTCCAGAACTGTGCCTTCACATTACAGCCAACAAGGCTCACCCAGAGCACATTTCCTAATTAGTTAAACATTTCTATACGACAACCATCCGAATTTGGCTCGGGCTGACACGTCCTTAGTCTTTTTCCCTTTGCCTGTTTTTTAGTTCCCTTTATTGCACACCACATCCTTCAGGGTCAAGCTGTCCTCCCCCGCCATGCCCCACCCGTGCAGGGCACAGGACACTCGGACCGCACGCAGCTCCCCGTGGCCGCGCCCCGGAGCGAGCCCATCCTTACCCTGCGCGTAGAGCGAGTCCTTCCCCTTCTTGTACTGCGTGACCTTGTGCGGTTGGTGCTTCCCGCATTTCTTGCAGTAGGTCCGGCGCGTTTTCGGCACGTTCACCTGGAGGAGCAGAGAAACCGCTCAGGGCCGCTGTGCATACGCCACATCCCACTCCGAAGGCCCCGCTCCCGCCCTTCCCCTCCCCTCGGGCCCTGCGCTGCCATCCGGGGATGGGGAAGCCCCCGCGCCGGTCTGGCCACCCTTCACGCAAACACCGCAGCGGAGGGAGCCCAGGCGGGCGCAGCCCCGGGGCGGATGGCGGCGGATGGAGCCCACCCCAGCCCCAGCACTCACCATCTTGACGGCGGCGGCGGCCCGGAGAGGAGGCCCAGACCGGAAGCGGAAGTGAATGAGAGCTGGGGACCATAGAGAGGAGAGTGCAGGGAGGGCATGGGGCACGGCGCCCCCTGCCGGTGGGAGGAGAGCAGGACGGCAGCCATGGAGGAAGGCCGGGTCCCGGACTGGGGGTGTGACTGGGGTGGGGTCCTGTGGGATCTGCCGGGTGCCGGTGTTGTCCAGGTGTCTGAAAGACAAATTATGTGTCAATAGAGTTGCCTTGTTAAGGTTTAGGGCTTGACACGTTTCAGTGATCTCAGACCCGGGCGGAAGTTAACAAGGCTTGGGAAGAAGGATGTACCACTGATGGTGGGCACAGCGAATGCAGAATTTAGGACCACAAGAACAGTTGGCAGAACTCTCAAGACAAGGATGTAACTAGCAAAGCTAACTCAGCACCTGTGCTGAATCAGCTCTGAGTGGATAAGACAGATTCCAGCATGGGGAGATCACAACACCAACTCACGGACCAGCAACCCAGGAAACCCACTGACCCAAACGAAGAGAAAGACTGAACATGCAGACTAATTAACATAGGAAGCGAGGGAATCATTTAACACTACAAGATAGAATACTAACGAATGATGTAACCTGTAGCCAATGAACATTAATGTTTTCATTTGCCAAAATGTATCAACGGTGAAAAGTTTTGATAGTCGCTCTGCTGGCTTTGTGAATTTGCCACCAAGATCTCTTTCTGCACAGAACTGTAAATAAAGCAAATTTCTCAGTTCTGTGTGGGGATCAGCCCTGTGCACATCAGGTGAAAAAACCCATTTGGGACAACATAGGGGATGGTCAGCCACCTCAGCCAACACCTGGCACTGCCCACAGCCTGGGCCAGGCTCTGGCCACGGCCAGTGGCCTGGTGACCCCACGGCAATGGCCCAGCTGTCTGCAGGAGGAAACACAAGTGCTGCCTTTGAGTCAGAAACCTGAAAAAGGGGAACTGAAAGGGTGGGGTTGGCCGGCCCCGTCCTTCCTCCCTGCGCACCCTGCCGTCTCTCCCCGTCCCTGCTGCCACAGCCACCCCAACCCACCGGGGTGGGCGCGGGCAGCGGCGCGGCGAGACCCCGGCTGGCCGGAGCGGCGGCGGAAGGGCTCCGTGAGTATGGAGGCCCGGGAGCCATGGCACGGGGCAGCACTGGGCTGTGGGGTCCTGGGCTGATGCGACTGCGGGACAGCCGGGGTGGCGGGAGGCTCCATGTGGCCTGTGCTGGTGGCCTCACACCTCTGCTGGGCTCCGTGGGGGCAGGAGAGCCATACTGGGCACAGGACACGTGGTGTGGGTGAGCCAAGCTGGGAGGGCTCTGCCTTGTCCCACAGCCTGACCAGCTCCGAGCAAGTGGCATCTGACGCCGGTCACCTGGCCATGGGGCTATGGGGTGCAGCAGGGCAGGGAGATGGGGTGGGGGTGCCAGGGGCTGCAGGCTGCGCTGGAGAAGGGAATCACAGTGGTGGGTGGGTGCCAGGGACCCCAGGGCTGCCTGAGAGCAGGGGTTGGGGTTCTGACAGGGTCTTTGGCCATTCCACACCTGTGCTTTTTGCAGTGGGCACTGTTGGAGTGCAGCTTGGGGTTTGCTCACGAGTCTCTGCCACGCAGGAGGTTTCCTCCTCTGTCCCTCCCACCCATCATTTTTGACACCCTCTGGGCTCAACCTGAAACGTGGGGGCTGTGAAGTTTGTCGTTCAGACAAACACCCTGTCACCCTTCCCTCTGGTCCCTGCCAGCCCCACATCAGCCAGCAGTGGCTCAGCTCCTTAGCAGGAATTAGGCAGCAGCCAGAGCTTGCCTGTGGAGGAGGGATGGCCCCGGGACCATGGTGGGACACAGCATCCAGCGACATGAGGCCAGCAGTGTGTGCCAGGCCTGGTGGTGGTCTCAGAGCAGGCTGGGCCGAGGTGTGAGCATGGCAGGAAGTCGCACTAGCTGGGGGGGGAGGGCACAGGACATGCTTCCACCCACCCACTTGTCACTCTGCTGTCACAGCACGGCAGTGGTGGCTGTGGGGGTGAGCCCCGTGGGGCACCCACCATGCCAAGGACGGGCAGGGACAGAGCGGGTCTGGTGGCAGTGCTGGGGACACGGAGGCTGTGCCATGATGGGGCACAACAGCCCTCCGAGACATTCACTGTCCTTTCCCCTCTGGCAGTTCCATCCAGAGGACGCAGTGAGGACGTGTCCCACCTGCCTGGCACTGCTGGCCATGACCCCGCTGCTGTGACTCCAGGTAAAGCTCCAGGGACCCGGCGCTGCAGCTGGGATGGGCTGGAGCCCAGGGCCACTCTGCTCAGCCCCTGTGTCTGTGCCAGGGAGGGCAGCGGGAGCCCTCCTGCTCTTGGGATGCAGCACCAGCAGCCACACTTGATAAATAGGGAAAATGAGGCACAGGGCTACAGCATGGTCCCGGGGTCACTCTGGGCTCATCCACCACCTTGCCAGCAGTCTGGGGGTCAGGGGCCACACCAGCCACCTGCAGCGACCCCGGATCCCTCCTCCTGAGGCCTCAATCAGCCCACTCAGGCTGCTGCTTTTTCCAAAAGGCTCTGATGATTAATTTTTTATAAGTTGGGGGTCTTTGACCACCCAAACAAGCTGGAAAGGTCTGAGCCATAAGGGCCACAAGGAGGGAAGAGGGAAGCCTGGGAGAGGGGAATCCTGCTTGTCCCCAGCCTCTCTGGGGAGAGCGGGGCAGTGTCAGTACTGCAGGGTCTGTGCTGGGAGGATCTGGGCATTGCCAGCAGATGGGAGGACACCTCTGCTCCTGTCCCCGAGCTGGGGAATGCCCTGGAGAGAGGCAAAGTGTGTGGGGCCAGGTCCTGGCATCTTTGTTCTCCACCTGACCCCTGTTGTGAGTGAGCCAGTGCCCACGTCCCATGTGGGGAGAGTCGATGGAATACTCGGCTGGGGAATGGGGAGCTGAATGCCTGTCTCTGGCCCACCTCTGAGCCTCCCCCCGAGGAGACAGGCTGTGGGGAGCAGGGGAGAAAAACAGCTTCTCCCAGGTTGCTTTCCAAAGCTGTGCTTGCAGGAGGAAAAAAGGGAACAAGGTGCAGGTGAAGGGGAAGCAGGGACTGTAGGTGGTCAGGCAGGAGACACAGAGCCGAGCTCCAGGGGATCACAGCTCAGCAGTGGCCCCACACAGCTCTCTTGTCAGCTCCCCAGACTGCAATCAGGTGTTGGTCACAGCCCACAGCTCCAGCCACGTGGCTCTGGGGGATGCTGGACCCACCTGGGGGTCACAGTTCCTGGGCACAGCATGGAGGGATGAGGTGAGATGCACAGACTGCTCCAAGAGATGGGCCATGGCGATTTCCAGCCCCTAAAAGCTGGGCAGCAGTGGGACGCAGGGCTCTCATGTGAGCCCTTTCCTGCCCTGCCCTTCCCCGGAGAGGCTCAGAAGAGCTTCACTGAGGGCTGGGGGAGGATTTAACCTCTCTGGCTGCTGGCTGGAGGCAGCCCTTCAAGCCTGGCCACTGACAAGTGCTGCTCACAGGGGAGGAAGGGGGGTTGAGCTTCATCACTGCACTCCTGCGGGCTCCATGGACACACAGGGCGAGGATGACTTTAGGGCTACTCTGTGTTCTTGGCAGCACGGCACTGTGACTTTTCAGGGCCAGGACCTACACACGGCTTTTTAGGGACCGGCCTCCCGTGGCCACCCCTTGCAGGCTGCCAAGTCAGCACGTCCCCAGCACGAAGTGGCTGCGGTGGGGTAGGAGGAAACAGCCCACACAGGCTCACATGCACAGAGCTGGAGGGGAGGAGCGCCTGCGGGGTGTCACAGCTGGCTCCCCGCTCTTCCCTGGGGCTCCAAGCTTCCCCCGTTTCCCTCTTTTCTCCAGCTCTCTGTCCATCTGAATATCCTGGGGGCCTCTTCAGCAGGAGTAGGAGCCATCCGGGTGGTGGCTTGGGCTGCAGCCTGGAGTGGGAGAGGGGCCGGGAGAGGTCACATCACAAACAACCCAACACTGACCTGCGCACACACCTCTGGTTCCCCCTGCCGTGGGGGTCCCAGCACCCCCTGGCTGCCCTTGGGGCAAGGGGGAGAGTGCACCTGAGCGAGGTCCAGCAGGTTTTGGGCTGAACAAGCGCTGCGTCGGCATTGTCTTGCCCACAGCAACCAGGTGAGCACACCGTGGAGGCGGCCAGGGGTTTGACATGGCCAGTGTCATCCTGGAGAGCATCTTCTTGAAGCGCTCGCAGCAGAAGAAGAAAACATCTCCCCTCAACTTCAAGAAGCGCCTGTTCCTCCTGACAGAGAGCAAACTGTCCTACTACGAGTATGACTTTGAGCGGGGGGTGAGTCTGCAGCCACAGGGGCTGCGCCGTGGCGGTGTCCGGGGGTCACCAGCTGTCTGTCCCTTGCCAGCACGTAGCCCAAGGGCTGGTTGGACAGGGACAGGGGTTGGTTTGAGTCTCTCCAGGTCTCCCCTTGGTGACCATTTGAACCAAGACTGTCTCTTGCAGCGCCGGGGCAGTAAGAAGGGCTCCGTGGACATTGAGAAGATTACGTGTGTGGAGACAGTGGCACCTGAAAACAATCCTCCCCCTGAGCGACAGGTCCCGGTGAGGAGGGTCCCAGGGTCCCTGCGTCTGTGCCCTTGTCCCCTCACTGGGGGAGTAGGGAGAGTCCCTGGGGTGGTGGCAGTGGGGGACAGCCGTGCTTGGCATGAGGGGCTCTGTCCATACCATACCAGGGGTCCAGCTTTATGCAGAGCAGCAGGATGCCAAAAGCCCTGGGCTTGCTCCAGGAGAGATGCCAGCAGCTGAGCAACAGGGTGCCAGCATCCATCTCTGCCTGTCTCTTCCAGAGGAAAGGGGAGGATTACAACAACATGGAGCAGATCTCAATCATCGAACGGTTCCCCTACCCCTTCCAGGTGAGTCTTCGCTGCACCCTCTTTGCTGGTCCGCTCTGCCTGGTGGCAGGTCCTGAGGGGAGGACCCCACAGGGGCTTGGGGTCAAACGTGGCATCACTGCCCCAGTGCCCGGTGTCACTCAGCGGCTTGGGGACACTCTGCTGCTGTCCACACTGCATGGGGCAGCCAGGTGAGCCTCTCTGAGCCCCGAGGCAGCTCTGTTTAAGATGGAAACCTGCTTCTGAGCTCTGTCCTGCCCCTTTCAGTCCCCTGGCTGATGCTGGAGGGGTGCTGGCTGCTCACTCAGCCCCCAGCCCAGCTGCCTGCCCTGCTGGCACCCAGTGCACCCCCGGCACACCGAAAGTCAGAGAAGGAAGTGGAAAGTCTCGGGGGAGGGGGCTTATTTTTAACCTCTTTGTCACGCTCCCGCGAGCACCGTGCGGGGCCAGCAGACACCGGCAGGGCTTGCTCGGAGTGGCCACAAGGCTCGGCTCCCCCCGTGCCTGCCGTGAGAGCCCTGCCCGCGGTGCTGAGGTGCCTGGTCCCGCAGGTGGTCTATGACGAAGGGCCCCTCTACATCTTCTCCCCGACGGAGGAGCTGCGGAAGCGCTGGATCCATCAGCTGAAGAGCGGTGAGTGTGGGGGCTCTGCAGCTCCCCTGGGAAGCCAACACGGGCACTCAGCTGTGCCTGTGGCTGGCCCAGAGTGCCAGGCTGCCGGGGGCTCGCTGGCTCGTGGCTATCTATATACCCCATGTCTGAGGAAGAGCGAGCTGCTCCCAGCCGGGGGAGTGGACACTGTCACCCTCTGCAGTACCACAGCTACCTCGGCTGAGGCTCCTTGCCCTCTCACAAACCTGCTCCAAAGTAGCTCAAGCAGGCTCGGAAATTGTTGAGGGCAAGAGGAAATAGCAGATGTGGCCGTACAGCTGTGCTGCCTTGGCATGTGAGGGTTGAGCGCCCGGTGCTTTAGGAAACATGGACAACAAGCCTGCTGGGACCCAGGGAGCATCTTTCCCAAACCACCCCGAGCCTTGCTCGGTGCTGCTGAGCTAATGCTCAGCTGTGTGGCTGCTCCCTTCTTGAGCTGGGAGTGTGTTGCAGCAGCACTGTTGTGCCAAGGGGCTCGGGCCACCCAAAATCTGCTGGAACCGCATGTATGTGCCTCCTGGTGCATGTGTGTGTGTGTCTTGCTGCGGCTTTGTGCTGGCAGGGTGAGATTAGCTGCTTGAGTTGACACGGGGAAGTTGGCTGGAGCGAGGCGGAAGAGCGGCAGGCTGATAACGGGGAAGTTGGTTATCTCACGAGAGCCCTGCTGCTCTGCCCCGACAGGCAGCCTGTCCTCTCCCCACTTCACTGCTGAGGCAGGAGGGTTGCTGTGGCAGCTCAAGTTAGTGTAAAATCCACAGGGAAAGGAGAGAAAATGCTGGCTTTTTGCTGCCGGGATGTCCTTCTCTTACTCTACCAAAGAAGGGGCTCTCTACACCCCGTACAGCTGCTGTGGGCCAGCCCCAGGCTGAGGCAGTGTTTAGGCACATCCAGTTGTCCCTCTAGCTTGGGGAGAAGTATGAGGAAGTTGGTCAGCCTGCCTGGCAAGGGAATATTCTCCCTGCAAGGGAAGTCTCTGAGTGGGCACAGGGTGATGGCAATGCCCCATGGAAAAGCTGGGCACAGCACTGGCCTCCCTCCCCACTTCTGAAAAAGAAAAGGGCTCGAAAGAGCTGTGAACCATGGGTCAGAGCAGCCTGGATATTTTGGCTGGCAGGAGGGCCAGGTCCTTCTGTGACTGTCTCCATGCTCATGCCCCTTTGCAGAGCTGCTCAAGAGCTTAGATCAGATCTGAGAGCCAAGCCTGGCCCTTCCCTGTGGCACAGGGATTGCACAGCCACAGCACTGAAACAAGGGTGGCGAGCTGAGGGAAACCTGAACATCAGGGCACAGGGGACAGTAGCACAGCTGAGAGGAGATTATTCAATGCAGCTGACCACCTGCATTCAGGGAGCAGAGAGCTCTTGCAGCAGGCTGGGGATGCAGCCCTGGGTCACACACATCTTCCCTCCTCTGCCACAGTGATTCGGTACAACAGCGACCTGGTCCAGAAGTACCACCCCTGCTTCTGGATCGACGGCCAGTACCTGTGCTGCTCCCAGACAGCCAAGAACGCCATGGGCTGCCAGATTCTGGAGAGCAGGAATGGCAGTAAGACACCAGGCACCCTCCCTCTGCCCCAGGGACCACCACAGGGATCTTTGCTCACCTTAGTTCCTCCTCTGTTCTGAAGGTTTAAACGTTGGGCGGTCGCATCGCAAGACAAAGAAGCCCCTTCCCCCAACTCCTGAGGAGGACCAGGTAAAAGCCAACGTCAGGGTTTGCTCCAAGGTGTTGGAGAAAAGGTCTGCCTGGAAAAAGCCAACATATTCAATGACTGCTCAGAGATGCACAGGCCAGGACTCTGCTCTGGGGAGGGATGTCAAGATGGTGACTTAAGGGAGAAGGAGCTTGAAGCAGGGGATGGAGCCCAAAGGCCTATAGGAAGGTCAAATTATCTCAACCTTGAGGTTTCCCAGGGCAGCTGAGAGATTTACGCCCTAATGTAGGCTGGAGGAGTCACAGGTTAAGCCGAAAGGTAAAGAGAAAACACTTGTCTTTTGTGGAGATGGGGAAAAATGTTTTGATAAAAAGTCCGGGGAGAGGAAATTGGTGTTCTGGTAGAGATATGTGTGGGAGCTGAGACAAACACTGCGCTGAGCTGGCCTGAGACCACTGCCCTGCCAGGCCTGGGAAGGGTCTCACGTGGTGTGTGTGCAAGCCTGACCATGTCCCACGCTCTCCCTCCCGCCGTGGGAAGATGGTGATGAAGCCTCTGCCTCCCGAGCCAGCCCCCAGCACAGCAGGGGAGATGAAGAAGGTGGTGGCCCTCTACAACTACGAGCCAATGAATGCACAGGACCTGCAGCTGCAGAAGGGCGAGGAGTACTTCATCCTGGAGGAGAGCCACCTGCCCTGGTGGAAAGCCCTTGACAAGAACGGGTGAGAGCTCCCACTGCCCATGGCCGTGGCTCTGCAGTGCTGCCCTGCCCTGGTGCTCAGGCCCTGGTGGGCAAACACACCCCTCTGGCACCCCGAGGGTGAGGACAGGCTGCCTGCCCACCTGTGGGCTGCCCTGGTGAGGAGGGGGAGGAGGCTGAAACCAGCTGTGGTGTCAGCCATCCCCACACATGAACCCAGATGGGCTTGCACCAAAGTTTTTGAGCCCTCCTGAGACAGGAATATCCTTTCCCCTTGGCCTCCTCCATCAATGTGTGACCAGCCTCTTTTCTCCTGCAGGAGGGAAGGATACATCCCCAGCAACTACGTCACTGAAACCAGAAATTCCCTAGAGATCTTTGAGTAAGAGAGGGCACAGGGACCTGGCGAGTTGCACTTGGTTGGAGACGTTTTCCATTTGGTTCTGTTACCCTACACAGCCCCTGAGCCCAGCCTGGCTGGGTCACTCTCCCTCTTCCACATCCTCTGGCAGCCTCCAGCCCCTGGCAGCCATCCCTGCCCTGCTCTCTGCACCCCCTGTCCTGGCTGGGCCAGGGTCAGAGCGGGCTGGGGACAGAGGTGGCTGTGGAGATCTCCCTGATGGCTGTGTCCCTGTTCCAGGTGGTACTCAAAGAACATCACTCGGAGCCAAGCGGAGCAACTGCTGAAACAGGAGGTAGGTGTTGCCTCCCGAGGCTGGGTCTGTTCTACACACCAGCCCTCCATGGGCTGTTCTCACATTGTGTCCAGCATGGGACCAACCCTGGCTTGTGCTGGGAGGGGAGTGTTGCACCAACAGCCCCACGAACATTCCCTATCCCAATGTGAGCTCCTCCAGGCAGCCACTTCAGGAGGTGGCCTCCTGTGCAGGGAGTGGAAATAGGACTCCTCTGACTCACTGCATCCTCTCCAGCCCTGCTGTGATCTTCACTCACTTTAAGTTTTGCCTGTCACAGTGACACACAGTCCCCACAACCACCCAGTGCCCTTTGCCCTTTCTGCTTTAGGGTAAGGAAGGGGGCTTCATTGTCCGAGATTCCACCAGCAAGACAGGGAAATACACTGTCTCCGTCTATGCCAAGTCCTCTGCGTAAGTGGCTCTAAGAACAGCTTGTTTCTCCCCCAGAGGGCCCCTCCAGGCACCCCTCACCCTCTGTCTCTCCTCCCCATGTTCTCCCTCTCCAGAGACCCCCAAGGCACGATCCGGCACTATGTCGTCTGCTGCACCCCCCAGAACCAGTATTACCTGGCAGAAAAACACCTGTTCAACAGCATCCCAGAGCTTATCACCTACCACCAGCACAACTCTGCAGGTCAGTGGCTGGGAGACAGAGTGAAGCCAGCAGTGTTTTCACTGGCACCACGGTATCCCCACCTTCCTGTGCCAAAGGCAGGAGGGTTTTGTGTTCCCTGCTGGAATGTGGCAGGTAAGCCTGGAGTGGCAATCTCTGCTGCTGTGTTTCAGGGCTCATATCCAGACTGAAGTACCCCGTGTCTCAGCAAAAGAAAAGTGCTCCTTCCACAGCTGGCCTTGGCTATGGTAAGCCAGCCCGGGCTACCTCAGAGTTCCCTGGTTGCAGCGTTTGTTTCTGCTGGCAGCAACTTTCCCAGGCCGGGATCCCGGCTGTCCCATGGCTCATAGCCTTCCTAGGAACCACTTCCCAACTGCCCTCTGGTGACAGTATTGACCAAAAGACTCCACAAGCTACCTTGCTCCTGTCCCCTGGAGGAACAGGTCTCAGATTTTGTGGGTTTTGTGGATGATTTTTCAGGCAGAAAATGCTTGTGAGCTTTTCTTGGGCTTGCTAGACCAGATGATTGGGAGCACCATGCAGGGAAGTCACCTGCACCCACATTACACTCACACTCTCTGTCCTAGGGTCGTGGGAGATCGACCCCAAGGATCTGACCTTCCTGAAGGAACTCGGGACGGGGCAGTTTGGCGTGGTGAAGTACGGGAAATGGAGAGGCCAGTACAACGTTGCTATCAAGATGATCAGGGAAGGCTCCATGTCAGAGGATGAGTTTATTGATGAAGCCAAAGTCATGATGTAAGTGGTGAGCACCTTGCAGGTCAGTGCTGGATGCTCCTTGCCAGAATGGCTGCACTCTTGGAGGTGTGGAGGGACAGTCTAAGGCAGTCCCATACTCTGTAAAACGCACCCAAGATCCCACTGATTTTGGACAGATTCCTTGGTGAGGTTTTCCACCATCAGCTGGGCCAGAAGCATCTTCCCTTCCCAAACTCTCCTTACTCACAGGTGCTTCCTTTGCTGCCTGGCTTTCTAGATGCTCAGAATTGCCTTTGTCCCCAACACAGGAACCTGTCTCATGAGAAGCTGGTGCAGCTCTACGGGGTCTGCACTAAGCAGCGTCCCATCTTCATCATCACCGAGTACATGGCCAATGGCTGCCTCCTGAACTTCCTGAGGGAAACACGGCAGCGGTTCCAGCCTGCCGAGCTGCTGGAGATGTGCAAGGATGTCTGTGAAGCTATGGAGTACCTGGAATCCAAGCAGTTCCTGCACAGAGACCTGGTAGGGCTGTGACTGCTTTGTTCAGGCAAAATCCCACCGGGGAAATCGCCCCTTCATAGATAAACAGGATGCTTGGAGGGCTCTGTTGCTCTCTTTGCTGAGGACTTTATAGTTTGCCCCAGCCTAGGTGAACTGGCAGGATGAAGTGAGGTGAAGTGTTAGGTGGGTGGGGATGAGATGAAGTTCACCTGCTACAGGGGAATGGGAGAAGCAAGAGCAGGTAGAAGTAACTGTCTCCATCTCTCCATTCACAGGCTGCTCGAAACTGTTTGGTGAATGACCAAGGAATTGTGAAAGTGTCAGATTTTGGTCTTTCCAGGTCTGGTAGATGTGTCTGTGTCACTTTCCTGTCTCAGTACCCCATCTCCTCCTTCCATCAATTCTACATTTTAGTCTTTGTCCCCACCACCCTCCAGCTGTGCTTTCCTATTGTCTTCCCATTTCATCTCCCTGGCTCAACCTTCCGCCTCTCCACTTTCCACCATCCCTTTCTTACTTCCCCTGGCCCTTTCCCCCCTCTCTTTGCATCTTCTTTCCCCCACCTCTGGTCTCCTGGCTGCAGCTTGCTCTCCACATCCCCTTTTTGCTGTCCTTCCATGTCAGCCAATCCCTTCCACAATCCTGACTAACACACACTTACTGCTGAAATCCATGCAGAGTTGCAACCTCTGGTCATTCTGAGCCGCCCATTCCTTTTGGGCTTGGTCAGTTGTGTGGAGGAGCAAAATGTGAAATCCAAGTGAGGCACCCTGATCCATTTTCCTGCTGCAGGTATGTGCTAGATGATGAGTACACAAGCTCCATGGGGTCCAAGTTTCCAGTGCGGTGGTCTCCTCCTGAAGTGCTGCTGTACAGCAAGTTCAGCAGCAAGTCTGACGTCTGGTCCTTTGGTAAGAGCACGGCATTGATGACTTGGAGGTTGGGAACTCCTCTGCAAACCAGGTGCAGCTACAGGTGCTCCCATCCCATCAGCTCTCCTTGCCGTTCCCCCCAACAGGTGTCCTGATGTGGGAAGTTTACTCGCTGGGAAAGATGCCTTACGAGAGGTTTAATAACAGCGAGACAACCGAGCACGTCATCCAAGGCCTGCGCCTGTACCGGCCGCAGGCGGCCTCGGAGCGGGTCTACGCCATCATGTACAGCTGCTGGCACGAGGTGAGTGGCTGTCACCCCTGGTGACACCTCCAGCCACCCTGGCAGGGTGACGGGGCTCCCCGGGGCACGGCTGGGGCAGACACGGGCTCCAGCCAGGCTTCCCTCTCGCCCGGCAGAAGCCTGAGGAGCGCCCCACCTTCACCGCGCTGCTGGGCAGCATCCTGGACATCGCCGACGAGGACTGCTGACCGCGGGTACTGCCCGCTGACCCCGGCCCAGCGCTGCCACTGCCCACCAGGACAGACCTGCACACCGGGCGGTATCGCGGCATGGTTGTCACGGACACAGCACGGGCGAGCAGGAGCCTGGGGGACCCCCATGGCCGCGCCCACAGCCCCATCACATGCTCAGAGCTCCGTCACCGCCCCGGAGCTCCATCACATCCCGGAGCCCCGTCACCGCCCCGCAGCCCCGTCACCGCCCCGGAGCGCCATCACTGCCCCGGAGCCTCATCACTGCCCCGGAGCTCCATCACCGCCCCGGAGCCCCATCACCGCCCCGGAGCCCCATCACTGCCCCGGAGCCTCATCACCGCCCCGGAGCCCCATCACATCCCGGACCTCATCACCGCCCCGGAGC
>NW_024581134.1:3724600-3810525 GCF_017639235.1 Corvus kubaryi | reverse complement strand
GCGGAAGGGGCGGGCGCGGCACCGGCGGCACGTGAAGGTCGCGGCGCGGCGGCACCGGGAGGGACCGGGGGGACACCGGGAGCGCCATGGACGCGCCGTCCGCCGCCGGGCTGGGCGGGGCCGACCCCCAGCTTCAGCGCTTCATCGAGGTGGAGACGCAGAAGCAGCGCTTCCAGCAGCTGGTGCACCAGATGACCGAGCTCTGCTGGGTACGGGCGGCGGGCAGGGCCGCCGGCTCCGGTGACCCGGTGGCGATGGTGGGGCAAGGCGGGCTGGGAGGCCGCGCAGACCTTTGTCCCCGGGGGGGAGGAGGCTGATGGGGACAAAATGGAGCCGCCGTGGGAGCAGCCCCAGCTCCGGTGAGCACAGAGCGGGAGGGGGCGGCTCTCCGGGCACGACGGGGCGGGGAGAGCCACGCGTGGGGAGGGGTCAGATGCGCCCGAGGGGATGAGGGAGGGTCCCGAGAGGATCAGGATCCCCAGGTGGGGGGGACGCCAGCGTGTCCGAGGGCTGGAGATGCCCAGAGGCACGGCCCCGGTGCGGGTTGGGGGGGGGTCGGGCTGCGGTGCCCCCGGGACCAACGGGACCCCGCTGTGTGCAGGAGAAGTGCATGGACAAGCCGGGCCCGAAGCTGGACAGCCGGGCTGAGACGTGCTTCGTGAACTGCGTGGAGCGCTTCATCGACACGAGCCAGTTCATCCTGAACCGGCTGGAGCAGACGCAGAAGTCCAAGTCGGCCTTCTCGGAAAGCCTGTCCGACTGAGCCGGACCCAGCCCCCGCCAGGCCAGGCCCTCGCCCATGCCCACTCCTGGTCACTCCGCTGCCCGAAGGAGCCAGGATCAGCTCGGGGGGTGGTTAGGATTTAATTAAATGCCAGTCTCGGGGAAGTTGCAGCCAGATGAGAGCCCACAACAGACACACGGATGCTCCACGTCGGGGTGATGTGCTGCTCCCGGCCCCGCGGGCCAGCGGCCACCTTTGTGCCAGGACCACGGTGCCATGCAGGGAGCATTTGGAATGTGCCCCCTCGGCTGAGCAGAGGGGTGCTGATCCTCGTTCCATGGGTGCTCCCAGCGCTGATGGGAAGCTCGGCTCTGGGTGAGGCCAGCCCGCAGTCGCCGCCTTAAATAGCGCTGCACAAACCAGCCCTGCTGGGCACATCCTCACCTGCCCTCGGGCACCATCGCAGGCCGGGACAGGCACCCTGAGCAAGAAGAGCATGTTTGGAACAGTGATCATCTCAGGCAGTGCCACTGTTGGAAAATACTTTCAGGCTTCCATAGGTAAATCATTCATATGGCCAAGTGACCAATTTTCACACTGCAGCACAACTCTGTCGATGCTGACTTGCTCCATTAACTGCTTTCCCTGGGTAAATGTAATAAATATTAACTGGGTCAATTTTTAATGAGATTCTCCTTTGTTCAGGTAGATCACTGCTGAGAATGGAAAATCTGGCCTTCTTGTCACTCCCCCTTCTTCCCAGTGATCCTATTTATGGCAAAATTAGTAGGAAGGGGGCATAACTGTCTTTTGGCTAGAAGGCCTTTTCTGAATTCTGAATTGTTGCTCAACTGATCTGGTCCCATGAATCAGACTTGTTTCTGGGAGAGGCTGTGGCCTTTCCTCTTCTTCCCCAGAAGGGTGACAGCTCCTGCTGTCCTCGAGAGTCACTTCTTTAGAGAGACTAAATGCAGGGAATAACTAACTGGCTGCTTTATAACCTCGTGCACCTTTACCTGTGGAGGTCACTGGCGGGAGGCCTGTGGGTGTGTCTTCTGGACCTCTGGCCCCAGGACACAAAGAGGAGCTTCAAACTGGAAAAACAACAAACTACTGATCAGCTCTCCGGGAAGGCAGCAGCATTTCAGCAGTGTTCATATGCTGCAGGGCTCTGGGAAGCCTGGAGTGATACTGACAGTGGTCTGGAGCTCTACACAGGAGCCTGGTAAAGCACACAACCCATTGCAGGGGCTGCTGGACAGAGCATGTGAGCTCCTAACGTGGGTGGCTTGTAGCCAGCAGCCTTCCTGGGAACAAACTCAGGATGTGTTCAACAGCTATGCAGATGTAAACCCATGTCAGTGAGGACACAGCTGTCTAGTTATCTTTCAGATACTTACCTCAGTAGCTAAGGACTAGATTCCTGGAGTAGGTGATTCCCTCTCCTGTCCTAATTTGAGTTTCCCTGGAGCACTCACAGAGTTCTTCCTACCCCTGTGATCCTCCATGCCTTCCAGTGCTGGCCCAGCTCTTGGTATAAATGTATCACTCACCACTTGGTAACTGAACAGATCAGTTTTTAATAGAATACAGGAAGCTTCATCAACCTGCACAGCAGACACTGCATGAAGAGGCTGGTCCCTCTGTAAGAGCCACAGCAGCATGTGGCAGCACCACTGGTTTCACAGTTTGGGCTGTATTCTGTTTTTGGATGTGAATCTGTAAATAAATTCTAGCACAGTGAGCAAAAACAAGTACTTGACAGAGGAATTTTTGCATTAATACTCTCTGTATGTCACCTTTAAAGCCAGACGTCTGTCTTCTCTCTGCATAACCTTAGCACCACGTTAGATCATTTTGTAACTGTTAATTCTGGTTTTAAAAAACCGTGTGAGCCTCCCCAAATGTGTGACCTGCCAAAGAGTCAGGGTTAGCACTGTGTTAGTGCTGCAGGCCTCTCTGCACAGCCGAGGTCTGGGTCCTAACAAGGGCAGATCAATTCTTCACATAAAATAACAGTGAAGAAGCACAGGATGCCAGGAACTGCACAGTTCCCAGGGCTCCTGTCTGTGGCCACAGGAGGCTGCTGGCCCTGTCAGCCTCCTGTCAGTGTGGTGGTGCCTGGGGCAGGCAGAGGGTAACTCACAGCTCCTGCTCCTGCAGCAGCATGTTCAGCCTTGCACTGGGAGCAGGAAGCCAGCAGTTCAGACGCTTCCTCACCTGCTTTCACTTCTCCTCCTCCTCCTCCTCCTCTGCACTCTGAGAGCCCTTGTCCTCTGAGGGCAGCAGAGGCTGGTGCTGACAGGACTGATGTCTGTCTGGCCTGCCTGGCTGCAGGAAGAGGGGCAGGAGGTTGGGGGTGAAGGGCATGTCCCTGAAGGCGTGCAGGAGGAAGATGCCGGACACGATGGTGAGGAAGCCGCTGATGGAGCCGATGATGTTGTCCAGCACCATGTGCTGCCACTCCTTGAAGAGGATGGCTGAGCACATCATGACTGCTGTGGTGAACAGCACGTAGTAAATGGGTGTGACCACAGAGGTGTTGAAAATGTCCAGGGCTTTGTTCAGGTAGTTGATCTGGATGCTGATGCAGATCACCAGGCACACCAGGAGCACCCAACCCAGGGGTTCTTTCAGGACTGGCTTCCCAGAGAACAATTCTTTCAGGGCAATCCCCAGGCCTTTGACACAGGATACGGACAGTGAGCCAATGGCAGAGCAGACCAAAACATAAACCAGGACGTTGCTCTGCCCGTAACGGGGTCCAGCCACAAAGATGAGCAGAAGGGAGCTCACCAGGACACACACAGCAAATACAATGAATCCTTGGGGAAAGAAAAATTCAAGAGCTCCATCAGAACACAGCAGCACCAGTGACAGATGCAAATGAACAGCAAGTAGAGGACAAGCAAGAAATTGCCCCATCAGCCTTTCTGGCCTCTATCTGAAGGGACCAGGGTTGGGAAGCCTGAGCAAAGCTGCAGAGACAGCAGCAGCTCCTTACAGTGTGATCACAAGTCAGGCTGTTGGGGATACAGCCTGTGCTGGGAAGGGCAGGGGCACAGCCAGGGGCAGGGGTACAGCCAGGCTCCACAGCACTAACAGAGGTGGGGGGCTTTTGACCACTCCAGCAGGAGGCCCAGGAGGGTGGCCGAAGGCTTGGGAAGCCATGGCTGAACTCTGCAGACTGTGATGGGATAAAAAGGAAAGTGCCACGTCACAGGAATGCCCTGCCAGCGCTCCCCCTAATGAGCAGCAACATCTACGTGTTACTCTGCTTTGCTCCCTGTGCTTCCTTCCTGCATCTCTTGTAGCTTATTCTGCCATTTGTTGCATTCCCACATCATATCCTTGCAACTTGATTCATCCTCTAACATAAATACCAGGACTACCTGATCTTGGGCATAACTCCTTGAATCACTCATTTATCTGTCTGAATTTCCTCCTCTGTCTTCTCTCAGCCACACCACTGCCACCCTTGTGTAAAGGAATTCCCTCTGCAATTCCTGGCACTGCCACAGGCCAATCTGTTCTGCTGAGAGCTGCATTTATTCCCCTGCTCCTCACTTTTTGCATCAATACTTCACAGACAGTAAAAAAACCAGCCCACTTGGTAACTGTTAATGATTCCAGTGGGGTGTGCAGAACAAGAAACAGCTCAATTACCATTTAGTTCGGTCCTTTCCAATTTATCCAAGGTGTATCTCACTGTCATTAGCCTGAAGTCAACAGGAAACCTTTTATTTTAGTACCTGGATCTTTGAGCTTCTCTGCCATTGATTCCAGGCTGGAAACCTCTTCTTCCTGTGGAGCATGGATCACCATCACAGTGGAGCCCAGGATACTCAGAATGCAGCCAATCTTCCCGTGAACATTCAGCTGCTCATTCAAGAAGATGGAAGACAGAACTGCACTGAAAGAGAGAAAACAAACAAACAAAAAATCATCCAAAACCAATTAGGACAAGAAATGGATACCTGAGGGAAGAGAGCAGAGCAACTGCTTTCATCACTAAGGGCTGGTAGGTGAAGTGAGGGTGTTTCTGAGGCTGCTTACCTAACAAGGACACTTAGAGCACCCAGTGGAGTTACCAGTGTTGCAGGGGCAAAGGCATAGGCAGCGAAATTTGCAGCTTCTCCAACTCCCACTGCAAGAGAAACTCCTGTGAGCATCAAAGTAGGAGCAATTCACCATTATACAAGTTTGAGTATGGTCAGGAAAGCCTCTGTTTCCTCCTGGGCATCCTGTTTCTCTGAGGTACGTTGAGCAACCAGGGAAGAACAGCACCAGCAAGAAGAAGCAGAAGCCCCACACAGGTTCTCTTGGGAAGAGAAGGCTCAGTGTTATGCACAGGGATCCTTAGTCACATGTGCGTCTACAATGAGCAGCACCCACAGGAAAGTATTTCCATAATTTCCACAAAGCTGAAAGGCATCTGTCCTTCTCCTGGAACACCTTTTACAGCTTTTTAAAGGGTAAATCAAGTACAGTTGGTTCTTAACATTGAAAAGTGTAAAGTAAAGCTGCTGAAATTGCTGTAGCACTAAACCCACGGTGCTGGATGTCCCTTTATCATTACATCCTCAGGGCAGGCCACTTCAGAAGCACTTAACCCAATCCAGCTAACCAGCTCCTCAGCTCCTGCTTAGCAGGGAAACCTAGTAATGCATGAGACTTTAGAATAGTTTAGTTACAACTGGATCAACAACATCATCAGAAACTTGGATAAAACTCAAGCAGTCAAACAGTAATGGTAATAAAAAAAAATGAAACCAACTGGAAACAACCACAAACACACACTTAAAAGACAAGGCTCTGGGGTGACTTAATTGTGGCCTTCTAATATGTGAAGGGAGCCTACAAGAAAGATGGAGAGAGACTTTTTACAAGGGCACGTAGTGACAGGACAAGGGGGAGTGGGTTAAAACTGAAAGAGAGTAGGTTTAGGTAACATACCAGGAAGAAATTCTTCCCTGTGAGGGTGGGGAGGCCCTGGCACAGGTTGCCCAGAGAAGCTGTGGCTGCCCCATCCCTGGAAGTGTCCAAGCCCAGGTTGGACGGAGCTTGGAGCAACCTGGGATAGTGGGTGTTTCTATGGGAGGGGGTTGGAACGAGATGACCTTTAAGGTCTCCACCAACCCAAACCATTCCGTGATCCTCTGATCAGTGTGCCTTACCACAGCCTGAGCGCGGTACTTACTGCACAGCAGCCCCGCCCACCAAAGCCACTCTCGCAGGTACGCGTGCCCTCCTTGCCCTGAGTGCAGAGGAAAAAAAGGAGAAACCTCAGAGGAAGCCGAACAAAACTCTCGTCACGACCCTCGGGGAAGCCAGCAGGAGCAGCGCCCGGGAGCGGCCGTACCTGCCCTGGTGCGGCCGCGGCCGCACAGCCGGAGCAGCCCCTTCTTCTTCAGCACGAAGCTGCCGCCGATGAAGGCGCTGGAGGCCAGGGCCAGCCCCAGCCCCGCGCCGAACCCGGCCCCCATGGCCACCGGCACCGGCCCGGAGGAGCGGGGACGGAGCGGGACTGGAACAGCGATGGAGCGGAAGGGGCGGCGCGCCGGGCTCGGCTTCCGCGGGGCGGGCGGGGCTGGAGCGGGGCTGGGAACGGGACTGGGAACGGGAGCGGGGCTGGGGGAGGCTCTGGCAGCCGTCCTGAGCTGGGGTCTCCGTGCAGGAGCCTTGCCGAGGGCGAGGTAAGCGCGTGTTGCTGGCAGAGCTGGAGGAGGCGGGATGAGCAAGGGCAAGGACGATGCTCCGCACGAGCTCGAGAGCCAGTTCGTGCTGCGGCTGCCGCCGGTAAGAGCTCGGTCCCTCATCCCCCTCATCCCCCTCATCCCCCTCATCCCCCTCATCCCCCTCATCCCTCATCGAGTTACACCGAGCCCAGCCCGGCCTGCCGGCCAGCACCGGCTGCGGGAGGGGTTAACCAGGCAGTGGGGAAGCTGCGGGGCTGGGAAGGGATGTGGAAACAGGCTGGGTGTTTTGAGGCCTGGGTAGCCCATTCCCACCCTTGTGAACGGATTTTCCACGGCGTCCCCTAGAGAAGTGCTCCTGACACGCAGAGCAAGAGGCTCAGAGACAACGAGGGGATTTGGGAGGGCATTTCTGTAAAGGTAGAGCTTTGACAAGTACCGGCTCTTTAGTTGCTGTGGCTGTAACTGCGCTTGTTGCTGTTTGTTAGGTGCTTAAAGCTGAGACTCTTTGGCGCCCAGCGACAGGATGATAAACTAAAGCACAAGAAGTTCCACCTCAATATGAGGAAGAACTTCTTTCCACTGAGAGTGGCAGAGCGCTGAAACAGCTGGCCAGGGAGGTTATGGAATCTCCCTCTCTGGAGACAACCCAAACCCACCTGGACACCTTCTTGTGTCACCTACTCTGGGTGACCCTGCCTTGCCAGGGGGGTTGGACTGGATGATCTCTTCTTCCAACCCTGGTTATTCTGGGATTCTGTGAGACTGTGCCCTGCTGAGACCACAAGGGCTTGGTGAGGGGAGCTGTAACTCCCCACAGTGCTGTGGAGCTCTGGCGGGTGTCTCTGTCAGGGACCCCGCACCACTGTCACAGCTGTGTCGTGCCAGGGGTATGGAGAGCACCGGGCATAGCAGAGCCGCAGGTGGTGTTGGGAGGAGGATGCAGTTCACTGTGGCTCTTGCAGCTGCTGTCCAGCATGTGGATGGCAGATGTTTAAAGCTGGGTAGGTTGGGCAGAAGGCTTTGGTAATTCTTGGAGGAAGCACACCCACTCCTGAAGAATTCCCTTCTCAGGAATATGCCTCCACCGTACGGCGAGCAGTCCAGTCCGGGAATGTCAACCTGAAGGACAGGCTCACCATTGAACTGCACGGTGAGTGAGCAGGACCAGGGCATCTGGTCCAGGCACCTCTGCCTGTCCACAGGTGAAGCTGTGCCACTTGTATGTGTTGTCCTGTGAAGTTCTGCTGCCCAGGGCTGTATTGCCCAGGGTGGCTGTTGAGCCACAGCACTGACCTGTCCCCTGCTCTCCCCAGCGGACGGGCGCCATGGGATTGTCCGTGTGGACCGGGTGCCACTGGCAGCCAAGCTGGTGGATCTGCCCTGCATCATCGAGAGCTTAAAAACCATTGACAAGAAAACCTTCTACAAGACAGCAGATATTTGCCAGGTAGGAGCTGTCCTTCTCTCCTGCACAAACAGCTTAATTTGTTGCTCTCCTCTCCAGGAAAACCCTTGTACACGTTGGCAACTGGACACCCATTATAACATGGGTGTATACATTATTCCTGTATCTCACAGTATTAGCAGTTTAAAATTCCCCATTCCACTTGGTGTTTAGACACCTCATTCCTAAAGTGTGAAATGTGATTGTCCTTGCGACAGCTTAACTGCTGCTGTGTCCAGCTGAGCTGGGGGTGTGTCTCCCACACCCTGAGCCCCTGAATCCCTTTGGCTCACAGCATTCAGTGGGCAGTCACTGTTCCTTTGTGTGGGGATTCCAGATGCTCGTTTGCACTGTGGATGGTGATCTCTACCCACCTTTGGAAGAGCAAACCGTGAGCACTGACCCCAAGGCAAACAAGAAAAAGGACAAGGACAGAGAGAAGAAATTCATATGGAACCATGGCAGTGAGTAGAGGCTGTGCCAAGCCCCTCCACCCCAGTATCCTGCATCTGAGCAGGGTGCTCACAGCTGCCAGGTACTGGCTGTGCTGCTGCTCCTTTCCAGGGCTCTCTCTGTTGCTGAAGGGATCTTCTCCCTTCTGACACGTGCTTCTCTCACTGAGCCTTCTGCCTGACACATGAAATCTGTTCCCTCTATCACAGTCACTCTTCCCCTGAAAAATGTACGGAAGCGGCGATTCCGGAAGACAGCTAAGAAGAAGGTGAGTTGCTTCTCCTACAGATGTAGATGAAATACCCAAGGGATAGGAAGGCAGAGACATTAGAGCTGTAACTGTGACTGGTCCAGAAGCCATGTGTTTTCTTAATATTTGTTCACGTTTCCTTGCCTGAGATGAGGGTGAGGGGAGGGTAGTAGATTTAAACACTTCTGTGGGTGCTTCCTCTGTATTTTCCAAGATGCTCCTGAGAGGAAAATCTTCTGTGCAGAGTACTGCTGGACCTCATTCCTGTGGCTGCCTTGCCACAGCACATCTGTTCCTGCTCATAGAGGAGAAAGGAAGGAAGACTCACATGGAAATGAGGCTTCACTCATTCCTGCTTTCCCAGCTTAAATCTTCTCTTTATGCAGGGCCCCTTCCCTTCCCCAAATAGTACCACTGTCACTTCAGCTGGGGGAGTGACAACAGATGGAGCTCAGAGATTGTCTCTGTGCATATGCACAAGCCAGGCAAGGTGTTAGGGAGATGCAGCACCCTGAGGCTGGGAAGACTTGTTCTTCTGTCCTTTGCAGTTTCTGAGAACAGGATTGAGTGTGATTCTGCATGACATTTGGGAAACAAATTACTTGAGACACTTGTAGCCCACAGGAGAGATTTGATATCACTGCAGTAAAATTCCTGACTAATTTAAAAGTGAAAAAATTAAGCCTTCTTTTGAGTGGGATGGGAAGGAGTTGAGCTGAGTTGACCGTCAACACCTCAAGGACTTTCTGCATACACACAGAAAGTCTTACGAAATAAGTAGTATAAGCAGAAAAGTGAGAGCACTCAACCTACCAAGGTACAAAAAAGATGGGGTTTTTTTTGGGGGGTGCATAAATTACTTCACAGTTAAATATGAGCAAATGCTGAGCAGAAAGCAGAAGATCAGAAAGCCTTGAAACAGTGCTCTATCCAGAGGTGGAGGCTTGGAGTTGGCCAGCACCAGCAGCATGCACAAGGTGTTTAACAGTGTCTCTGTTCTCTTTCCCCTCTCTGGCCCAGTATATCGAGTCTCCTGATGTGGAAAAAGAGGTGAAGCGTCTCCTGAGCACGGATGCTGAAGCTGTCAGTGTCCGTATCCTTTTAGTGGGAAAAAAGCTCAAGAGTAGGACAGGACGTGTGTGTGACCTGGGGGTTCTGGAAAGAACAAGTTGAGCTTTGTGTGGGTGTGGGACACTGGGAGATAAACTCACAAGAGGCACTGAAGTTTTGGAGCTTCATCTTTGCCTTGTTCAAAGCTTATTGTTTCATCAAGGTTGCCTTTCTTATGGGCTGTACTGTTGTACTGAGCAGGAACTGAAATAGTAGAGGAGAAGTCGTCAAAAAAGAGATCTGGGATGTTTCATCCTGGGTATCTATAGGTACAAGGCCAGACTGGTTGGAGTGGCAGTGATCTGCCACTTTTAGCCTCTTCCATCACACTGCATCTTCCATGTTCCTCTTTTTCCCTTGACTCACCTGTTCTTGCTGTCAGGCTGGGAAGTCATTGCTGAAGACGAAACAAAAGAAGTGGACAACCATGGTTCACTCACCAGCCTGGACATCTCCTCCCCAGGGATGTCAGGGCATAAGCAAGGCCATGGCTCCTCAGGTGCAGTGGGAAAGGCTGTTTTATTTCTAGATGTGGTTCCTGTCAAGCAAAGGGCGCTGGCAGGTCATCAGCTGTGTTTTATCTCTTTTGCCCCCACATAGAACATGATGAACTGCGGGAGATATTTAATGATATCAGCAGCAGCAGCGAGGATGAAGATGAGAGGGATCATCACGATGATGAAGACCTGAACATCATGGACACTGAGGAAGACTTGGAGAGACAACTGCAGGACAAGCTGAATGAGTCTGATGGGCAGCAGCAGGAGAATGAGGGGTCCAACCAGATCGGTGAGTGACCAGCAGAGCATGGCAGAATTGTTGGGATGCCAGGCAGGCTGTGCTTCCCAGCTCTACTGCTGCTCTGGCTCTGAGCTCACTCTCCCTTCCAGCCATGGGCATCCGGAAACAGATTGACAACCTGAAAAGTAAACTCCAGGAAACTCAAGACAGGAGGAAGCGCCAAGAAGATCTCATCATGAAAGTGGAGAACCTTGCCCTCAAGGTGAGAGCTCTCCCAGGGTCTCTCCAAACCTGCTTAACACTGGCTCGCCATTAGATCCAGCAGGCTGATTTGGAGAAGCCAGGAGGCTTTGCCTGCTGGGTTAAAAATAGCTGTGGTGTGGCTATGCACACTGCAGCATCTCCCCATGGAGGCAAAGCAATCTGTGAAACTGGAGGAGATGAGGGGCTGGTTGTCAAAGCACCGTTTGACATGTAGCAGCACCCATTCTGTTGAGAACACACTGGTAATTGTGGTCTCCGTGTTTGTCTCTGCAGACCCGTCTCCAGGCCGTGCTGGATGAGTTCAAGCAGCAGGAAGAGCGTGAGAAACAGCAGGTGAGGAAACTCCCACAGTGGAGTGGGAGGTGGTGGGGAACGACACTGTTCTAGGCATGGCCTGACAGAGTTCCCCGAATCTTCTGCCACAGCAGCTGCTGTGAGCTCCAGTGGTACAGGTCAGGTGGGGTTGTACCTCATCTGTAGTTGCATGGAGCTTCCCAAGGCAGAAGGAGATACAAGGAGTAGGATTGACTGCAGCCTTCCTTCTGGAGGAGCCAAAACATGTCCAGTCAGCGGTCCAGAGCTGCCAAGATTGCTGCCTGGGGTAAAGCATGACACACGAACCTGTCAGCACTCATGTACCAGGAGGGCAGTGGCTGTAGGGTTGTGGCAGATTTCCTGCCTGGGCAGCTCTGTTCCAGCCAGGTACCAAGGCAGGAGGTTCTTACTCTCAGATCTCTGTGGGCAGTGCCAGTTCTGTCCCAGAGGAGCCCAAGCACAGCTCCAGGCAATGCACAGACAGAGCAGCCACTGGTGTGGGTAGAAGATGTGCAGGAGCACAAAGGTCCTGGGGCTGCCCAGAGTCCCAGATGTGCCTTACTGTAACATATCACTCCCTCTTCCCAGATGGCATCCCTGCAGGAGCAGCTGGAGTCCCTCATGGAGAAGTGAGGAGTGGGCCTGGGTCTTTGTGAGCAGAGCTGGAAGTGGTGGTGGCCTGCCATGCTGAAGCCTTTGCTTTATCACACACTTCTGCTGCCAGATGTGCTGCTGAGCAGTGGTAGAGGGTCCATGTCCAGAGCTGATTTCATATCCACTGTGCTGGGTTTGGCTGGTGGAGCTGAAGAATTGGACTATGGCTACGAGAGCAGCCAAAACAACAGATTTACTGTAAATAGTCAGCACTGGCCTCCCCAGGACAGCACGGTGCTGGTTTCTGCATCTTACTGAGCCTGGGGCTTGATGGGCTGTGGCCTGGTAGGAGTTTGTTCTTGTGTTTGAAGAATGCTTATATCTGCAAACCAAACTCAATAAAGTTTCCTTTTCAACCCTGATCTGTTCCTTTGTGGTCTCCCAACCACCCAGCCCCTGGCAGGGAGCCATGCCTGGGCGTCTTTGGTGGGGCACTGCTGGGCTCCTTCCCCAAAGTGCTCTTGGTGGAGCTGGGTTAAAAGTGCTGTCACTCAGTGGGAGGAACGAGGCCCTCCTGATCAGGGAGTTCCTGTAATTCCTCAGAGACTATGCAGGCAAATCCCAGATTAACCTGACAGGGTGGGAAGAGGATTAGAAGGGCGGTTACAGAAAGCAACAGAGGACACCAGGGGCTTCAGTGAGTGTGTCCTAGTGGGGACACCCCTCTCACAACCCAAGGGCAGAGGAAGGAGGCTCTGCCCCAGCACAGAAAGGAAAAGGTCAGCAGAGGCCTTGGAAGATGATGTGTATGTCCAGATAGTGAAGAGACACCTAAGGAAGACGTGGAGCTCTAGCAGGGCCAGAGCGTGCTGGGGTGTGTGTGATCTGTGAGCAGCCATGGAGGAAACCTACCTGCTGAATGTGGAAGGGGTCAAAAAGAAGATTCTGCACGGAGGCCAAGGGGAGCTGCCAAAGTTGCAGGATGGGAGCAAGGTAAATTGTCTGGGTGGTTGTTCCTCCAGAGCCCTGGGAGAGGGAGTGGGTCTGGCATCCCTGCCCATCATGGTGCACAAGCCCAGCTCCAGGTCTGGGGAACAGTGAGAGCCCTCACAACACGTGTGCAGGAGGGGCTGGTTTGGGCACAGGCGGCCACACTTCTCACAGTGACAGCTGGCAGTGCCCACGGCCTCACCTTGCACGGGGCCTGTGACATCTCCTCCCCACGGCGCCGTTAGAGCTCAGCAGCCCCAGTGGGTTGCTGAAATCTGTCTTTCCTGCCATGTGCCAAGGAGGAGTGGGATGTGCCAAAGGGTTGCTCCTGGGAGATTCCCCAGCCTTTGAGCACTCTGGGTTCCACCAGGTCCTGGTGCACACTCCGAGAGCACCCTCTGGCTTATAAAGGGGAAGCCACAGGGAGAAGCAAGACATAGCATAGATGGATGTTAAGAGATTCAACCAGCTGCTGGCTGTCTTAAGTGGGCAAGAGGCACAACCTCCTGCTGTGGGGGGAGAGCTGCCAGTCAGACCAGCACAGTGCTGGGAGCAGGCTTGACCCCACAGCTGAGGTCATCGTAGCTACTGAGGGGACTCTGACCACTGGGCTCTCTCTGGGGCAGTTCACCTTCCACTTCCAGACGCTGAAGGATGACTTTGAGCGGACAGTGATCGATGACAGCCGGGAAGCTGGCATGCCCATGGAGATCATCGTGGGCAAGATGTTCAAGCTGGAGATCTGGGAGACGCTGCTCAGCTCCATGAGGATTGGGGAGGTGGCAGAGTTCTGGTGTGACATCATTGTGAGTGAGGGGCCCATAGATGCCCACTCCCCCCCTTCCTGCAGAGTGAGGGCACAGCACCATGCTTCCCAGAGATGCTCTGACCTTGTCTGGTGCAAACATGGGATGTCACTTGGCCTCAGCACCAGGGGGGCTGCCCCAGACAAGGGGGTGCAGATGGCCCCCCAGGGCTGAGCGGGGTGCTCCCTCTCCTTGCAGCACACAGGCATGTATGCCCTGGTCTCCAGGGGCATGCGGAGGATCGCGGAGGGACGGGACCCCCTGGAAGGCCAGAAGCACCGCTGTGGCATGGGCAACATGTTTGACTACCACAGCACGGGCTACGATGACCTGGACGAGCTGCAGCGGACACCACAGCCTCTCATCTTCATCATGGAGCTGTTCCGGGTAAGGGGGATGGCGGGAATGGCTGCCAGAGCGGGAAGAGCTGGGACAGGCCACTCAGAGCTCCTCCTGCCCGTGCAGGTGGAGGACCCCTCGGCGTACAAACGGGACACCTGGGCCATGAGCAAGGAGGAGAAGCTGGCAGCAGTGCCTGTGCTGCACAGCGAGGGCAACCGCCTCGTCCTGCGCAGGGAGTTCGCACAGGCGGCGGCCAAGTACCAGGAGGCTGTCATCTGCCTCAGGAACCTCCAGGCCAAGGTGAGCAGGACCAACACCTCCCCAGCCCTGCCTGGGTCACCTCTCAAAGCGCTTCCCTGTGTGCCTTGGGTGCCTGGGATGGGGTGGACACAGCCATGAAGGGCCCTGTGTTGCTCGCGGGGCAGGAGAAGCCGTGGGAGGATGGCTGGCTGAAGCTGGAGAGCCTGGTCACGCCGCTGGTGCTCAACTACTGCCAGTGCCAGATGGAGCTCGGCGAGTACTACGAGGTGCTGGAGCACACCACGGAGCTTCTCCAGAAGCACAACGGTACCTGTGCCCTGCATCCCAACCCCTGCTGTCCCCAAGGCTCCCAGGGACTCCATCCTCTGAATCCCCCATCCGTGACAATGCTCATCCCGTGTCCCTGTGCCTGTGATAGTACCTATGTCACCTGGATCCCCACATCCCAGTTCACCCTGCCCATGACACTGCTCATGTCCTTGGTTTCCCCAGCCCACCACACCATACTGCCCCTTTCCACGATGATCCCTGCCCTCCCTGTGCCCTCCTGCCCGCAGTGGCAGTGCATAGCCCAGGTCTCCCTGCCCTCCTTACAAGTGTGTCCACCCCACACCCCACTGCCCCGTGCGCTTCATGTCCCCTGGTCCCCAGGATCTCCAGCTCCTGTGGCTAGTGGCCCTGAGCTGCAGGACCCCCGCTGGGGGCTCTTCTCCCCTGGCAGACAACGCCAAGGCCTATTTCAAGCGGGCGAAGGCCCACGCTGCTGTCTGGAACGAGCGGGAGGCACGGGAGGACTTCCAGCGCGTGGCTCACCTCGACCCCTCCATGGCGGCTGCAGTGAAGAAGGAGCTGAAACAGCTGGGGGAGAGGATGAGGAAGAAGCACGTGGAGGATCGGAAGCGCTACCAGGGCCTCTTCCAGTCGTCCCAGGGTCTGAAGGCCCGTGAGGGGCAGGAGAGCAGGGAGGTGGGTGATGGGGCACCTCAGGGTGAGGCTGGGGTCCAGGACAGCCCTGGGCAGGGGGAGCAGGATGCTGAGACTGAAGTAACAGGACAACCAGGGGCTCTGGAAGCAGAACAAGGGACCCCCAGGGCTGGGGGTGAAGCACCAGGAGGAGAAGCCCGGGGAGAGCCTGTGGGAGAAGAGGTGGAAGGGAGGGATCGGACAGCAGTGGGGGAAGAAGTAAACCTGGGCACCTGTGGGGCAAAGTCAGAGAGCCTGGGAACAGAGGAGGAAGGTGAGGAAGAGCAAGAGAGGGAAGAGGAAGAAGAGGAGGAAGAAAAGGAAGAAAAAGAGGAGAGCAAAGAGGAAAAGGTGGAGAGGGGGGCAGAGGAAGAAGATGAGAAATTAAAAGAGGGTGAAGAAGTGGAAAAAGACGAGGAAAAGGACGAGGAAAAGGACGAGGCAGTAGCGAAAGGGAAAGTGGAGAAGGACAAAGAGAGTCTCCCAGCAAAACTGGGAAAGCCTGAAGCAGGGCAATGTGGGACAACAGGGGAGACAAAGGCAGCAGGGCTAGTGCAGGGCTTGGAGCAAGGAGCCAGTGGAGCAGAGGGAGCTGGCACAGGGAATGAGGCCCAGGCTCAGCCAAAGAGAACCCCAGAGCTGGGGGCTCCCAGCGAGGGGCTGGGTTCAGCTGAGGGGCCCCCAGGGCTGGAGGATAAAACATCTGGGGAGGCTCTGGAAGAGGTGAGCTGCAGGGAGCAAGGAGCAGGCAGTGGACAAGAAAATTCTGGGGAAGGCAACATCCCACCAGAGAGCTTCACCTCTGGGGAAGATGAGGAGCTGGGTGGAGGGGCAGAAATACCCTCCTGCCCCATAGCAGCCAGAGAAGGGGGTGCTGCACCCCTGGAGCAACGCAGCAAAGAGCAGGGCCATGACCAGCCCTGAGCAGGGTCAGTCACCCCTGCTTGGGGAAACAACTGCCAGGCCACTGACAAAAAGGCACAGCACAGCCAGCAGGGCTCCTGTACCCTGAGAAGGAGCCCCGGGGCTGGGGACTGGCCGGGCAGTGACACGGTAACAATGCTGTCCTCACCCTGCCACCGCCGGGCCCACCAGCCCCACTGTGCAGCAGCGCCCGCCGCACCCCTGCCCCGACTCCCCGGCTCCAGCGCCTTTCAGCTGGGCGCCACCGAGATTTGCTGGCTGAGAAATAAAAGCTCTTCCCTGGCACCGTGGGCTGGATTTGTTCCTGAACGTGACCAGCTTCCCCGATGACATTCCACACCTCCCACCTTGCCCTGGAGCCCGTGGCACAAGGATGGGGCAGCTGGTGCTGCTCTTGAGAGGGGTGATTAAGGAGGCTGCATGCCACCCCCCTTAAGCTCCTGAATCTCTCCTGCATGAGTGTCCCCAGACTTCCCTGCAGTGGCACTGTGACAGGCCTTTTCCCAGCAGTGCCAGCCCTTCCAGGGAGGGGTGAGAGCAGGTCCAGCCCAAAAAGTGTCTGTCCTGGGCAGGCTTCACCATCAGCCAAGTCTGGGCAGTGGAGAGGACCCGAGAGCCCCTGGCCTTACCCTGAACTATTCTTCATCTGAATCCCTCATTGTGCCACAGTGAACATGGACAGCACTTGGGACTGAGGCACCCAGGCACCTCTGGGCACTGAAAACTTAATGGAACTCCAGAGAGAAAGGAGGGAGAGGACTGCCTTGCCTGCCCAGCATCCCACTGCCATCTACATCCTGCCTGGGACTGAAGGGTTTCCTACAGCAAAAGCTCCTGGGTGACAAAGAGAGATTGTCCCCACACAGCCCTTGTCCCACTCCTCAGGCTGCCACATGGCCTGGGCAGACCTTGCTGGAAGAGGATGAAGATGGTGGTTGGGGGACACACGTGTGTCTGGGGATCCTGGGGCTCTGCTCACAGCTTCTGTTCTGCCTCAAGTGGTGTGGACAGCCAGGGTGACAGTGCAGGCTGTGTCCCAGCAGCCCTGCAGGAGCAGTGCCGGGATGGCACAGCAACAGGAGCTGACTCAGCCGAGATGCACGGATAGAAGAGGCCAGAGCACTGATCCAGGTCTCAGTATAAATACAAATTTATTCTCTTTCCAGATCAGAGATGCCACAAAGCAGTGAGGACAGCAGCACCACAGTACATGGTTACCAGAGCATTAACCAGCCTGCTCCCCTCCCTGACACATCCTAGCTCCCAAACACAGCCCAAGCACCCAACCTGGCCCCCTCTGCTCCCCACACCTGGCTCTGGGGCCAGCAGCTCCTCATCCTGCCCTTTTTCTTCCTCCAGCTCCCCCCCAGGCTGGATACTCCTGACCACACTCTCAGGCCAAACCTCACTCTGCTGCTCCCCACGCTGTTCCCATCTTGCCCCTGGGATAACAGAGGGGTCCAGCTGGGTCTCACAGGCTGGCCTGTGGGCCCTCTGACCCACAGCCTGACACAGCATGCCCAAAGCCACCCTAATGCCACCACACTGCCCTCCTGCCACTCACCTGGCTGGGACAGCGGAGAGCAAGGACAGCCACCCACGCTGCTGCCAGTAGACACTGGAGCCCTACACACTGAATACCCCTGGCTGTAAGGCTCACACCGCCTTGTTCTTGGTGTGGGCACTGCTCCTCACCTCTGCCAACACCCCAAAGCCAAGCCCACAGCCCTGGGCCTGACACCCAGCCCTGGCCACAACTTCCCCAGACAGCTCAGCCCCGAATCCTGTCCCAGCCAGCAACAACAACCCTGGCTCTATCCTTGCAAGCCCTGCTTAGGTCGGGTATTTCACCCCAGTGTGCAGCCCTGCCCTGCCCCGAGGGCTCAAGCCTCTCATCTTTCCACAGCCTCTGGCCCCAGAGCACCAGGGCCATCTCAGCCCCTGCTCTGGGTTACCCTGCAGCACCTGACTCTGCCTCTTTCTCGACATAACACAGCACAAGACAGCCAGCCTGAGGGACCCCTGGGGACCAGGGGCCACCACCCCCAAGCTGCCCTGCCGGAGGCCGAACAGCCTCCCTGCACTGCCCCGTGGGACTGACCCGCTTTCAACAAGGGCCTCCAGGCCCCCAGCTCAACCCAAAGCTGGGGACAGCAGCAGGGCAGCTGCTCCCTGGGGGTAGCAAGGAGATGCCCTGCCTGTCCTGCTGCCCACCCACACTGCCATGCACTTGCATCTGACCAAGGTGGCCGCGGGGCTGGAGTATGGCTGGAGAAACCCCTCCCTGCCCAGGGATGGAGCTGGGTCAGTGCAGGACAGGCTCTCTGCGCCATGGCAAAGGCACGGATCCCCAGGAAACCACGAAGTACCTGCTGTGGGTCCAGCCCTCACTGAGCTCCCTCACAGCCGCCCTGCAAGGCAACACCAGCAACAGGGAAGGTGCTGGTTCCCCTGCGAGCAGGAGTTGGGCTGGTCTTAAAGTGAAGGGCAGCTACACTTAAGGTATTAGAGTTTAATAGAGTGAGCCCATGAGAGTATTTAAGTACAGTATATATATATAATATATAGAAATATATGCAAATTAAACAACAATAAGGCTCTGTTATAAAGACCCTCTCAATATAAGGCTACTAGCTGGGCTGAAGCTCTAACATGGACTCAATCCCTACTCCATAAACCTCACAGACTCTCTCCTGGTGGTATGTGCCTGGCTGGCTGCAGAGCCTTGGGTGGCAGAGCTCAAACCGTAAGGCTGGCAGCTGCTTACTGTTATAAAGAGTTATTTTAAAAATTGTGTGGCTCCAGGAGTGTTTTGGTGCCCATAAACCTGGAGGCTCCTGGGCACAAATGAAGAGTGGGATGCTGCACTCAGCATCCCCTGAGGGCTGCAAGCAAAGGCAGCAGCCTGTGGCTGCCAGGGGAGACAGGCAGTTTTCATGGCTTCAGTTCTTTCTTCTGAACCATCCCACCCAGGCTGGGACACTGTGGCTGAGTGACCAAACCAGCCTCCTGGGGAGCCCACAGTCCCAACTCCTGCGTGACCCATGTTCCCCTGAGATCTTCTGGAGCTGGCAAGCATCCTGCACCACCAGCTCGGAGGGAGTCTGTGTGAGGTCTGCTGCAGCACAGGGAGCATGGCAGGGAGAGAGGGGGAGGAAAGCAGCCAGGTAGCTGGTTAGGAAAAGCCTCTGGCTCACAGGAGGTGTTAGATAAGGGAGGTCATACCTGAAAGAGAAATAAACAGGTCAGGAAAATAGGATCCAGAGCCACCTGGTTAGAAGGGGGCTGCTGCAGAGCCAGGAGGATCCTGCTCAGGGATGGCAGAAAGTGGGCAAGAGTCTGCATGGGCAGACCTCATGTTAGTGCTGGCACCAAGCAATGTCTCCCTCTGGCAGCCTGGGCAAGAGACCAAGTGCTGCTCCTGGACTGGAGCACAGAGGGAAAGAGGAGAATGACCAACAGCAAAACCCACTGAGTGAGTGGAGTGCCATCCACACACACATCCCCCAGTCTCCATCCCTGCTGGGAAGAGCCGTCCACGAGCAGCCAGGAGGGTTTGCACCATTGCTTCCATCTCACCGGGCAGCTGGGGCCTCGACCTCTCCTGCAGAGGGGTCTGGACAGGGATGAAGCCAGGAGGTGGCTCAAAGCTGTCGCTGCAGGTGGGTGCTGGCAGGTCTGTCCATCCTCATAGTGGGAGCCCCACAGGGTGCAGGTCCTGAGCAGGGCAGGAGGCTGCCTTGCAGCTCATCACAGGGATCTGTTTGGTCTGTGCTCTTGGCAGCTCGGATCACCTCTCCTTGCAGCTGTGAAGCCTCCTCCTCCTCCTCCGTTCCCAGGCCACGCACCCATCCCAGCAGCACTGCAGCAGCAAAGCTCTTGGCTGAAGCACTACAGGTCATCAGCTGTGGCAGGGAAGCTGGGATCGGGGCAGGGCTCTGTGGGGAAAACCTCACCTGAGGGAGCAGTAAGAAGCGGGAGAGGAGGATTTCACTCAAGTACCTCGAGAGTTGGGGAAGGCGCTCCGCAGCTTCTCCATTATGTCTTCCAGGCACATGCTGACTTCCTGGGTTTTGGCTTCCACCTCATCTGCAGTGGGAGAGAGGGCAGGTGGGTATGAAAAGGCTCTCTGGACATCCGCCTGGCTGCCAGCATCTCTGCAGGATGGCAGGGTGTGGGCAGCATGGAAACAAGGGAGAAGGGCCAGGAGCTCAGCCCAAACCTCACCTGCAGTTTCAGTGTCAGGGGTGTTGTGCTCTTTCTCCTTTGCCTGGCTGCCTTCTGACTGATGTGGAGATGAAGCCAAGGAAGAGGCTGCTGAACCATTGCCTTCTGACTCTGCTGGAGGCTGGAGTGAGAAGAGTTGTTGTGAGGAGGTTGCCATGATCCTCTGTCCTTGGCTTCCCCTGTTCCACCTATCCCCTTTGTGCCATTGTCCCAGCTCTGCTGTGACAAAGCCCACCCCAAGGTCCCAGATCTTTGCTCTGAGCATACCTGCAGCAGCAGCTCCCTCAGCCTATGCAGCTGTGACTCCAGCTGCTTGTTGTGGTCCTCCAGGATCTGCATCCGTGTCTCCAGGCGGCTCTTGTGCTGCCGGAGGATTCGTGCTTCTGCCAGGAGCTCGTCGTTACGTGGGTCTTGCACTGATTCGGGAGAGCCTGTAGCCAAGGTTGGGGACTCCACTGCCTCATCATGCTGCCATTTCAAACGTCTCAGCTCTCCCTGGAGGATCCTGCGGGACAGCCCAGGTCAGCATCCCCACAATCCTTCCTAGAGACTGCTGGAAACACCCGGGAGCTGCACACTGGGGATGGCCCATGACTCAGACTAAACTTTGCCATTTGTGAAGCTTAAGGGCCAGGATGCTGCACTGCAGAGTGGCCTGTCTGTGGTTTTACCCCGCTCAGGGAGTTCACAGATATGCAACCACTTCCCAAGGGGCTGAAAACAAGGGCAGGGAAAGCATCACCTCCTCCTGAGCTGATCTGCCCTGCCTAGAGCCTCACCCCATGTGGTCCAGAGCAGCACTACCACTGTTCATGAGGGGCTCAGGGACAAGAAAGACAGAGTGCCCTGGGGTCACTTCAACTAGTTTGGGATTCAGGAGGGGAACAGGTTCTGGGGATGTGGGAAGAAACATTTTGGGAGAACAGAGTTATCTCCCTTCCTTGGAGAGCACACCCTCACTGAGTTTTAGTGGTCAGCTTAGACACACTCCAAACCTTCCCTCTCAGCATCTGCAATCCCCTCCTCCAGACCCAGCTGCATCCCCTGGCTCCACTCTGAGCTCCACAAGGTTTCTCCAGTCCCTTCTCCCCTCTCAGGCTATAACCCCCACTTTCAGAGTTGCCCCTGTCTCTACCTGTTTTCATCCTCTAAGTGAGCCAGCACTCGCTCCAGCTCTCCCTTGTCATCCATGTTGAGGCTTCCTGGAACCTGCTGGCTGCCCCCAGGCTCTCTGTCGGTGATAGGGCTGGAATGGCGCAGCAGGTACTGGTCCTCGTCCCTGTTCCAGCAGGTGGAGAAACACCTTAATTAGGGAAATCATGGGATTTGTGTGCCCTTGGGGAAGGACAGCACAGAGGGAGGCAGTTTCAAAGGGGAGCTCCTTCTGGCTGCTCCAGGCCTGGAGCTCAGAAGGGGCTCAGCATCCCTGGTAGCTGGGGGTGCCCGAGAGCCTCTCACTCAATGGGACTGGGAAGGAAAGCATTTCTGTACCCTGGCTAGGCGTGGATAGAGCCACAGGAGCCCTGACTCATCAGGAGGTGAGGAGAAAGGAAAGGAGACAGAACTCACAGGCTGTCATCAGGGGACAGGCTATCACTGAAGAAGGAACAGTTCTGGCTTTCCATCTCTGCAAGCCTGGAGGGAAGAGAAGAAGGTTGAAATACAGTCAGAGACACCCTGAATGTCTGCTCAGTGCACCCTACTTAGGGCAGCCCCTGCAAGACTCCTCTCTGGCAGGGTCTGCCACCTGGCCTGCACCAATCTGCCCCTCTGCACAGGCTCTGGAGAGTTTTGCCTTTTAAAAAACCAAAATACCCTGCTGGGTGTAAGTCTCTGGAATAAAGAGCTGCTGCTGTGCAGTTGGCTCAGCCTCCTCTCTCACAAGCAAAGGAAAGAGGTGTAAGAATTCCAGCTCCAGCCTAGGGGCCTGAGCTACAAGTACAGGCTCCCTGTACTCCTTGGGTCCACACGGTGAGGGCAGAGACACCACAAACCACAAGGCAGCAGCAGTGGGAAGCTGGCAAACAGTTCTGGTGAGGACACAGACAGAGCAGAACAAGACACCGAGGGATGTGCCTGGTGAGAATCATATCCAGCAGCTCCTACTGGGGAGAGCAGGACAGTACACGGAGGCTGCTGCATCCCCGAGACATCTGCTGTCAAAGGCATGGTCTTTGCTGCCAATTTACACAGCATCAGCCATGTCCCAGGCAGGTTTGCCTAGCCCTGCAGCGTGCTGGGAAGGGTGGAGGGGTCTGTGACCATACATCTGCCCCAAAAGCTGCCCCCCCATACCCATCAGGGTCATGCTCTGTGCCCAGGCAGGACAGCAGAGCCCAGTGGTGGTACCTGCTGGCAAAGTGCTCGATCCGGGAGTGTGTGTCGGCGTGTGGCAACATCGGGGAGGAGGCTGGGCTGCAAGAGATGCACACTAGTCAGCAGGGCTTGGGAGAGGCTCATCTCACCGGGCTGAGAAGAGCCAGGGACAGGCTGGAGAGGGAGGCTGAAATCTCTGTTCCTTCGAGAACAAGGTGTCATATCACCCTCCGAGCAAGTGCTCCTCCAGCCCTCCCCCAGGAGCCCTGTATGAGCTGAGGTGCTCCTTCCATCCACAGAATTCATGTCTCATTCTGGGCCCAAAGACAAAACCCAAGGCACAGCCAACTCACGTCTCAGAGAAGTCAGCCTCGAGCACAGACTGGACGGGCAGGTAACCCCTCTGTGGGTGCTTGCTGAAGTACTGCTTGGACCGAAACTTGTTCTTCAGTGTCGTGGCAAAGTCTCTCATGTTCTCACTGGATGTGGTCTGCAGAGACCCAAATATGACAAAAGTGCTGCTTAATGGAAAGTGGGGGACCACAGCTCAGTACCCACAGGAAAGACTCCTCAGGCTGGGCATGAGCTCCATGGGGGAAGAAGAAGATAAAACTGAGGAAGCAAGGAGGGCACACAGCAGCTCTGTCAGTCATGGGGCCTGGCACAGGGCAAGCTGGGCATTGGGGACCATGCATCCTGCTCACCATGAGCCCCAGAAGAGCAGGGACACAGGCAGCCTCCAGCATGCAGAGGGTACGAAACTACACAAGGGCTTCGCTTGTGGGGCTGCACCAGCCTAAATATCACAAGGCTGCTGCCATCGACGGGACCTGCTCTGAGCCAGGCCGTCCCAGCCCAGCCCAGCTCCATACCGGGGTGTAGTACTCCATGATGGGGTAGTGCAGCTTGTTGCCCTTGCTGGCTCGCCCGGTGAGGAAGCAGGTCTGGCAGATATCCACATTGAACTGCTTCAGGCTCCGATACCTGGAGAGGTCAAGAGGCCATAGAGATGCACTGGAAGTCATCAAAAACACGTATTTAAAGCCCAAGAAGAGGTCAGTGGGAGGGGACAGAGGTGGCCTGTGTTGCTTTAACACCCCTGATGTTAGAGCAACAGTGCTGATGGCTGAAGTCCCCAGAAAAGCAGCCTGCTCCTTCCCCTTAGCTGGCACCTGCTCTGCCCTGCCTGAAACACTGCTGGCTGCAGAGCTCCAGGCTCCCCCAGGAGCACAGAGCAAACTCAGCTCTTCCTGCAGGACACCACGCGCTCCCCTTGGGGCCAGGGTCCCATATCACAACCCTTACCTGAACCCTTTGATGGGGCACTGCCGGCAGACGGAGCACTTGGTCTGGTGCTTCACCTGCTCGGCCATGGTCACCCGGTGCAGCACCGCCAGCCACACCATGGACTGTGGCTCCAGGTTGGCCCACTCCAGGAACTGGGACGCCTCAATGGCAGACTTCCCATTACTCTGGGGAGGGGAGAGGAAGGGGCTGCTCAGAGCTGGGACCCGGCCGTGGTGGGGTGCAGGTCCCCTGCCACCTCAGGAGCCTGTCCCCAGCATGGCTGCTGCAGACAGGGCGAGGGCCGTGGCCCCACACTCACGAAGCGGAAGCAGCTTCGGATGCTGGGCTCCACGTTGCTGCCCCCGAACGCTGCCACCTCCCCCAGCTGGCGCGGGACCTGGATGGCCTCGTGGAGCAGGACGCCGAGGTGCCGCTGGTCACACAGTCCCCCGGCGTTCGCCACTTGGCTGAAGAGATCTGCGGGCAGGGCAGACGCGCAGCTGACACCCCAGCACCCCAACAGGAGGCAGGCACGGGGGAGCAGTGTGTGGGTCACACCAGGGACCCCCTGACTGCCTCCAGCAGGGAGCTCAAATAAGAGGAAAAAACTGAGCTATGATTAAATAACCTTCACCAGTATCCTTCCAGGTCCTAATAACCAGTTTAGAGTCTTCTTCAGACAGGGGCTACATACATCATTTATTTAACAGCCACAGCTAGCCTGTCCTCTATGAATCAGCTCAATCCCTTTATTTAACCCCTTGGTGCTCCTTATGCTACACAATATTCCCCTCCACAGCATTCCATGGTTAAAATGCAGTGAGGAAAGCAATGTGCCTGAAACCTACTTCCCCACACCCATGTGCTCCCTGGTATTTTCCTTCTGGAAAGCACTGGATAACTTTCCTGTGTGCCTTCTCTGCACTGTTCCTTACAGTGCCATGCAAGCAAGATCACTGCAGCACCAGTCAGTCTACAAAAACACCTCCTAATTTCGGTGGTGGTGTAGGCCTGGAGAAGGAGGGAGAGGTGATGATGCAAGCATCTTAGTCACTGCAGGAAAGCTTTCTTTGCTCCTCCTGGGCAAAGAAGGTGTAAGCCAGGAAACAAAACCACTCCTGTTTTCCCCAAGTTAATTCTCACCAGGTTGTGGGGGAGGAAGACAAGGGACTCACACTGAAACTTCTCCTTGACCTCTGTCCCGCACAGACACGCAATGCCCGTCTTGAAGGAGAGAGCCCTCATCTTCCCGCTGCGGCCGCTGCAGGACGAGACATTGCACAGGTTGGCAAATGTTCCAGAGTGGGTTTTTTTTGGCAGGGGGGTCATCAAGGCAAGCACACACCAGGCAGCCCCCCCTCACTAGCAGCCAGAACCTTTCTGCAGCAGTGCCAGCTGGAAGAGCAGCATGGAGGTTTCCTCCCAAGCATGGCAGCCCCACAGCTCGGGGGACACTGAGGGAGAGGTACCTGTCAAAGACGTTCAGCAGCCAGTTGAGGCTCATGTCCACGCAGAGGGGCACGTTCACCAGGATGCCCCGCTCCTCCTCCAGCCGCTCGTAGAGGGCGGTCAGGCAGTGGATGACCTCCACCACGTCCATCGCCCGGTCGCTGGGCTGCAGGTCGTGCTCATTGAAGATTTCCAAAGCTGTGCCCAAGGTGACCATGTCCACTGCACAGGAAGCAGGGGTAGAAGGATCAGAGGGAAAGGGAGGAAATTACAGAGGTGAGAGCCAAGAGGAGAGAGATGCAGCCCTGTCCTAACCTGGGGCAGTGTTAGTCCCACACTGTGTTGGGAAAGATGCTGGCAGGATGGGCACAGCTCCTAGAATTCTTCTCCCACCTGTAAACCTCTCCCAAAATACCACATCTCCACCTTGAGCCACCATTCTCTGTGACCTTCTTTCCTCATTGCTATGTCCAGCCACAGCCGTGAAAATGCTATCCATGGAAAGCTCTGTGCAGAGCCCAATGCTGGCCTCTCTGCACATGCCAGGTCCCTGTGGGGCAGGTGTGGGGGCACAGACCCACACAGACCCCACAAGCAGCTGCCCAGAGATGGATCAGTCCTGTCTCCAGCTCTGACAGAGTGAGGGAGTTGAGGCACAAATCCAAAACAGGGCTAGGACACCGTGAGCTTTCAGATTTCTATGGCTGCAGGTTGTATGTGCTACTGTGTTAGCAACCAGCAATTATTGCTTTCCTGAAAATCCTTCCATCTTTGAGACCATTTATGTTCACCAGGGGACTGTGTGCCTTCTCCACACTGTAACTTCACTCTGTGGAAAAATCCTCCCTTCTCCTGTCAAAGCTGCTACACTTGCACTGGGAAGCCCCAGCTCCCGTGCCAGGGAGTATCGCTCCTGCCCACCCTCGTGTCCACACTGCCCACGACTGCATATGGCTCTGATCTATCCCTCACTGCCTCTTTCCTACACAGCCACTCCACCAAACTTCTCATTATGGGAAAGCTGCCTTGGCAACCTCCTTGCCCTTTTCTCAAGTATATCTTGAATAAAGAGCACTTATTCAAGTCATTTCTGGGCTGGAAAGAAGGCGACAGCACAGCATGTGAGATGCAAGAGATGCACAACCAAAGATGCACAAGCAGCACACGGGAGGGCTCTCCTTTACTCTTCACCCTTGTTTCCTCTCCACCTTGCTGCTGCTGCAGGGACACTTTTACAGGGTGGCCAAAAGCCAGCTGATGCTTTCTTCCGTTTGCATTACCTCATCCCTGAATGCCCCTGGGTACAGGACAGCCTCATCACCAGTGTCGTGAAAATACTCCACAGCCAGGGCTCGACTCCCTTGAGAACCCAACCTCCTCGTACCCTGGCTCATTGCCTTCCTCCAGCCCTTCCACAGGACTGCCTGGGACCCCACTGCTGCCTGGCTGTACCTCCTCCCCTTCACGAACAATTAATTCAGGAAGGGGATTTCCCTCAGGCTGCTGCTGCAGGATTTTTTGACAGAGCCTTAGGTGAGAGGTTTTGTCAAAAGCTCTGAGCAGCCAAGGATGCTGCATCTATCAGATTCCCATCTGCTTGCTTGCCAGTTCCACCAGAAGCTCCTCAGCAGTTTCCAAGGAGCAGCTACCTCTTGGAGAGATGTTTGAACTCCTGTCGTATCATATTAACCCAGCTACTAATCCTCCAGTTTTCACCAACAGTGCAGAAGCCAGGTTTGTTGGCTCCCTCCCTGCTCTTTAAGCAGTGAAGCCCTCTCTGTCCCTGCCAGTGAGGCTGGTTTCATCTCTCACTTACATCCACACCTTCTCCATGCTCCTTTGGAGCTCCTTGGTGAGCTCCTGCCTGATCCCACGGCTTTGTAACTCTGAGCTGGACCACTTTGTTCTCAGATCCCTTTGGCTAACACCTGCCCCTGAGTCATTTCCACCCCAAGCCTGTAAAGAAAGGCACTGTCACAGACTGGTGGATTTGCTCAGCTTCCCAGGCTGATCTTCCCGGTTTCTCGCCTCAGCTACCTGTCCCCTGGTGCCTCCTGCCTTTGATGTGCTGATAAAAGCTTGTGTTAGTTTAATGCCTTCACTGAGGGAGACCCAGCAGGAGGGAAACCCTTCCCACACTCACATCGAAGGGCTTTTTGCACCCGCCGGAGTTTCATGGCCGTCCGATAAGCTGAGAACTTGATGTTGTTCAAATCCGCTGCAGCGACACAGGAAAACAAGAATAAAACCACGGCACAACATCCTTATCTCCAGGGCAGGAAGCAGCAGTTGCAGTGCCCAGACCCCAGCCCCACCAGCAGAAGCAGAGCACGTGCAGGAGGGTGAGGAGCAGAGCCTGGCAGGGGTCACACCCCCCTGCTTTGGGGGACCCTGCGCCACAGAGGGGAGCAGGTGGCCTGGGGGAATCCCACGTGCACCCCATGCTGCAAAGAGGCAGATACTACTCCAATGGTTCTGTGACAGCCTCCTTACCCAGCGTCTGGTACAACTCTGTCATCTTTGGGTGGTCCCAGCACGTCGTCTGGGCCTGGTGGCTGGAAGGAAAATAGATGGAGACCAAGAGTCAATCTGGTAAACAAAAGCTGCCACGAGAGATTAAAAAAAGGACCTGGCCAGCACTAGGAGGGAGCATTTCAGTGTCTGCAGACACTGCTGCATCCCACTGAGCACGTTCCCCAGCCACAGCAACATGAAGGATGCCCACAGTAGGATATCCCCACTTGCTGCCAGCGCCCTCTCCTTCCAGCCACGGTTTCTCCTCATCTTGGGCATCCCAGCAGGCAGGGAAAGCCTGGTTGTGCCAGGCTGGGCAAGACACGCTTCACTGGAGGTGAGATCTCACTCCAGTCTGTTCACTGCCCCCCTCTCCCAATTGGTCCCCAATTCCTGATCCTGCCAGGCCAGAGAAGACCACGGGCTGTGTCTGGGAACACACTCACTTGATGTAGTATGGCACTTTGTTGGGGGAAATGGCTCGCTCCCAGGGAACCTGGACAGAGGCTGCAAGGAGAGAAACGTGTGTCAGATCAACACCAAATGCTCCCCTAAGCTGATGCTGTTTCTGATGCCAGCCCAGCAGGACTGTGCCAACAGGTGGGTGCCTCTGGAAAGGCTGTGTCTTCCCAGATCACCAGCTGGAGGTGTTGGTGCAGGCAAGGGGATGCTGCCTATAAGAAAGGCATGAGACTGCTGGTCTTGTTAGAGACACCTTTCCTCTCAAGACAGGGGCTTTGTACCTGGCTGAGCTCAGAACTCAGGAAGACACACTCCCTGATGCTTTTGATGATGCCCGAGGCAACTCTATGGCCACCAGTGGGCAGGGCTCATAGCAGATGAGATTTGGGCACACAGACACAGCACTGCCTGTTATGGCCTGGCTCAGACACCCGAAGCATCTGTTGCTCCTGTTACTCCTGCTCTGTGTGCCAGCTGCAGTATCTTGGGAGGATGAGGATTCATCCTACACCAGTTGCCTGCCAGCTTGTGTTGTATAGAGGATGGAAGCCATTGCATGACCCTCGGTTATTTTCCTTTTTCACAGGCAGTGTATCAATTCCAGCAACTGGAAAAGTTATCCTTCCCTTCAGATAGGAGTACACAGTCTGCAGAGAAGCACAGGCCAACAAATCCCACTGACATCCAGAGACTCTGCAGGGCTCAGCATTTCCAAGGACAGACCCCAGGCTCTGGAGCACAACCTGCTGCCCACCCTTTGCAGGTCTGAGAGCTGTCAGCCAACAGCTCTGATATGTAGAAACAGCACCCCTCTACCTCACCACATGAATGAAAACCTCCTGAAAATGCACATTTTTAACCTCCAAATAACTAACACGGGAATTGAGGGACGGCCTCTTCCTGCCATCTGTTGTCTTGCTCTGAGGCTGACACAGTCCTGGTGTCCCCTGGGAGCTGCTGCTGCGAGTGTCACAGCTCTGTGCTCTGAAGGGAAACCACACTCACGTCCCACCCTTGGTCCCACAAGGTGAGGCAGCACTATGCCAACTTTGGAGATGCCTTCTGCTTTGGCTCCTGTGCACCGGGCACCAGCCTGGGCCCTTTTCCAGCCTCGTGCGTGGCTCTGGCCTCAGCAACAGGACTTTGCACCCTGTTTTCCTGTGCCACAGCCCAGGCTGCTCTGCAGAGGCAACCTCATGGCAGAAGGCAGGAGGACCCGCTCACGTACAGGAGAGGAAGTGCTGAGAGCCTGGTCCAAAGTCCCGGTGGGCGTCTTGGAGCTGCTTCAGGCGTTCGTTTATGGAGGCCTGGAGAATGGAAAAATAATGCACTGGCAGTCCAGCAGGCATTTGGGATTGATGACCCATTCAGGAAGGCTTGTGGGTGGACTCAGACATGCCCCAGCATACAGATGCTCTTCCTTCCTCTCCTATCTTGGTATTTGTGTCCCCCAGCCTGCTAAACCCTCTGCACCTCCTCCCACAGGCTGAGGCAGCACAGCCACATCTCCAGCTCACCTGCATCCACACTCTCACAGACATCAAAGCAGTCACAGCTGGTACTGACCCCCTCCACCAACACATCCTGATTCTCCCTTTGTTCCTCCCACTGCCTTTTCCCAATGAAGATCTCTGCAGATTTACCACTTTCCTCACACTGAACTGATGCTCTCCTCCTCCAGGAACATCCCTGCTGTGCCAAACCTTACTTTATCCTCCTTGAAGCTCAGCAGCGACAGCCCTTCCCAGCATCCTCCTGCCCATGGTTTGTTTGCAGTGCTTGCTCCTGACTCCTTCCCACCTGCAGCTGTTTCCAGCGGGTGTTGATCTGCTCCAGGGTGCGGGAATTCTCCATGCACAGGTGGACATCTGAGATGGCAAGCTGGTGTGCAAGATCATTGACCACTTTCACCCCATCCTTCACAGGGGAGAGCTCCTCTTTGAACAGCTGGAGTCCAATGCCCAGGGACACAAGCACAGAGCAGGGTAAGAAGGAAAAGAAGCAGGTGAGCAGCCAGGACTTGGATCCGATTCCTTTGCTACAAGCTAGGGTGGGCTAGTGGCTGCCAAGCCACTGCTGACTAACCCTCCCACAGGGTACCTTAGCAGGGTTAAAAATACCCAACCAAACCTACCAGGCTGCAGATGACTCCTGATAAATGCAATGGGGACAATGACTCAACTATGCTGAGCCACTGTACCTGTGTAAGGTCTGTGCCATGACGAGGCACTCAGCATGGCCAGTTGTTCAGGACACTGCTGGCCAAAACCTCCCTCACAAAGCAGGGGGTCCATGGGAAGGAGGACTTGGCCCTGAGATCCCAGGCAATGAGGCTGCCTTGGACTGAGCAGTCCATGGGAGCAGCTCTGTCCTCCTGGGAAGCAGCATTTCATCACCTCTGGGGCCGAGGCCGGAGCCTTCTCAGAGCCAGGAGTACCTTGGTTGACTGGATGTGCTCTGGCAAGGAGTCAATGAAGAGGTCCCCGATGGGTTCCCAGGTCTCCCTCACGCTTTCAGCCTGGTCCAGGGTCGTGCTGAGCTCTTCCATAGCCCCTTTAATCTCCAGCAGCTGCTCCAGTGTCCGTTCAATGTGGCGGTGCTGGTCCACGCACCGGGCCGTGAGCTTCTCCCACAGCTCGCTGGCCACGTTCGCCTGCTTCCAGACAAAGCGGCTGATGTTCTGGATCCGGTGCCGGGGAGACACATCTGTGAAGGCAAAGCAGGAGGGGAACAGGGATCCAAAATGAGAGCCCAACCCAGAGGAGAGTGGGGCAAGGGATGGAGAGAGGACGGGGAAATGGGAGATTAAAAAATCTAGGGAAAACTGGGAAAAGGGAAGGAAAACAAGCAGTAATAGTATCCATCTCTGCACCAGCTCCTCTAGGTATCCAGCTTCTCTATCCTCACCGGCAGAAGCCATGCTGCCTTTTAAAAACCCACCCCAGAGCACATGTGGTGCTGCCTCATGAGATGCCCCCCTCATGATGGACTGCACCAGGAGCCTCTGCCTTTTCCTGTGCCAGTCTGACCTTTGGCCAAAGGACTGGGCACAGCCTGGGCATGGTGGTGTGAGGTAGAGCACTGATGTGCAGCTTTGTGCCACACCAGCCACCTCCACTCCACCCTCTCCAGACCAGCCCAGGAGGAGCTGGGAAACCAGAGGAAAAAAGGGGAACTCCACAGACCTTTGCTTTCTAAAGCTGGTTCTTCTAATTCCTCAAATGGGTGCTGGGAAAGGAAAGCCTGTGCTGACTCCAGGACAGAGTAAATGTATGGTCCCCGAGACTTCACTTCTTCCATGAAAGCCTGGAGAGCAGAGCACAGGGATGAGACAGCAGGCTGAGGCAGAAAGTTGTGCCCTGGCTACCCCCTTGCCAAATGCTGCAGTGATTTATTCACCCCAAGGCCCAAACCTCACTGGACACACAGAAAGAAGTCAGTGTTAAGAGAAATATTTTTGCAGTTCAGGGATGGAATGACCACCTGCCAGAAGGTGGCTCCTGCAGAGGTTTGGCTTGCAGCTTTGCTGGAGTGGGGAGACAGAACAGAGAGCCCAAAATGGTGTGTCTGAGCCAGGGCTGCACAAGAGGAACTGTTTTATTTATGGTGCTTTCAGGGGCACTGCTTGGAGACACTCCTCACTCATGCAGCGAGAGCATGGCCACGCTAGCAGTCCTTCCAGCAGCCGCTCAGCAACAGGTCCAGCTGCTGCAGGAGCAAGGAGAGGAACAGCAGGATGCCCCAAAGCAGCACATCTGCCAGGGAAGACTTCAGAGGCACGCTGGTTTAGTCTGTCCTCTCCTCCCCTCCAACTGCAGTTCCCACACCAGTGCTGCCTGCTGGATGGGCTGTTTGTGCACCAGGGAAGCTCCATCAAGAATGAGGGATAGCAGCAGTAAACATTTTCTTTTTGTTTTCAAGGTAAAAACAACTAAAGCCCAACAGCTACCGGCAGTGAGAAGAAAATGCTGTGAACATGGGAGCAGGAAACTCTGATCTGTCTGAGTGTAGCCCAGCTTTAGATATGATGATAATGTGTTCAGTAATCACTCTGTTCCAGCCACAGGACTGCCCCTAGACCAAGCAGCCTTCTCAGGCCCCAGGATCCCAAAAGCAGAGGCCAGGAAGAGGTAGGACTTAGGGAAGCCACTACAAATGGCAGGGTTCACCACCAGCTGCAGGTGACTCAAGGCTGTAATGTGGGTTTATTGTCTAAAACCAGATGGGCTCTGCCTTTTTCAGGAAGCAGAGGTGGAGACAGTCAAGGACTGGTGCACCCACAGGCTGTGGCATGGGCAGTGACATGAGGCACGGGTCCCAGGCTGGGCTGCCCACCCCAAACCCATCCCAGCAGTGACCAGGAGGCACAAGGAACGTACCGCGTGTGTCTCCTTCTCCTGCTGCACCAGGAGCACATCGCCCCGCAGGGGCAGCTGTGCCGACAGCTCCTCATCCTTCTGCCCCAGCCAGTCGATGATCTCCTGCAGAGGCACCTGCAGCTTCCCACTGTGGTCAGAGAAGGCCTCCAGCCGAGCCCTGGCAGGAGAGCAAGGACAGTGAGATGGCAGATAGACAGACAGGAGAGGAGCAGGTTCCCTGAGGAGGGGAAGCACAGCACCGTGGCTGGGTGCTGACCCCCAGGACCTCCTCAGTGACTGGCAGCACACCTCAGCATGGGCTGTGCATGACCCCCAGCCAGCAGAGAGGCTACGCTGCCAGGTGGGGTGAAGCACGGAGGCATTGGGAACAGGAAACTGAAGCTATTCCTCACCCTGGAGCCCAGAGCAGAGGACAGTCACTCCATGTTTGCCTGTGGGTCAGAACTGCTCTGGCTAGCATGGGGGGCTTGGGATGGCATTTACATGTCTGGGCAGCTTCCAGGAGCCTTGGATTAAGGCAGGAGACAATTAACATGCCCCAGTTAAGCTCTCTGTCGTGCTGGCTGTGGAGCTAAAAGCTCTGACAGTCTGGAAGGCATGTTCCCCTCACACAGTGGAGAGGGCTCCCAGTGAAGGGACAGGCACAGAGCAGGTGGAGACAAAGCCCTGGGGCAAAAAGAGACAACTGCAGAGGTGGCAGAGGATAGAGAGACAGAAGAAAGCAAGCAGGAGTGAAAGCAGGGAGGGACGAGAGGACAGGATGGGTAGAAATGGGGGAGATGCTTTCCAGCATAAGGAGATTCAAAAGTCTGTGGACCAGAAGGGGAGCCGAGCCAAGGTCACTGTGCATTCATGTGCCTCATCAAGCAAAAAAGTTCAAAAACCTCCTGACAATCACAAGCAGCAGGCAAGGCTGGAAGGCCAGGGCAGCCCGGAGCTTGCTCCAGGCAGGACTCTTACCGAAGGCTGTGGGATTTTTTTTTGATCTCGTTCCAGCAAAGATTCATCTCCAGAGGGGCCTGGGGCCCGGCAGCACTGCTTGGAGCCCGGGGGGTTACACACGAAGGTCCTGCACCATCCTGCGAGGCTTCAACCTGGGCGGAAACAGAACCACGCTGCACCCAGAGATCACTGCCTGGTGCTTTGGGAACCTGCTTGGGGACACCCACCCTGCTCTGTACTAACCCTGACTGGTTTTTCAACTCTCAAGGGGCTGCCCTGCTCCTTGAGTGGTCTGCTAGCAGCTCCCAGGAAACTCCTGGTGGTCCCTGGAGGAAGGATGCAGTGCCAGCTCCAGCAGCACTAAGAGCAAAGGTCGAAGGGAGGGCTTACTGCACATCTCCTGCTCTCCTCAGTTATCCAGCAATGAGCTTATCTCACTGAGAGCTGTTAAGCCAGAGCTGGTCCTTATGTGTCACAGTGCCTGTGGGGCTAATGATAATTTTTCCCGTATTATTCAGGGCTGCTGTGCTTAGAGAAGAGGCTGATCCTGCTGTTCCTAGGCACCGAGGGGATCTGCCAACATCCTTTATGCCATCCCCAATACTGGGACTTGCCACCTGCTCCTCTACAGAGGCTTCAGGATATTCCCTGCCTGCATGGCAAATCTGAGAAGCCACTTCTCCTCCACAGATGCTGCTTCTCCTCCGCAGCTCTCCAGAATGAGCAGCCGTGGGAAGGGTGCTGCGAGAGGCCATGGAGAGATGACAGCAAATCCTAACCCAGCCACACGAAGGAAGCACACTCAGCTGGAAAAACTGGGTGCTGATCCCTGGACAACAAATCCTTGTTGGAATCCTCTCCTGAGCCTTTAGCACTGTATCTTGCCCCTGCTCACGGTGCACTCTGCTGCACGTGCTGGTGACAGCAACACACAGGATCAGAAGCCCCTCACACAGGACTCAGCGAGGGAGAGGGGATTTTTTCTCCAAAAAACACAGTTTGTTAAGTAAAACACATGGACACATTCCCATAAGTGAGACATCAATGAGTTGTGTTGGAGAAATAGCAGCATTTCGATCGACTGCTGCTTTGATATTAGAGCTCGCTTGAGATAATTATCCCCAGGTGCTTAATCAACCATAATTAAATGTGTTAGTACTTTCTAAACAGAGCATACAACAGGCCAGATAAGGGCAGCTGCCTTTGGGGGAAAAGCAGCAGCTCTTCGAAGGGGAATGTGTAAATACTTGTCACTTGTGCTGTCCAAGGACTCATGGAGGTGTCTGGAGAAGAGATTCAGCCAAGCCGAGGAAAACAACAGGCAGGAGAAAACAACCAGACAAGGAATTTGGCTGCACAGCTAAAAATACCCCCTCCACACCAGTTCTCAGAGAAAAATCAAATGATCGCCAAGACTGGTGCTAAGTTTGATTCATCTAAAAACATCCAACAGGCTGTTCTCTGCCTCCCCATCCTACCACTCCAAAAACACCAAGAAAACAGAGAAAACCATCACCCACAGAGTTCACAGGATTCTTGGGGCCACAAATAATAATCCACTCGAGCTAAAACTGCTGCTTGCACATAGAAAAGTCAATACTCTGCATGTGCAAGTCCGCATGGCACTGAAGTAGGTCAGTCCCAAGGCACTGCCAGGGAATGCTCCAGCCCTCCCCTCTATCCCAGGGGATACCAAAGGAAGGGATCAGCTCTACCTGGGTGCAACTGCAGCACAGCTCTGCAGACAACACAGTCCTCCCAGCCTTATTCAATAAGTTAAAAGCCCACCACGCCTGCAACTCCCAAACCCAGTAGATAACCCCGTAGCAATGACCAAGCAGAGAGCAGGTGCTGAACATCTGCCTCCCTCAGACAAAACCCCTGCGAGCAAGCAGAGGCAGAAATAAGTGCTTTCCCTCTGAGCATCCCCTCAGCATCCCTTCCCCAGAGCCCCAGCCTGGACCCTCACTCCCCCTCCACCCCGGAACGGGTTTATTTTCGGGCACAGAACACTCACGCAGGCTCTGGCAAGCGCATCTCTCCATGCTCAGCCCCAGATCCGCCGGAGGAGTGGGCATCGCCTCCCGCCCCGCCGGCTGCCAGCGGCAGCACCCAGCAGGGCAGCGGGCAGGCACCGGGTGCCCGGCAGAGCTGGGCGCCCCGAGCACTGACCCCCCAGGAATGTGGAGGGAGGCGGCAGCGCCTCAGAGCCAGCCTCAATCCCAGCTTTGTCCAGTGGCATTCCAGCAGCCTCCAACCTGCCTTAACCCCGTGGCTGCCCCCAAAGCACAAGGGGGGCAGAGGTCTGCCCGCTGCAGGGCAACCCCGCGTGGGACATCAGGTGTGTGCAGGGTCATTGCTCTGGGCACTGGGGAAGATGCATCCCTGCAAGGGCATGGCAAAGGGGATGACCAGCAGAGACCTTGGCTCAGATGCTGGAGCACATACACAGCAGACAGGGGTGTTTGCCAGGGAAGAGATTTATCTAGGAAATTATCCCATCAAGTCTCAGTGAACCAGAAGGTAAATCGGTTCTTGAGATCTAATCCCAAAAAAGTCAAAGATGCCCTTGTTGTCCCCCACGTGCTCCAGCACAGTGTTGGGTACCAGCAGATGTTCATGCCAGCCTGGACCAAGTGCAAATAGTTTCTTTTTGCCAGAAAGCTCTGGGCTGGCTTCTTGTGTCCCCCACAGTCCTGACGCCCAGAATTTTTATCATGCTCTCTTCCACCTACAGGGAGGGAAAGAAAAGCTCCCAGTATCTCTCCCTCTCTTCCCCTCCTTCCTTGCCTGCACATCTGACGGGTGCTGTCCCTCCCTGTGGGACCAGCACAGCCAGCTCCTCTCCTCACCACCTCTCGGCTCCAACAGATGGGAGAGCAGCTGCCAGACTGGAGGAGGGGGCTTCAGTGAGGCCGGGACACCGCTGAGAATGGGCTGTCTGCAGCCTGCCAAGAGCTTTCAGGACTAGCACGGACAAGAGAGGGAGGCTCTTTCCTAGGTGGTAACAGCAGAACCTTCAAACGAAGTGGACTGTCATTAACACTGCTCTGACTCCTGCTCCCCTTCTCTCTCCCAGCAAATCCCAAAGGGCTCTGATCCCCTCACAGAGGCTTGGGCTGCTCAGGCAGGTCAGGAAAGACATTTCCCTGCTCATCTCTCCCTCCCCACTTCATTTGCTGGGCTGTTTATCAACCACCCGTGCACTGGCCCAGCGGCAGCGTTGTAACAGCCACCCTGGGGCCAATAAACCCTGACTCAGCCACCAAGAGCCTGCCCCCTGCCTCATTCTTGCATGCTAGAGCCTCTCCAGAGACAGCTCTGCCTTCCTCCCGGAGCTCTCTGAGGCCGGACGGATCGAGGCTGATGGTCAGCCACAGTAGGGAGAAACGTCAGGCTCAGCCTTTGCTTTTCATGCTCAGCCTTTGCTTTTCATGCTGGAAGCACACCGAAAAAGGAAAAGGCAGAGCTGGGACCTCATTTGTCCTGGGAAGAACACTGCCAGTGCCCAAAGGAACCTTTGGCACTGTCCATCAGTCTCCAGTCAGGTGAGAGGTACCCTGGGACCAGCAGCTACAGGCAAAGAGGGATCCACAGCCTGGCAGAGCCAAGGCAGCATTTCCCCACCCTAAAGGTGCTAAACCAGCTCCTGACAGCTCAGTGAGAGTGCAGGCAGCTTTGCAGACAGTTTCCAGCACACCTTTCTGCTCTTCACTCTGCTCTGCTATTTACCCGAGGTCCCCAGACCTTCCTTCCCCTCTGGTGAGGAACCTGGCCTGGGGCTCAGAGACCCTGGGGCAAGGAGGAGGGAGACCAAGATCTGTCCCTCAAGAGAACGAGATTAGAAAGAGGTCAGACTCCTTCTCTGCCTTACAGCATCCACCAGGGGCTTATTTCCAAGCTCTTCTCTGCAACCAGGAAGAGCAGAAACCTACATTTTCACAAAAAGCTGACATTCTTCCAAGTTTCCAGGGGAAAAAAACCCCCAACCAAATACACAAGAGCTGTTAACAGTAGCCTCTCGCTCTTTATTGTGAAAGAGGCTTGAAATTCAGCCCTTCAGGTTGTCTCTCCTCCCCTGCTTTGGGAAACACATTGCAGCCGGAGCGCTGGAGGAGAGCGCCCGCTCTCATTAAGTGCGGGCGACGGCGGGGCTGGGGCTGGCAGCCTTCCCTGCCACCAGAGAGCCTGGTGTGTCCCACAGAAATCTGCAACCTCTGCGAAAAGCTGCCACGAGAAAGACTCCCAGAGCCCAGCTCTTACCTGAGACAGCGGGCGGGCAGTGCTGCTGTGCTGCGCCTGGTCCGGGATGTGCCACTCAGGACATCGCGGGAGGACGTAGAGCCATTCCTGCATCACCAGGGGCTGCATTAGAACTGATGGTCATGGGGATGGAGCACCTGAAAAGCAGCGTTAGAGTCCCTGGGTCAGCTTGCACCTCCTCATGGAGCTGACCCCCTTCCCAGCTGCCCGGAGCGCTGCTGCCACGGCAGCTGGAGACTAAAAGGAAGCATTTTAAATTTAATATACTTCTACTGGTGTTGCAATCTTGTTTCATCTAAACATCCAACTCTTTTTTTGCACCTGGTTATGCAATTTGCTGCATTGACATGCTGTTAGTAAGTCCCACAGACTATAGTGTATTTTTGGAAAGGGTTGGGTTTCTTGAACGGTACGAGATGCCCATGGTTTAAAGGGAGGGAGAGGGGCTATCACCGTCATGACCAATGTGCTAGCTTTGGTTGAGATAACATTCATGTTCTTCCTAGCAGGTGGTACAGCATGGTTTTTAATCCAGAACAACTTATGTTTAGGCAGAACAGACATATCCCCATAACAGACAACATTTTCAAACATATTTTTTCCTTTTCTATTCAGAAGGGAAATTGCCTAGAGCCCCAGCCTCATGTATCTCATACTGTGAGCTAGCTTTTTATGAGTTTTTACTCATTATGAGCTATAAAATTCCCTTCATTATCCCCATTTTTTGAACTGTATGACCTGTAAAGCCAGTTAGCAGTGGCCCCTTGACTATTCCATAGATCAGAAATGCGACCTCTGGTCACAGTGCTGCTGGGTTTTGTTGTTTGGACTCTAAATGAGCTAAAATAGGGATTTATCTCACTGCCAGCACCATCTCGGCTTTACAGAAAGCCATGAGAAATAAAGCTCAGAGAAAACTTGGTGACTGCTTTCCTACTTTTAGAAGGTAAAAGAATCACCTGCTCCAGCAGCCAGAGCTCACGTCTGCGTGGAGATGAGGCTGCTTTCAGGGGAATGAATGATGCTGATGGAAGAAGGTTGTTGGCTCCTTCACACCCAGCTCAGCTGGACAGCTGGGAATCTTCCTGCTTGGCCCTGGCAGGGCAGGAGCAGGCAGCACATCCTGCACTGACAGCAGCCACACTGGACAGACGGCTGAGGAGAAATCCCCCCGGCCCTGTGCACGCTGCCCGTCTCTGACACTTTCACATCCCTCACGCCCCTGCCTGAGCTTTCACTGCCTCTCTCCCCTCCATTACACACATTAAGAGAAGAGACTATCCTGTTACGACTTTTTTTTAATCTCTTAGCGATTTTTACAGCCATAATTCTCTCCCTTTCCAGCAGAACAGCCTGTGCTGAGCTCTCCAGCATGCTGACAATCCAAGGTCTTGTCCTCTCCCTCTCCTGCCCAGGAGCACCAATGAACACTGCAGGCTGTGCATCCCTGCTCCTTTCCCCGTGCAGGCAGGGGATTATAAGGGGATTATGAGACCCACATTTATAATTAGGAATTTCAGGGTCTTCAAAGCCCCCCAGCCCCCTGGGGCAAATTCACCTTACCCAACTCCAAGAGTATAGGAAATTTCTGACAGAAGGTAACACCACCGCCTCTTCCTCCAGTGCTTGTGTCATTTGGCCTCTGTTCCTCTAAATGACCTTTGAATGACACAATCTAGCAGAGCTACAATTCCCAGGGTGGGAAAAGGTATTTTTCCTCTAAGCCTCTAACAGAGGAATGCCACGGAGCTCTTCCCCAGGACTGGGAAATCCATGGCTTTTGCCAGTGAGGCTCTGTGATGTCTCACTGGAGCTGCCATCTTGAGGCCTGGGTTTTTCTGCAGCACAGGGCAGTGAAACTGCAGTGATGTGTGCTGGCCAGACGAGTTCAGCCAGCCCTCCAACACCACACACAGGGGCTCTCTGCTCCCAGTCCTCCCAGCACAGCCTGGCCCCTTGTTCCTGCCACCAGCACTGCAGAACAGGAGCAGTACTGGGAAGGTGACGAGCTCTGCTGTGACTGTGTTTTCTCAGTGACAGATCTGCACGCACTTGCAGGTGCAGTTCTGAGACAGGGGTGGGTAACCCGTGCCCTGCAGGTACCCATGTGCAGGACGTGGAGGGTTTCCAGGCTCCCTGCCAGCATCATGGAAACAAGAACAGCCATTGCTGCACCGCCTGAGTGCTGGGCTCCTTCAACTCCTCCAGGGATGACAAGGCCCATCAGGTCACAGATGGCACAGGGAACTAAGGCCTGTCCAAGGCAGCAGTCACACAACAAGCCGAGTGCCAAGCAAAGGGCAGTACCCAGTCACGTCCTGCCACAAACACCAGTGCAGGGTGGAGGGCAGTGGCTCGGCCGCCCCTTGCCACTCTGCAAGAGCAAAGACAAAGCCCCGAGGTGGAGAACCCAGATAATGTGGAACTAACTGAGCTGCACAGCAGCCAGCACAAAGGAGGACATTCAGGGGGAGAGAGAGACAACCAGATGGAGAGGCACGTCTGCAGGCAAGCCAACAGCTCCGTATGACCCCTTGCCAAATTCCCTGCTATTGCTGGAACCAGGCAAGGAGAAATGCTCTTGATCTGCTCTGCTTCTCTGCTGAGGCACACAAAACGGCTCCAGTTGTGGCACTTCTACTTTAGTGCTTCCGCACAGCTCTGTGTCTGGGGCTGCACCCTGTGGAGTAGAGATTTTGTGGATGCTTCCTGGCTAAATTCCTATTGCCTGATGCCTACGCCTGTCAAGAGCCAAACCTGTGATCCACTTTGCCTCTCCCACACCACCATTCAGCTTCTGCACTCTGCTTTAGGTTGGTGCTGGAGGCCCAGCAAATGACAGCCAAGGTTCAACACCACACAAATCAGATTTAAAGTGCTGACAACAAAAGCTAATCATCCCCACAGCCTACTCCAAACCTCTACTGGAAAAGGAGTTGAGAGATCCTCCCTTGGAGGACTCAGGGAACAAAGTGGTCAGGCTGTTCAAACAGATATGAAGTGAGCTTGGTCCCCTGGGCACACTTCTGTGCAAGCAGAACAATCATCAAGGCTCAGGTGAGCAGAAGCAGGTGAGAATTTCCACAGGTGGACACCACAAGAAGCAGCTGTAGAGTCACCATGGAGCAGGACTGGGGCACTCCCCTCACACAGTGGAGACAGCAAGGAGGGAAACCTCTTCCACTGGTGCCTCTCACCTGGTCTTTGCTGGAGGTCCCACAGAGGTGGTCAGATCAGTTCTCAGAAGGATCAGGTACAACCTCGTTGCCTTGCACTGTTTTGCATCCTCCCACATGAAAAGCACCCAACACTTGCCTCTGCTCCCAGTACACCCTAAGAAATGAAGCAGTACATGTTCCACAGTGCCGTGTTACAGCTTCCAAACACTTTAGTACCCAAGCCACTACCACAGTTGAGACCTTGATGATCCTCTAGTTGAAAAATAAGAAAGCCAAAAATCTTGATGTTACATTTCAACGGCCGAATGCTTGGGCATTCGGGTGTATTAAAACCAAAATAATTCCCTTTTCCCTCTTCCTACATGAGCTGTACCTGTTACAAATTCAGCACTGGAGAGCATGTCCCACTCCCTGCTCTCCAGGCAGTCTGACAAAGGCAGCTGGAATGGCCTTTGCTCAACCAGTTCTGCTTCAGCTCTGTCACCCAGCTCTGTGCTCCACTCAGGGATCTCTGTGCTCCACTCAGGGATCTCTGTGCTCTCTCTGCTTTACAGACCTGCTGCAGCAGCATCCCTGGCTGGCAGGAGAGGCTGTGTCCCAGCTCCTGCAGCACCTCTTCTCCATCCCAGCCAAAAGGAAGGTGAGAGCTTTGCCACCACCAGCGCACATGGTGCACAGTATTCTGCAATTTTGCTGCATTTGCTTAAAATCCTCCTGATACAAACCCATATCCAAACTCTCCCCAACATCAAAGGAATTCACACTGCAGATGATCTCCATGGCTAAAAGCAGCCCCCAGGATCAGGAACCTGTCACAGGAAGCAGAGTGTAATGTCAGGTGTTGAATTTCCAGCTCTCTACCACATATAACAGCAGCAAGTACAGCAAATAGGTCAAGAGGTCTCTCAATCACACAATTTATGCTTTGAATTGCTAATTCCCTCCAAAACATTCTTTCCTGAAACTTTCCACTTCAGATCTTGGCCTATAAGGAAAAAAATATGGGAACATCTTGAGGCAAGGCAGCTCAGCTCAGCCTTTATTCCATGAGGAGAGTGGAAATACAAACATGTTCCCTGCTGCTGGAAATGTTAATGACTTTGTTGTTGTTTAACTTACTGTACAGAGAAGTAATAACATTTCAGCTCAGCATGTTCAGCGTCCTTTAAGGGGAAAGGTGGGAGGCTTGTGGATATTTCAGAGTTCAGCTCCCATGTAGATGCTAACAAAGGCAGTATTCCCAGGCTGTCAGACAGCAGGACTCCCTCGACAGCTTAACAACACATCCTGTTTCAGCAAAAATTGTTTTCTGCACTTGTAAGTAAATAATTTAAGTCTGAGATCAAGGGCCAGACGACCTACTTCCCAGGACCCCACTGGTCAAGGTCTGGTGAGAGAGAGGAAACCTTTGTCCTGCTGGGATCAACATAAAAACAACACAGTTCCCTCTCAGAGCGTGGGCCCTTAATCTCCATCTCTTTACAAACCAGGAATAGATACCCAAACACACTCCCACAAAAAAATCATCCCAGCATTCTCCTGGTTGTTATATGCTCCTGTGTACCACAAAAGGGGACTATCAGCAATCTTCCACATGTGGGAGCATTTTCAACCCCATCAAGTGAGGGCTAAAATATCCCAGATGCCAAAGGTGCCACTGGGCTTCACACTGCACTTCAACCAAAGAACCTGGTTCCCTTCATTAATTAAAATGAAGGGTGCTTCAATTAAGCACCTGTCCATAAGAAGTAACATAAAACCTCTGTTGTATCTGGTAGTGAGCAAGCAGCACAGATGATGTGTTACTCACTGAGGGTGGGCCAAGTGGGGACTCTCACACCTAATGAGCTCCTTTCTTAAATGGCCACTTGGACTCTGAGATCATAACCAAAACATTATTTTCATTCAGTGGATAAACAGGTGCCACACATCTTAATAAAGAAGCAGCATCCCTTCCCCTGGCTCACTCACTCTCCATTTTCCCAAGCAACAGAACATACACATTCACACAATCTCAAACTGAAAAATTTCACCAGTTGGCTTTGCACTAGGAAACTGTGATGATGATGTCCCCACCTCACCAGGTGAGTGTGGGTGTATGCCCACAACATGGTCATGCAAAACTGACTACCCCTCTCTCTCTGCTCAAAAATAACTTACGGGAATTTTTTAAGGAAGATTGAAAAACCTAAATTTCTTTTGCATGTCATTTCAGGCTCCCAGCTGGGTTTTAAGTTGCTCCCTCCAAAGCTCACTTTTCCTAGGAACTCTTCCCATCTCTTAGCAGATTAAAGTACTGAAATAATGACTCAAGCAGGCAGAGGACCCAGCTGTGAGCCCACAGCCCTGCTGTGCTGGACACAGAGAAGCTGCTGCCTGATAGACCTGGCAGACAGAAGGAGCAGGAGAAGGGGAAGCAGCAACTTCTCAAAAGGGACAGCAGGGTAGGGGGGAAATCACTTGCTTAATGACTGAAAGAAGGTCACACCAAGCATAAAAATTGAACCCACTTCTTCAGAAACTTGGCTCCAGTAGCCCTGAAAACTGCTGATTTAAACCAGTAAAAACCTCAAGTCTTGTCTTTGTCTTTCTCCTCTAAACACCTGAACTTTCCCTTCCTGGCTGCTGAAGGCAGGAGACAAGTTTTGCTGCATTGTGAAAAGCACATCACCCATTTGCCACGCTGTGTAACTGATCAACAACAGTGGGAAGAGCACACCCACACTCAGTTATGATGGCCAAGGCAATACTGTTCACTCCTGGCTTCCTTGGCACTCTGCTTCTCATTCTCACTCTAAAGCTGGCACCTATTTCTCTAAAATGAATACTCTGCCTTGCCCCCAAGGTTGTCTTTATAATAAACTCCCTGCCAAAGCACAAGGTTCTCTGGCCTTCTGAGGCCATGAATTTTATGACCAGGCTGTGTGCCCCATGAAGCCACGTTTCCTTTCCCTGCTTGAGATGTCTCAGAGTGATCTTATTCTTATGCAAAGGGAAACAGCAAAGGAAAATGGGATGGAGCTATTTTGGCTCAATTCTGAAAAGATTGGTTTCATCTTTATATACCTATAAAAATGAGGGGGTTTTGAAGACTGAATTCTTTCTGGTCAGTATGTCTTATTTCATGAGACTTATAATTCCTCTTTCATGCTTTTATCACAGACATCCAAGCTAGAGTGGAAGCCTTGAATATATTTCTCAAAACATGATTATATTCAGAAATTCACCATATGTCTCCAGAACTCAGGGCTTTTGCTTGAGCCCATTCATTTAATCCCTTCCCTGTCTCACTTTGGTTAGTTTTGCAAAGAGCCACTCCAACCTGAGCAGCCCCATTCACAGCTACAGTCCCAGCCAGTTTTAGAGAGCAGCACTGATCTGCCTCAGGTATTAACCCAGAGACAGGGTCCTCCCCTCAGCTCCTCCAGCTGACAGACAGGACCTGAACACAGCATCACATCACAGCACCCACTCTGACGCTTCCCCTCCCAACACTCCGGGCACCCACATTCCTGGACACTGCTGCAAAATGAGACTATGGTCCAGGTCCTTTCCAGAGTGCCACCACGTCCTTGCTGTCTCCAGAGCCCTGCCCAGCCAACTCCCACAGCAGCAGAGAAAGCAGCTTTCAGCACGGGGAGCTGGCAGGGGATGGGTGTGAGATGGCACCAGAGCCACGGCGGGCACACGAGCCACGCATGGGTGCCAGGAGAACAGAAACTCTCCCGGCACAACTGAACCTTGTGGCTGGGACCTCACACAGCTTCCTCAACAGGAGCCCTGTGGTCGGGCAGGAAAGGCCATTAAAGAGAATAATCAAGCAAGAACTCTCACGGGTCCAGACAGAGAGGTGAGCAGCAGCAGGAGAGGTGTGAGGGACCCTGGATTTAGGGCACAAGGAAAACAAACTGACAAAAAAATCGACTAGACTTTTTCTTTTCCAACACTAAAACCCAAAATACAAACAAACACTGGTTTCTCCCGGAGAAAGCATGGTATTTAAGGGCGTGGGAGTAATTGCTCCACACCCCTGTCACTGCACATGGGCAATCTCAGCATTGAGACCCCACAAATACAACGCTGGCACATCCACCAGTGGACCTCCACAGCTGTGTGATGCTGTGCTGGAGGGAAGGCTGAAGGAAACAGGCTGGACTGGGGACCTGTAAAAATCAGTGGCACTAAATCTTGAGGAACCACAGCCCTGTCTGGCAGGGAGAGGGAGGCAGAGTGCTGAGCCCTGGGGAGCAGGAAAGGTCCTGTGCTTCCTGCAGGCGATTCTGCAGTCGGTCAGGGCTGCCTGCATCCAAGGGAAGGTCAGTGGTGGCAACAGAAGACCTTGAGAGCCGAGGAGGAACGATGAGTGAAAGGGGCTGGGGAGAAGCTGGGGGAGGGGAGGGCGGACACATAAAGGAGCAAGGCTGGACCGTGTAAGGTAGTGAATGAAAAGGGCAGACCTGGGAATGTGGGCTGATCCTTGCTTACTACGTGAGGAATATTTGGGTCCCTGCCTTGCCCTGCTGCCTAATCCTCCCAGGAAGATGCTAGAAGGCCACCACGCACCCTGCCCGGAGCAGCCCTTCAGCCCAGGCAGAAACACTGCCAGGGTAAATAAGCCTTCAATGTGCAAAGCATCAGAGCCGGTGAAACCGGGATGTTGTCTGCCTCGGGAATCCGCATCCCGAACTGGTCCCTAGCCTCTCCCTTGGGGAAATGGTCTTGGCCACCTCTCTTGCTCTCACCCTGACACCCCTTCTTTTCTTCTCCGCAAGTTTCCTCACCCGCACATGCATGGGCAGCGCTGCTGCGAAGGGACACACACACACGCACACCCCCAAAGAGCGCATTTCCGAGCTTAGCCATCTGTCCAAATTCTCCCGTTTTTCCAGCCCAGCCAGGATCTGAGTGGGAAACAAATTTTGTCATGGCCTACCTTCCGAGTCCGCCAGGTCTGAGACGCAGGGGCAGCGGGCTTCGGGAGCAGGGAGAGGGGCTGTGTGTGTGAATCAGCAGAGGAGTCCCTGTGACAGGGATGCATGCTGAGGCTGAGCACCGCTGCCGCACGCTGCCTCTCCTCCTCCACCGCCCCGGCTGCTGTGTTGCTATGCAATCACATCACCACGAGCAGCATCTCGCCGAGCCTCCAAAGAGACACCCTTGACTCGGCAAAACACAGCGGGGAACAAGGACGAGCCCACCGAGTGCCCGGCCCTGTGGAGATCTCGGCCGGTGATCGATCCGGAGGAGGGGAGGGAGAAGAGTGGAGATGCAAAGACAGGCACGCACGGGAGGAGGAGGAGACAAAATACACATGGAGAGGGGGAAAGAAAAGGGAGGAGGGGACATGTACAAACACACAGAAAGCGCCGTGGTCTGACCTCTGGAGACCTGACACGGGCTGCTGGGCTCAGACACGCTTCCCACTCCTCGCCGACATCTCCCACCGCCTCTCGGGGCTGGCGTCTCTCGTTTTAGGTTAGATATGGCCACGCGCGTGCTGGAAAATGCCAGACACATTCGCCTCCTTCCTTACCCAAATTGTGGTTATCTGACACAAGATTTTATAATCTAAGAATAGCCCATTTTAAAATTAAAGGAGCAAAAATAGGATTATCGCTTAATTTTGGATGTGCTTCCTATTCTTCTTAGAAAAGAAAAAGAAGTAAAGGAAGGAGCCAATTCTCCAGGCTGGGGAGATCTTTTAAATGTCAGGGTATCTTGTCTCAGCTCACAAGAAACAGGAGGATTTGAGCTGCTAGCTTGGATGAGGACACAAACAGACACAGAGTTGGGATTTTGGTCCATAGATAAGAGTTTAGAGTTCTTCAGATCATTCCACCCAAGGATTTCAAACCGCTCAAGTCACCACTGATGTTATTCTCATACAACACAAAAAGAAACAGAATTAAATTACTTGGTAAGAAAGAGGATTCAAATCTAATCCCAGCTCTGTGTTTTAAGCACTAGACTGTGTCAGCCTCTCCATGGGAAAATTAAAACTCGGGAAATAAAATTTTCCTGGTCCTTGTCAGAACAATCTTTAATGAGCCTTACAGCCCTTTTTTCCCCAGAGTTGACAGACTAAAGATGTTAATTTTCTGCTCATACAGTCACGTTATCCAGAAATATCAGTGCTGTTTGTAAACATTTTCCATTTTCATACATTTATTCCCCATCTCAGGTGTATCCTAAAATGCAGCTTCACTTGGCTCACTCAGACCCAGCTGTGTAACAGCTTCACAACTCCACTACATTCCTGAAAAATCACTTCTGGCCAAGCCAGCAATGGAAATAACAACTGGCAAACTCCCTGCAGCATCACAAGGCTTCCTGTGAGCTGAGGGACGATGGTCAGGAAATGGTGCTGCTCAGAGGGACAGGACCCAACCTGCTCCAGGGCTGTGCCCAGCAGGGTGGGGAGCCCACAGCCACCTGTCAGCCAGTTTGGGCACCTTACAGAGCAAAACTTTAGTGCCACACCATGGGGATGTGAGCAGATCAAAAGCTTTTCCAGGCCACCTGTTTAAACCTGGAGAAGTTTTAAAACTCAAAATACAGCTGATCTTGTGTAAAATATGTTTGAGAGAGTCCTCAAGAAACCAGTGAGCTCCTTGTGATGGTACCAGCTAGAACCTGCAGCAGGTGGGCTGCTGACCCTAAGGAAGTTCTCCCTTCCTCCTGGATGGGTGCACCAGGAGTCAGGAGCAGAGCAAAGTGGGGCACAGAAAACTCATGGAACTACACTGAAAGATTTTTAAATAGCAGCCTCCATATCGTTGGTTCCAAAAGGAGCAACACTGAACACTTCCAGTACCGACCCGAGAATACTTATTCACTCCACACCTTCTGCTCTTAAAAGCTTCTTCAGTAGCTTCTGCTTCCACAACAGCTGTACTGGTGTAACAAAATCCCTCCTGGAAAGCTCTATTTAGACAAAAAAAAAAACCCCAGATATGGATCAGAAGACAGAAACGAGCAGAGACTCTGCTGGGCTATTTTTGTGCACACACACAAATAATAAGTCCTGGGCTAAATTAGGAGAGTGAGGGGGGAAATAACAACAGAGTCTGTCCAGGCAACTCCAAAGCCACCATTCTCCAGAGAGACATGGCCAAATCGATGGCAGCATGTGTCTGTCACCACCAGCATCTGTCAGGGACATGGCAACATGGATAAACATATCAAGCCAAGTTACACATTCACACAAGACAGACATCAGCACAGAGATGTGAACAGACAGCATGAACCACAAAGACAAGGTGCTTTGCAGTACAAGCATCCTAAATTATTGATTGTTTAAGGACAGCATGTAGGTTTCGGGTGAGTTCGGGACGGAGACGGAGACTAATGGAGAGATCTCTATAGGCAGGTCTTGGGACACAGTCGGTTTATTGTAAAAGACGTGGGTATAGGGGCACTGCTCAGAGCTGCCTGACTCAGCTCTGAGCAGGCCCAAGAGAGTAAGCAGGTGAGAGAGAGAGAGAGAGGGTGTGAGAGCAAGAGTGGAAGTAAGAGTAGAAGTGGAAGAGAGGAATAGAGAATGTCTGAAGTCCTGGTTACAATACAATAAATCATCTTCTGTACTGAATATTCTAATTGTCACTAACCAATCTAATACAAGATACAAATCCTATAGCATTTACATACAGCCTATAAGAGTTCTTATATTACCATAGAGTGTTACATCTTAACTTCTAAAAACTACTCTTTGGACCCCTTCTGCTGAGCTAGTAGGGTCTGCTCTGACCCTTGGATCTGCCTGCAAGCAGAGGGTATTGTTCAATCAAGAGGGGATTATCTTCAGTGGCCATACCATTGTTTTCCAGTTGTTCAGTAACTAAGACCTGGTATTTCAAAAGTGGCTTTCATTTCGATGTTGCCTGTAGTTTTCATATTCCCAAAATCTTTTGTCAGGCAGTCATATTTCCAAGGCTTTCCTGTTTCATCTTCCTCAACAACAGCAAAATGCACTAGAGAAAAAAAAAATCTCTTGTGTCAGTTTAGTTTAAATTATGAGACAAAGCAGAATTTCTGCTGGGAGAGTTGCTTCCAGGGCTGGGAACATCTTCCCAAGTCCCCCAATACTTTCTGTTTTAAGGATATAATTAGGGCAAAGAGAGGAGGAATTCAGAACTCAAAGGGAATGAGGGAGACCAACTCGGATGTGTCATAATCGCAGTTTTCACATAAGCACTACAACTTTTTAAAGTGTATGGGAAGGTTTCTGAGCTGAGAGGCTAAATTTGGTGTGCTTTGAGTTCTGAAGAGAATTTAAGCCAAAAAAAATCTCCCAAGGAACTCTAAGAGCTGACCTTCCAGAAGATACAGTGGAACCTACCTCATGTCTTCCCCTAATAAAACATTTCAGGCATTTTATGTTTTATGAAACAGCAAATATGTACCTTGTTAGCTAACATTCCTTAGGAAAACTAACAATGTCCACCCACCCAACAGGAGCATCTCAATAGGCACAGTGCTAAATACAGTGTACAATCATACAATAGGTAAAAATTAAGACAGGTTTTATAAGGCTTGAACATAAAATTGACATATATATATAGAGAGAGAGAGACTGACAGTATTTTTAGTTTGAAAATTTTAAAAGCTAGAAATAAGGGCTGTGTCTGCTTTCAGCCTAAATGGTTTCACATTCGCCATGTACAAAGCCATTATTAATCACTTGTAAACTGGAACATCCATCACATTAATTATTCTTGCATTACCAACCAAATAAAAACATTAACTAAAATTCTGGCATTCACATTTTCAACACAAAACTTCAGGGTTCAATATAATGAAAGGCTATTACTTTTATATTTTTCTTCCCATAAGTTCCCATCAATTAACTTTATCTTCTAAAATAGTCCTTGTCACAGGGAATTGGTTCCCAAAATGTGCAGTTACTCTTCTCTCCTTTGAAACATCAAATCTCCTGAAAGAGAAGGAACATCCCCTAGTACAGAAGGGGAAGTATTGTTATCATCCTTTGGAAACTTTGGTACATTCTTTCCCTTTTGGAGTAAAGCTCAAATTTATCAATTCATCCCAATTAAAGTATTTTAGAGAATGATGCTTTACCCAGGAACAGAATGTAGACTTATCCTTGTTAAAAGAAGAATACAGGCAGACACCAAGAAGAGGAGCACTTTCCCTGGAGCCATACACCCACAGCCCTTCCGGATCCATCTGCTGAAGAAGAGTTTGGTGAAAGGCTTGTGAGACAGGACAAGGTCCCTTATGGCTTGAGGAAATCAAGTTTCTCCCCAAGAGCCTACAAATCCCTGTTTTCCTGAGACATGGGGCTCCCTCCTCCAGGTTTCCTCCTAATTAAAGCATCAGACAGGGCTGGGTTCTCTCACAGCTGTCCACATCCAAAGAGCTGTAGCTCTGTTTTGATGCAGGATCATGGATCTCAGTGGTTGTGCTGTGCCTACCTGTGAAGGGGAAGCCATAGGAACAGATCTTGCACAAAGGGACAGACCTGCCCACCAATTCCAGTACATTAGACAGGCCAGCAGGCTTGGGAGCAGAGCACAAAGAGCCTTTCTTCAACAAGAAGGAACAAAACTAGAATTAGGGCCCTAAGAAAAGAATTTAGTTGACTGGATATTGTACCATCCTGGGGGGCTTTTTTGTTTGTTTTCTTTAAATAACTGATATAAAATAAATAACGATACCTCTTTTGCTAGCATCAATAATCACAAAAACCTTCCCAGAGCAGATTCTATCCTGCTGAAAGCATTTAGAAAAACAGCAGGGTACTTTCTAAACACATGGTACCTGGGGTGAGAGAGAAGAATGGGCAGAGAACTGATACAGGCAGACAGCTGTCATGCACTCAGAAACAGAATGAATCCCCCTTTTCATTTGTTCCCACACAGGCACTGAAACAATCCCCCCAAATGAGAAATATAGAGGCTAAAGGGGAGAGAGGAAATCTTTTCAGAGCAGCAAGAAAAAGAAAAAAAAAGAAAGAGGGGTGGGTATCAAAACAGCGTAAAAGAATTTGGGGGAAGAGATGGAGAAAGAAAAGAGAAAGGAGAAAATGGTAGAAAAGAAAGCAAAACCATGCAGGAGAAGAGGGTAAGGCAGACAAGGCAGTTTTCAGGGGCTGTTTTGTTCTTCAAAAGCTGTCAACACGCTTACAACGTGCTTTCCACCCCCCCTCCTTATTTACTGGGCCGTGCACACAAAGGAGCAGGAAAGCAATCACACAGGAGCTGCTGAAGATTCACTTTGACACAGAACAGAGGTGCCCCAAGAGAAAGGAAACTGCTTAGTGATCCGTGTACAACAAACCATGATGGGGATGTTACAGGCCTAGAGACTCTGGAAAGAGGGCTGGGAGGAAACCTGCAGAGAGCAGCCTCTTCCTGCAGAGATCACACTCACAGGCAGCACAGACACTGGAGCAGAGTGAGTCAAACTGCACGGGGAGACAGCTGCACATAAAAAGATCCGTTCACAGGAGAAGCTTATCCCTGAATTCTTCAAAGAGCCCAAAGGATTTGGGCAGAGAGTAAAATTTTTCAAAGTATTTGTTGCAATTTGCAACCTAAATCCAGTGTCTGAAGCTGAGGAGCTCAGCCACGTTACAGTGACTTAAATATCCCATGACTGAGGCTGTGCTGGAACAGCCCATCCTGTGTCACGTTTCTGGCAGGTACCACAGCTTGCCTGATGCATGTTCACTCATTAAACTGCAGAACGGGATCACGCCTCAGCCTACAGATTTCTAAACATTGCCAAGGTTAAAATGGTATTTAGAGCCTGTGTAGGTACCTGCAGCTTTTTTTTTTTTTTTTTTTTTTTTGAAGATCAACTGTTTCAGTTTCTACATTTGTGCAAGGGCGAGCCTGGAGATTAAAGCCTTTAAAAAAAAAAATTTTACCCTCTGTTATGCAGACGTTTTACTCCTACAAGACAGGAAGCTGAGGGGCAGAGAGGCATCCTCACAAGATACACACCTTGCAGAACATGATTTATGTACTTCAACACCTCCCTTGCCAACTATAGTTACCTGGACAGGTCTAACAAGTCTACATACAGTTCTTGGGAATCCTGTGCCCAAAACCACATCACCAAATAAGGACATAAAAGGCATTCTTGGTCAAAAGCAGGGTTTGGTGAAATCCAACCTTCATCTGACCATAATTGTTGCTTCCATTTTAAAAAGCAGAGCTGTAATGAGGGAAACCCATCAGTACAACATAAATCATCTTTCCTGGAAGAAAATACTTGAAGACTTTGTTCTTTCTAGATATTCATCATCCAGAGCAAGCTTTTTACCAATATCTGTTGTTTTTCATCCAGACTAGATGCATCCTCTGACTAAAGAGCACATAAAGAGCTCCCTCACACACTCATTCAGGAGCCACAGAGCTACAAATCAGCCCAGTGTGCATTATTAATGACAAGTTATCAGAAGATCTAGGACAACAGCCAGGCAGGAGTTTCACTGTGCTGTGATTCTGTGGAGAAAATGAACCCTTTGCCAGGTCAGATGCCACAGTTTCCCTTGTTCCTGTCTCCCCTGTGCACAGATTTGTGATAAGCCATTTTGTCACAGCAGCCAGGAGGTGATTACCCTGCCCTAGAGGGCTTACAACTGAGCTTTGCCTAAAAGACAAAGGCAACCAAGTGAGGAGACACTGGGTAGAGGCACAAACATCTTAAACATTATAGAAAAACAGGCAAAGTGAATTTTGTTTTGGTAGCAGTTAAATGCTATTAGAAGAGTTCAGGAGCACCCATATTGGCAGTTGTTAGAGCTGCAGCACAAGCCTCACAGATTCAATTTTCTGAGTGGTTACAGCTGTACCACCTTCTAAATCCTTGGGTCCTGATTTATTCATGGCATTAGGAATGCAAAATGCAAGCAGAGGGAAGTAGGCCAACAAAAGAATAGAAAGCAGGGATACAGAGGAACCAGTTTCTTCATTCCAGCTGAAAACAGGTTGAAATTATTAACTCTTTCAGAGCAAGCTCTCTCAGAAAGGGCAATAGACTCTGATGCATGAAGATGCACGAATGAGTGTCCCACCACAAAATAAAAATGATGAAAAGAAACACGAAGCAAACATGGCTTCAGAAGAAGAATTTGGATTAACTCTAGCCCAAGGCATTTGGATTTTCAGATGCAGAATGCTCACTGTGTCTGACAGGGAGGGGTTAATGGCTTTGGTTGTGTGAACTGGGGACCAGATGTTCAGCTGGTGCAACTCAACACAGATCCATTAGAAATTAGTGGAGCTGTGCCTGCTTACCCCAGACAGGATTCTGGCCCAGTACTTTGAAATCCTATTTAATACCCACTCAGAGATTGTTCCAAAGGGAGAGGCCTCACTTTTTGAAATCAGCTAAAAGGCTACTAGCAATGCTACAGGATGTGGTTAAACTGAAATGGCCACTGCCATGGCCTGCTTATGATATTACAAAACCCCTACATCAAAAGCCTATAGAAGCCTTGTGACAACTAACACCACAGCACAAAAAACAAAAGTTGTTTTTGTTACAGTTTCATAGTGTCCACCTACCTTACAATGGGCAGAAATAGGCACGAGAGGTAAATCACTCATTTGTCACTTACCAGGACATGGATGGGTCTTGACTATGTCCATTTTAGAGCAGCTGTGGTCAGCCAAGTCTTTGAGCATATGCTTTTAACAGATAATGGTCTGCAAAATTTGCTGTGATGACTCAAATGCAAAGAGCAAGCAGGAAAATAAAAAGATAAGAAAATAGAAAAGGTAGAGTAGCACATTCCTCCCTAAAAGGGCCATTCTTCCACTCAAGTGCAATGCTAGTCAGATAGAGGGGGGGAAAAAAAAGAGAAGAAAAATGTCCAAATGTCAAAAAAGACAAGTTACCAGAGCATAAAGAGGCTAAAAGTTATCTCTAGTGCCCAGTAACACAAGGCACATCTTTGCTGCATGGGATGGATTTTAAACAGGCACCTTGTCCAACAACAACAACAACAAAAAGAAAGAAAAGAAAAAAAAAGCTGAGATTAAAATCAAGTCATCTGTCCTGTTGATGTAGTTCTACAAGTGCCCAGCCTATGCACTTGAATGTCAAAACTGTGCACAGTCTGCTTAAATACTTTCACAACACAGGGTATAAAAAAGACCTGTGATGCTGCAAGTCTTCCATAAAACAATTCTGTGTTTTCTCAACCAAACACCAACCCCAAGGGAGAACTGATCTCAAGGACCAGTAACTGTAAAATATTCAGTATATCCTAAAGGATTCTGCTATAAGCTCCTTTAAATTCATTTACACACATCACACAGAGTCTTAAGAACCTGGGCATCTTTCACAAGTGAAATGAAGCCTCTGGCAGCACCTGCCAGTGTGACAGGAATGCCAGAGAGCTCTGCACCTTCCACAAACTCCAAACAGCACCCAGGCAACAGGAAGCCTTGTCTTCCTGGCTATTGCTCCTTTGAGATGCTCTGCACCAGCTCCTTTCCTGTCAGTGGGCCCAGGTAATCACTCCAGCCTTGCTGCTGTACAGCATCCCAGTGTGGCAGTGCAAGTCTGGTCAGCATCTGAAGACATCTGCATGGTGTAAGGACAAAGGTAAGGATGAAGCTGTCCTTAGGGACTGCAGCACACAGGCTTTCCAGCATAAGTGGAAATGACATTTCCAACACCAATAACATTTTGAACCTTGTGAAGCTTTGTACGGAAATTGTAAAACTCATTATATGTTAGGGTCACCTCTTGAAACATATCCACTTGGAGGAATTTTATATTTCATTTAATAGAGTTTCTCCTGTTGAAAAAATATAATCAGGGTTTTGAAGATCTGTTTCTTTTGACAAAAATTAGCAAGCAGTACGTATTCTACTTGGGATAACACAGATGAATGAGAAGGGCAATGCTTTAGACATATTAACCAGATGTACTTGAGCTGAGAACTGTGGTACTCAAGCAGTCTGATTTTGAGGGGATGAAGAAAGCAAACATCTTTAGTGGCTCCAGTTGCTCTCAGGACTGATTCCTTTACTGAACCAAAGTACAGATTCACAATGCAAAATTCAATATAATCTAACCCAACTCTCAAATGGTTACAACCTTGTTGTACAGCAGAAAAACACAGTTCATTCAAATTTTGGAAACGTCAGTTCAGCTTCTCTCAACTTCTACTCAGACTTAAAATGAAATGACAGCAGAAGATTCATTTTGTAGAAGAGCTTTTTCAAAACAACACATTAGAAACGTTTTAAAGAATATAAATTATACATATGTACACAAAATATACAACACCTACAGAGCTAAAAACACAAAAAGGAAAGCTACATTTGCACTTATCAATATAGAAAATGGTGAGCTGGTGGCAACACTGTAAAAGTGCTCAAATCAATAAACCATCAACTGAACACCAAATTTTCCAGCTGCGCTAGGACATCATCATAACCAAAGTTAGCAAAAAGTCTGTTCTGTAAGCCCCAAAATGAAAATTAATTTCAGGAAGGTCAGCTTGGTCAGCCTGTTAAAAGTCAGTATATAGAGGGTACAACAGGGGATTGGGAAACTCACATTGCTCCAATCCAATACACACATACACCCTGAAAGGCTGATTAAGTTGTTTCTCATTATGTGCTGCTGAAGAAGGCAAAGCAGGTCGGGGTCAACATTACCTATAAATGAAGCACCACTACTTGCTGCAATTTTGAGATGGAAAATGTTTGTTTCTCAATCAAAACAGATACTCCAACAGGGAAACACTTAGGGTGAAAAAGGTGGATGTTATATAACACAGAGCTCATCAGCTTCAGACCAGAGAAGTTTAGTAGGGACAAGAGGAGGTTCAGTGTTAGTGAACCAAGCCAGCCTAAACACTCCTTCTGCGTCTTCACTTTCATAAGAGAGATGTCAGTACAAGAGTGCAGGTAAGAGTAATTGCTCTGTTTCTTTCCTCTGAGGAAGGAAGAATTAGTGACACAGTCCTGTAGAGTCTGTTAGTTTGCTCCAGATGACAGAAGAATTCCAGTGAGTCCCAGGGTCACACTTCCACACTTGCTGCTTTGCTGTGAGAGGCCTGGGAAACACGACGGATGCTGCTCTCAATAAAGACCTTCAGCCCCTTCAAACCTTGGGAGTAGAGATATTCCAGATACCAGTCCCACCTCTTCCCCTATAAACCAGAAAGAAGAGTCAGATGTGCAGAACAAAGCTTTACCTTTCTTAAGCCAATCTGAAAAGGTCTGCAAACCCTGCCTTCCTGTGGGACATCCACATGTTGTGTGACATCTGTAACTACCCACAGGTGTACAGGCTCACCTGCTGTTCTCAAATGCCCACAATTACACAATTCACATTCTTAGACTGAATCATGATCTTTCTTTAATACTGAAGGTTTTTATAAATCCCAGTTCTAGAAAGAGCGAAGTCTATTGGATCAATGGAGTATGTCAGGAACTAAATGAACATGGATATTAAAGCCTTCCTTCCATCACTAGTGGTGATTCCTCCAGGTCAGGGTTGAAGTACACCGTGATACAGGAAAGGATACCAACTGCCACTGTATTTGCTCAGTGGAGGATTCCTGTTCAAAGCTGTAACAAAGCTACACATCTGTCTCAGAAATATAATATGAAGCAGAATTTGCATTATCAATGAGCTTTAAGCGCATCAAAAACGTAACTTTTTCTGGAGCCTGCAGAGAGCAATAAACATCCCTGTCCTGACACTGCACTGAGTCATGGAGGAAATACATAAAATCTCAAATCACTAGCCATAGATATATAACTTCTCAGGTGTTGATGTCCTCTTGTTTGGCCCTGTTAAGAGACTGAACCAAAGCCTACAGCTGGAATTTTTCCCCTTCCAAAATTTTTCTACAATTGTGAGTTTGGTGAATATTATAACCTCATCGTCTTCAACACAGCTGCTGAAAATTGCCTGCTTTATTTACTAAAGCAAGAAATCTTACCTTAATTAATTTGAAGTTGAAGGTGGTATCATCAGGACAAATCTTAAGGAAAGGGAATAAAACAATAAAACAATAAAAAGTATGTCCAGAGTTGCTGGGTCTCTGCTAAGTCCCCCCCTAAATAAGGAATTGCAGGCATGCAAAGAAATTCAGAGATTTTTAATCCTGTTTCAGAGGGGGCTTCCAGCATCAAACTCTGTGCATAAGTGGCAAGGCAACATCTGGACCCTCTTGCCCTGTGCTGCAGCATTACAGGATTGCAACAGGGAATATTCACAGGTATCTTTACCATTGTCTCTCTACAGTGTAAAAGATTCCTTTTCAAAACATTCACAACAATGAGAAAGAGCAAGAAGAGAGAACTGACACCGAGGTCAGTGCTTGTGTTCCCCCAGTGCTGCAGAGCAGTGCCCTCTGGTGCTCAGCACTGCTGAGGAAAATGTGTCCCTGCAGCTCAACATGATTTCCTCCTGCCTTAAAACGCATTTGTCATAGCTGCTAAGCAAAATCTCTCCTAGTTCTACAGTAGGAAGAGAATGCAAGAATTCCCCACTAGAAGGTTTGGGGGTTTTTTCAAGGGATTTTGAGGTTGGGTGGGCTTTGGTTTCGTTTTATGGTTGTTGGTTTGTAGTTTGGGGTTTATTTAAATGTGCAAAACCTACAAAGAATTAGGAATCTGTGTCAGGGGAGGTTTAGGTTGGATATTAGGAAAAGGTTCTTCCCACCGAGAGCAACTGGGCACTGGAACAGGCTCCTCAGGGAAGTGGTCACAGCACAAAGCCAGACAGAATGTGTTTGGAAAACACTCTCAGGCACTGGGTGGGATTCTTGGGCTGTCCTGCAGAGGCAGGAGTTGGACTCTATGACTTTTGTGGGTCCCTTCCACTGCAGGGTATTCCATGACTCTAAGAAGCCTCAGAACAAAAATTATGTGGACAAAAGATAGGAGACATATACAACTTCTTTTCCTTGGTCTAACAAAACCAAAATAGCCTCCTTCAGCAAAGACAAAATCTGAGTTTAATCAGCAGTAAGACACAAACTAGCTTGATTCAGGACACTGAGCACATAACAAAGGCAAATTTGTCAAGTGTTCCTAACCAGCATTCTTTGCTTCAACTTCTCAGGTGCCCCTTGCTGCATTCCAGGAGTCACACCTACGCTTGCCTCGAGCCTGCCAGCGTTTCTCACAGCAAACTGGCATCTTTGTGCAGCCCTTGGACAGCCTACAAAACGTGGTTTCTTGGAGCAGCGCACACATGTTGGGACAGTAACAGCTCTGGCAAACTGCTCCCTCCACTCTTCAGCAGCTGCACTGAACACTTGAGGGCACCCACAGTTCAAGAGAATTCCTGGCAGAACTCAACAGCAGATAATGCAAGACAGCACCACGTTATCTTACCTCTGTACTTGAAGCAGCTACTTGTATTTCTATTTTAATAAGCCAAAAAAGCTACCACAAGAGCCAGAAAGCACTGCTAACAAATTCTAACATGAACCATGTATTTCTTGAGAGTTTAAATATTTAGATCACACTGCCTATTTTGTGGGGCAGAATGCACCTCTGGTAAGCTTTTACTGGAGTGTCATTTATTTCATTAATTAGTTATTTTAGTTCTATCTCAAAATTATCAAAGTACAAATTTCACATCCAAAACTGCCACATTCATACATTCAACTGCTTTCATACCACACAAAGAAAGACTCTTCAAATTGTGCCATTAATCTGACACAAACACAGAATGCCACAGCAGCTTTTGAAAGTTCAGTTGCATCTACAAGTCAGCGAAGACACAGAGACACTTCTCTAGAGAAACAGAGAAGACAGAACATCTGGTGCCATGAAAAACCCAAATCTTGGCCTACACCATTACCTGCTGCAGGAATTGAATAGAGTAGCCCATCATGGCTGGATGATTGACAATGTTAAAGCTGGTTTTTAATTCCTTCACTGCAGTTTTACTCAGCAGTTTATCATCCATACGAAGACCTTGAGGATGAATATCCTTCTCGAATACACTGGATGTCCACAGACATCCCACCATAGCTGTTATGTACTGGTTGTACTCTTGGTATGTCTGGCTACTGAACTTGAACTGCAGTATTTTCTGAGGGGGGGGGGGGAAAAAAAAAATCAATAAATAACATCCTCAAAGCAACTGTGTGCTCCCTCCAGTCCTTAAGAGATGGTCATTAGAACACCTTCCCTCCACTCAGCCCAATTCCTTGCTCAAGTCTGTTCTAGCACATAACAGATGTGTCCACAATACCTTTTTACTCAGCTCATTGTCTTTTGCAGCCACCAAGTTGGTTCGATATCTGGAAAAAAAAAAAAAAACAAAAGAAAGAAAAAGTTAGAGGCCTGTAAATTTTTACTACATGCCTGTGTTGAAAAAAGCTGGAGGAATGTATCAAGAAAACTTATTTCCACCATGAGAAAGATCATCAAACTTTATTGTTTAAAAGAGAGAGACATGAAAAAGAATTCAAAGGGACTTTATCACTTGGCAGAGTAGGGACACATCTAATAAGATTAGTCTCTTAAATGATTCACACATGACCAGTTTGCCTGGGACAGTCACCTTCACAAATGCAACACACAAGAATGGACAACCAGCCTTAAAATCAGCAGAGAAATGCAGTGTGTTTTTAAGAAAGGAGACTTTCATTCACTAAGCAAAGAAACAGAAGCCACTGGAAGTGGAAGTAATGCAACTTGACAGTTGTTCTATATGATAAGCACTAGCTCCTCTTATTTCCTAGAGACCTTCCTGTCATGTTAATTACCCTGCAGATTCCTTAGAGAAGAAGCCACATGGAGAGCCCTGCACCAGCTGTCAGCTATTGGCTACTTTTCTCCTCAGATGCAGCCACTGGAACTAACAAGGCCAAGAAGTGCAGCTTTGGTGGTGGATCCTGCAGAGCAATGAACAGTGCTGTCTTTGGCCTTGCCAGCAGCACAAGGCACTCCCAAATCCCTGGAGTGTGGAGGTGGAAGAAGTGCTTCCTACTCAGCACATGACAGAATTTGTAAGGTAAAGCTCAAGCGTAGTAGCCTAAGTATAGGAGTGAGAAGTTTCATAGTTACTACTGTTAATTCCAGCTGGCTGACTTTAGTTCTCTCAAAGCAATAGAGGAACTTCTTCCTTCACCCATCAAAGATATGGAAATAACACCCAGGAAAGAGGTCAGAATCCCGCTATTTTGGATAACAGATTGAAAAAAAAAAAAAAAAGAGTAGGAACTATAGCTATAAAATCCTTTATCATGAAAGCTGGGCACAAGTGGAATTTTCACCTTTGCCTTGCACAGCAAGAAGTAGATTCCAGGTTTTTACAACAAAGTAATTTCATTTCCAAATGACTGAACGAGAAGACAAGGAGTCCCTGCAGCCCACACCTGTTGTAGTACCTGTACATAATGTGGCAGAGCTGATTCAAGTTGACAGAATCCATGGTGAGAAGTGCTGGGTAGAAAACCCCAGCAGGAGGCATTATCAGCAAAGGCAGGTTGTACTTCAGGTACATGTCACACACCTGCAGGAATGAAGCACATCCAGGCTGATTATTACTGCCAAAGTAATGATTATTACAAACTCTCAAGGAGGTAAGAGCAACAGAGAGCATGACACTGCATTCCAGCCATATCCATCAACTTCATCCAAAAGGAAGGCCAGGGTGTCTTATGCAACTGTTGTTACCCATTAGTTTTGTGCATTTTTAATGGACAATTCAGTTACAAATAAATCCCAGAACTATCATTGCTTTTTAACTATTCCCAATCTAAATTGTAGGAGCTGTTGCTGCTGTTACAGCACGGCTGGAGTTCACAGTAAGCACAACTACAGAGAGGACATGAGGAAGCTGGAGAATAGACTTAAGGCTATCTGATGCTGTTTAGCTTGCCTACAGCACAAACTAGGAAAAAAACCCCACATTTTCAAGGAAACATTTAAGAAAAGAAAAAAGATTTGTTGTTTGAAATTGAACGATCATTGTTCTTTTCTTTAAGTCAGCATTAAAAAACCATGTTACAGCCTCCTGTTACTTCTCCTTCCTCAGTTCACCTCTGACTTAAGAGCAACCACTTTCTAGCAGCATATTTAGTACTGCCTAGGGATGCAACAACAGCAGCCTTCACCTGTAGATCTACCAAGTATTTGGAATATTCTTGCATTTAATCACAAAGTTCTGTAAATTAGAATGAGGAAGATGTTTTTATGCTCTAGCTTAAAAAATGCAAACAGCCTTAGGAGTACTTCAAAAGGAAGACAAAAGGACTGGGATACACACAATGCCATAGAAATCCAGAATGAAGTAGAGCAAAAACGTGGAATTGTTTTCCAGACGCAGAGCAGCAGTAGAGATCCGTCCCACAAAGTGGACCAGTTCAGCCACCACGTTCACTAGCCCAGAGAGGGTGGTGTTCCTGCAGCAATGACATGGCACAACATTACAGATAGCTCTTTGCAAACAGCAACATGGAAAATGGCAAAACAAAACTGAAGCTTATGCTTTTGCCCCATCAAACACTCAGCAACAGACACTTGTTCTTCAATACATTGTTATCAGCACCATTATAAACACCCAGCTGTCAGTGTTATGAGGATTTTGGATTCTGGGCATTTCAATTTCCACTGTCAACAGAAATACTTCTAAAAAAAGACACAGAACAGGACTGACAAGGTAGCTTACAATATAGCAGAATCATAATAGCATTATTAACCTTCTGGCTGGTCTTTATGCTGGGTGGTAGGGCTAGAATATATATCTAAGTACACTGGCGAGCAATGCACAAAACGTGGTTTGCATTTTTTAAAGACAAACTTACAAAGAAGAAAACTCCAAATCCTCTTGAATCACATTGCAATTTAACCAGTTCTGCAACAGCTCTTTCAGGCTCTCAAGAACACTGCACTGCAATAGGCAAAAAGAAATCAGGTTGGTGACAATTTATGCAAGCAAATAATTCTAAACAAAGAATACCTTGAGAACTGGCAACGAGAGGCAGCAGGAGTTTCTCATGAGCAGTGATGTAGTTGCATGTCCCCTAGAACTGAATGTATGTGTTGTATATATACAACTGAATGTTGTATAAGTTGTATAACTGAATGTATGTGCTGTATAGAACTGAATGTATGTGTTGTCTCTTTCCTGGAGAATGTGAATTTCAAGTAGTGACTGAAGTCAAAACTACAGTAAGACAAATGAACTATTGTGTTGTGTGCTATCAGTTCTTTTTATCTCCAGTGCCCCAGCTTAATTCCAGTCAAAAAAAAAAAGAAGATATATTAAAGGCACCAATTTCCCAAAGAAGTTAAACTGTAAGTATGTATTTTACCATGTTTGGGCACAGACTTCTCAAAAAGAAGTTCCCTACAGAGTCCCTCAGACTGCTACACCTAACACAAGTACAGATAGCAGTAAAAGATAGAAGATAGAAGATAGAAGTAAACAGCCATTGTATTCCTTAAATTACCTTAAAGTAAATGGATGATGTGAAAAAGAGCTGTGCCAGGGGATCATAGAGATATGACTTAATATCTGAAACAAATGAGAAAGCAGCATGATATCAGTGCACAAATTCTATGCCCTGAGATATCCCCACTGTCCAACCTCACCCAAAGGATCTGCAGCACCTACCAGAGACACTGCTGAGGGGGATCCAACTCACGAGACTGAGGACTTCTGACTGGCAGCAGGAGCCATCCCAGAGAGGAAGGGTCTTATAAAGGAACTCTTCACAGGCAGAAAAGCCCTCCTGCAAAGCAGAAGGGAAACATTCAAAAATTCATCTGACTGCAACTTGCCAGCTCACATCACTCTCAAGAAAGAGAGAGGCTTACACCTCCTTCCTGCCATACAACTTGCCAGGACATTCAAATTATCATTCTTAGATTATTTTTCCTGCAGAAAACAAGGCCATTTCCATAATATTGACTTGCCATAGGTAAAGGTAATTTTATTAATTGAGTCACTGTCTCAGAAATACTACAGGAAACAGGCAAGTTCCAGAAGTTCTTTACAGGAAGACTTTGTGAAACCCTTGGCTTCCACAAAACGTGCACTTACTTGCAAGAAACATTCTGCCTTGTAGATAGTTTTCAGGAAGCTCTTGAATTCTTCTTTAGATGGGTTATCAACCACACACCAGGAGCATTCTGAACAGGAAAGAATACTGCACTTGAATACGAGCACAGCAAGAACAAGCACAATGAGAAACCAAATTCAGTTCTCCTCCAGTAGCTGTTTTAGCACCAGTAACTGTAGTTCTCCTCCAGTAGCTGTTATCACCATAAATCTGAATAGCAAAGTACCATTACTGAAAAGTGAAAAGCCTCAGACATCCTTTACCCCTCTACCTCACAAGATAATACTAAAGTTCCTACCTTCCTGGAGCATCTGGCCCATCCAATAGTAGAGCCTCAGGTAAATAGATTCATCTTTCACACAGTTCATGTAGTGAAGCAATAAGGGGTTTGCTAGCACTGAACCCATCCGGGAAGGAAACTGCAAGAAAAAAAGAAAATAAAAGAATCATTCAGTACTTACATCAATAAACTGCCAGAGAATCTCATGTCCAATCTTTTTACCAGCAACAAGACCATTTCCAGGACTCATCCACCATCCTCAGTTAGGACTAGATGCTGTTAGAATTAGATAGCCCACACACTACTCACATATAAACAGGGTGTAGAGGAATGTCCTTTGATCTCCCAAAACATTCACCAAGACCTTCCTGAAACTCACCTCTAGACAGTGAATATGTTGTAGGAGCTGAGGGAATGTCCGCAGCTGCTCCACTGGAAACGACTCATTTGAATTGTACAAATTAACATGGTTCTTATCCTTGTCCTCTTCCAAATTATTTGTGTTTGTGCTGCTTGCAGGTATAACCAAGTGGGCATTCCATTTCTGTAGAAAAGAAACACAAAGGATTAGCAATGACTCAGCTTCCAATGCATGGGTGCACTCATCAACAGCGTTCCCAGAAAGACCCAGTTTTACAAAAAAGTTATCCAGGCTTTCATTAAAATAGATTGCATTTCTTTACAGCTACCCCACCTTCCCAGTGCTGAAATAAAGCCAGACTCTCATTACTTGCCAACATTCATAATGAAAACCACTACTTGGCACCTTCTAGGGTGTCTCACAGACCCATAACGTACCCTTTTTCGTGACTGAGGTTGACATAGGCCTAAAAACACTGTCTGGGAGAGGGGAGAGGTCCCCTGGTTTCTTTGCCTTACTGCAGTGATTGCTGCTTTCCATGGGCCGTCTGAATTCTTGAAGTAAATCTGGAAACAGAAATCAGACATTCATGCAAGAAGCCAAGCTAAGACAAAGCAACAGAAAGATCAGTTTCTATTCTGATAAATGTCACCACAGACACTCAACCCTGTTTGACAGATGTAAATTCTTCAACAGATAACTGTGCAGCACAATGCAAAGTATAAATGTATAGAACAATATAAATACACAAGCAGATCGAAACAAAACAAATTTCATTTTATCGAAACTCAACTTCCCTGCATATAAATTAAATGTCTGTTCTAAAAAACAACAAAAATCTCCTCAAACTTTTAAGGTTATCCCATTGAAAGAAAATTTTGTTGCACAATTTAGGTCTCACCTGCTGCTCTTTTCTGTTATCTATCTGGTTCTGCTACATGTTTCTAGGTGGCCAAAAGGCTGAGCACACACATAGGCCTCTCTAAAAGGGGAGTTATTTTTTGCTGTTCCTTGCAGCTCTGACAAATCAGTTTCCTACATTTTCTATCTGCTTTTTCTCTCTCCTACGACACAGACTTTCCAAGTGCAAAGCTACTTACTGACTTCCATTGTCATTTTTACTTCAGAATATCAGCAATTAGAACAATGCCTTGACAAATTAGTTTGTTTCCTGCAGAACTTAATATTGTGCGAAACAAGTCAAATCCAGCAAAAAAAGGATTAAAGTAATCCTCATAAAATAAAGGCAGATGTCATTCCATACCAAATCATCTCATTATGCTGAAGAGGAAACAAAACAAAGGCAAGGAATCCTCATCCAAACATGATTTTACTCAGTGAAAAGAGGAAATAAAATTAATCTTCACCAGTAAATCCTGCTATAGCTTAAATAGAAAGCTCCAAATACTGTAGTAAATCCTGGTTTCAAATTGACTAAATCTAATTCCTTACCTTCATTTTCCCAGGAAGGGTTATGGTCACCAGTTCTGGGCAGAAAAGTTTGTAAAGGGATAGTAGAGCTTGCAGATGAGGCTGCATTCCCTGTCAAATAACAAGAGGGAAAACATGTGGGGTATGTTTTTAGTATAGAAACGGAATACTGTATTTTAGAACAAAAAACCCCAGTGATCAGTAAAAGCTAAATTTCTAAAGCTGTATGTCACCAAGTAACCACAGATAAACTGAAAGTGACAGAAACAACAGAAACTGGGACAATGAAATAACCATAGGAAGAGGACTGAAGACCTTCCTGCAGTCATAACTAATCAAAAGGAATTTAACAATCAAAGTATAAAAAAATAGTCTTCTGCTGTCTAAAAAACAGCAATGTTTTTTTTCTTAAAAAGGAGCAAGGTCCTCTACAATCTTACATTTTTCAGTCATTTTTGGTACCACTTGAAAAAGGATGATGAATAGAAAATTAAAGGCTGTAACAGATAAATGAAGCTGCGCCTTGCTTCAGAGATTTCACCACACCTGGTCACAAAACATCGAGCTTTGTGCATATCATTGCATGTGCTCACAAAACACACATGAAAATTAGGGATGCACATGCAAGAGAGAAACTTTAATGCTAGAGACTAAAACCTACAATTCCAAATCCAGCCACTCTTCTCCACTGTGTAAGGACACCAGTCTTACAAAGTGCATTATTAACCATAGTTCAAACTACAAGATCTGAAATCAACTCACCATTTTTGCTTGGAGGTTAAGCAGTCTCCTAATCCGAAAAGGCTTGACTGGAAATACAATTAAGAATATAAAGGATTTAAAAAACACCATATCAGACATTTAAGCAAAAATTATGTAAGTAACATTTTTATTATAAAGTCATGACAAAGCAAGCAGAACCAATAATTCTTATTTCTAGGGTAATAGGTTTCCAATTCAGCAAGTGTTACACAAAATTTTGCCTGAACTACCACTCATGCTTCCTTTGCCTTAAAAGCACAATATTGGCTAACCATTGTATTAGCTGCATTGGAAGAAAGGCAGTACCAGCAAACAGAAGCAGAAACAAGATGGTATTTCAGCTCACACAGATGAGACTCACCATTTTCTCTCCTGGTCAGCAGGTAGAGCAGGTGGCAGATGTAGGGGCACTGCAAAGCAAAGGCAGCAATGAGCTCTCCTGCTGCTGCAGACACACAGGCAGGACACACAAAAAGCTGCACAAGAGACAGTCCCAAATATCAACTTCATTTAAAATTTATCTGCACTGTGAGCAGTCCTGACAGTAACCAAGCTATTTAATTAACTTGGATCATTTCTTTTGGAACGTGGTCTAGAAATCACAAGAGTCAGCAGTGAAAGTGCAATTACATTTTCAAAAGGAAAGGCATCTTTGAACCAATATAACTTTTTTAGAGCTTCTAACTGCAGCTGAGGCTGTAAAAGATCTTAAATTAGTTTCAAACCAACTCTGGTGCACTTTCCAACTGACCCATCATCCCTGAAAAAGCTATTTTAAACATTAAGAATTTAAATCCAGTTTTATGGAAAGATTATAACTTGATTATAATCAAAACCCATTAAAAACATTACAAGAAATATAACTCAGAACTTTGGGAACTTGTCCTGACCACAAAATATCCTAAACTGAAAGAATATTAACAATTTAATACCTAACATGACTGCCAAGATCATCTTAATATGCACTGAATCCAAACACTTCAAAATTTCTGGATTTTACAGCTGCCATATGGCAGAAATTGCTTGAATGCTTGTTCTCTTTCAAGCTGTATTTCAAATCAGTTAAGTAGAACAGCAATTAGCTTCTCACCCTTAAATAAACACTGCTCCAAAAAGTTTTTTTTTTCTTTTTGCCCAAGGTATACAAGTCACTTTCTGCCCAGGAGCAGGAGACTTCAGCTACTGATGTCTGACAATCCCAGAGACTGCTGCACCACTGTTTTTCTTGGGAATTTAGATAGACTATAGAGTCACACTCTCTGTGATACAGCATAGCAATTCTTTGAAGCATGTTTAAGCAAACAGACCACAGCAACCTTACCTTATTTGCCTGTTTATGGATCTAAATTACCCAGCAATCTTATAATGCAAAGTGAAAATATAAGAAATTTCAGCCACCAGAAAATGGTTTCTAAACACCACCTACTCCAGACTAATTCTAGCATTAATATGCATACTACTAATGAACATTTAGGTTTATTTTGTCACTTCCATATGTTCTTCATGTCTCCTTACCATCTTCTCATCTTGCAGGAAGAAGAAGAAGATACCATAGAGGGCATGAAGTTGTTCCTTGCAATCAATGAAGTCAAACATTGTGATCAGCCACCTTAAAAAAAGCAGCTGCAGACAGGAAAAAAAGCCATGTTACATTAAGTGATGGGCAAAAGCAAGGCAGAGGAATCAGAAACCAGCTCCAGAGACACAATCAGTAAGGATACACACCATTCTCAAGGATGACTAGAGAGCTACAGGCAAACAGTTCAGGGGCAATTCAGATGAAGAAAGTCTGCCAAGGGATTCCACTGGTAAACAACTGGCCCCACCACTGCTGCTGGCAACTGGGTTTTGGTTTCTATAACCATGGGACCCTGTTTGTGTATCAATGGTGATTGGGAGAGGGAATCCAACGAATGGGGCACATGTGGGCTCGGCCTGGAGAAAAGGAGGCTCAGGGGGGACCTTCTCACTCTTTACAACTCCCTGAAAGGAAGCTGAAGTGGGGGTCAGTCTCTTCTCCAAAGTAATAAAGTGATAGGTCAAGAAGAAACAAGCTATAAAAGTTGTGCCAAGGAGGTTGAGATTGGATATCAGGACAAATTTCATCACTGAAAGGGCTGTCAAGCACTGGAACAGCCTGCTCAGGGAAGGGGTCGAATCACCATCCCTGGAGGGATTTTAAAGATGTACAGATGTGGCTCTTGGGGACATGGTTGGCTTGGCAGCATTTGGTTAATGGTTGGATTCTGTGGTCATAATCTTTTCCAATCTAAATGATTCTATCACATAAACCTTTGAGCAGACCATGTGAACATGAAAAAGACTCTTTTGCTAACATTAAGTCACGTCACCACAACCAAGGTGCACATAACCTAAGGGATACCTCACTGAAGTTGAAGGATGCCTCACATAGCAAAAGTATTTCACAGAAATGTAGGCGGAGACACCATTCCTGAGGAGTTCAAAGGTACAAGACAAGCAGGAACCAAATCTCCACTGACACTTATAAGGTGTATCTTGGTTCCCATTGCCATTCCAGCAATGGGCATCTCTGCCAATCTTGGTAAATGACAGTATCTTGTGTAAGACCTTGTACATTAAAACCTCAGGATTTTTGATTCCTCAACCTAACCTGTTCTTATGGTTCCTGTGCAGAAGCAATAACTACTGTAAACACTTACTAAGTTACCTGGATGTTGCCTGAGCATTTGCTGACACAGAGCCAAGACACAGCCTTAACTACAGAACATTCTGGTATCACTGAGGCAGGAATCAGGCTCTTCAATAAACGAGTATTCACCGTATCAGCTGGAAAAAAAAAATAACAATTTCAAATAAGATGGTGCTCATGTACCAGGTTCTTCAATGTTGTTTTGCAGCTTAGGTCAAAATTCCCTCTGGAAAAAATTATTTAGAGCTTCCTTGCTCAAAGTAACAGTGTATAAGAATTTAGTAAGGACTTACCTATACCTCAAAATGATGACAAATAATTCATTCCAGCTTAACAAAAGAAAATGGAAACTACACCAAAGCATGCCAGAAAAATTAATTTTATGCTACAGTACCCACCAGTACCATAAACACATTATCTCAGCAGGTTTGATTAGAGGGGAAAGACACATTCACAGAAGATACACCAGCAGTATACAAATGCTGTACCAAATTTGCCACTGAGCACCACGTTCAGCAGTATCTCAAACCCTTCAGGGGGCAGCCCTTGTTTCAGGGCAGTGCTTTCCACAGCATCCAGGTGTTTCTGCAGAACACTGTTCTTCAGCACAACATGGTCTTGAACTAGGAAAAACAAACAGGGCAAGAAGAGGATGAAACAACTTCTGAACAGAAATTAACTTACAGCTTATCTGAACTGTCCCTTCACATACTCCTTTTTCTTGACATAGTAACAAAGCAGAAAAACTTTTAAGACATTAAAGAAACATTACATAGCTCAGGGATTAAAGAGGGAAAACAGAAGTAAAAGTCTTCTAAAATTATTAATATTTTAATAAGACATATGTAAAGAGACTTCTTACAAGAGCATGTAGCGACAGGACAAGAGGAATGGCTTCAGACTGAAGGAGGTTTAGATGGGATATTGGGATAAAATTGTTTACTGTGAGGGTGATGAGGCCCTGCCACATGTTGCCCAGAGAAGCTGTGGCTGCCCCATCCCTAAAAGTACTCAAGGCCAGGCTGGATGGGGCCCTCAGCAACTTTATCTACTGGAAGGTGTCCCTGCCCATGGCAGGGGGGTTTTGTCCTTCCAAACCAAACCATTCTATGCTATTCCTTCTTCTTTACATAGTAGTAACAGAAAACGTCTAAGACATTAAAGAAATAATACATAGCTCAGGCATTAAAGAGGGACAACAGGTGTGAATTAGAGTTTCTTTTTTAATTAAGAATGTAGTTATTATCTTCTCAATCCGAGACAGCCACCCTAAAAATGCTCTTACCTGTCTCCAAGTAGCTCAAAGCTTGCTCTAGAGACGCTTCCTGGCTATCATATTTCTGATCATTAGAAGATTGATGACTCTGCAAAGGTTTTTCAGAGTCAATTCTCCCTCCTTTTCGCCACGCAGAGAGATCAGTTTGGCTTTTACGGCGAACATGCAGAGGCTGCTTTGGGGTTTTGTGACTCTGTCTTCGCTGCATCTTTTCAGACTCCCAGCTGAGACTGGAGAATTTTACTCATTTGTCATGTGAGAGCCAATCCTTCATTAGGCAAGAAAAGAGATCAGCTGAGGAACATCCAAGAGCTGGTTCCCTGCAAGGAAAAAAACCATTTATTTTCCTGACAAGCAGATTTTAGAGGCATCCTGCATAACACAAGAGTAAATTCAGAAGAAATAATTTAGAGCTGACTGCTCCCCAAAAGATCAGACAAGATCCTCAAAGATGCACAGACAACAGTGCATCAAAACTTTCATCTTACATTAAAAAAGGAAGAAAAAAATTCCCAAGTACACATTAACACAAGCTCCTTTCAAGTTAAAAATTATCTGATACAATCTTATACAACATTTTGGGGAAAAAAAAAAAAAAATCAACATAACCAGAAACTTAGCAAAACACAATCAAGTTTTCTTCTGAGTTAATTTTGTACATTATTATTTTCCTTACTTGTATTGTGTACACCAATATAACCAGTCAACAAGCCATGATTCTCTGCAAGGTTATGTACAGATGTTAGAGGATCATAACACTTTTCTTCCTAATTTCACAACAATTAGATTCTTCTGCAGCCTTCCAACTAACCAGCTAGGATTGGAGAAATTAAGCAATTTTGGCAAATTTCCAAATGAGGCACAAGAGCTACCAACAGTGCCAAACTGCACAGCTCTGGGTGAAATACAGCCATAAAAAGTGGGATATTCTCTTCAGTATGCTGGAGAGATCAACCTTTTACCCACAAAATAGGAAACTTTGCTACAATTTCCTGGACTTGGTAGAGTGTGCACCCCTGTCCCTGGATTGCTGGAGCCTACCTTTCCTGACACAATAAACCAGAATGATTTTCAATTCATACTCCCTCTCCAGCTCTCATTTCCTCACGAGGTTAGAATCATCACTATCTCCTTATAGCTTTGTCATTTTCCTGTGCAGCAAAGCTCGGTGACCACACTCTGGAATACAGCAACAGCTTTCTCTCAGCTTCCTCAGCACCTTCTCTACATGTGTTTTGCTTTCTTTTGTCCTGCAGGAGTTCTACCAGAAAGGTTTGGGGAAGAACAGAGCAGCAGTACCAGGCTGGAAGGGCAGTTTTGGCTGACAGCGAGCCCAGCCCTGCGCAGCCCCTCGGTGCCGACACGGGAGCGTGGCACCAGCGCCCCTCACCCTCCGGCCCACTCATCCCTTCCCCTGCAGCCCCCACCTGGGGCGACTCCCCCAGGGCCGCCCGGTGCACCGCGTGGGGACCGAGGGGGCGAGGCCTTCCCGGCCCAGCACAGCGACCCCGGTGCCCCCAGAGCACCGGAGGGGCCCCCCCGGCCCTCAGTAGCGCGCCGGGCCGGGGGAAGGGAGGAGTCACTGACCACCCCTACCCACGGCCACTGACCCTGCCGCCGCCCTGGGCACTGACCATTCCAAGGCAACTGGCCCTCCTGCTTGCCTAGGGCGCTCCGCTGACTATCCCATGGGCGCTGACCCCTCACGGCCGCCTCCCGCCAGCTCCAACCGTCCCCGCGTTCAAACCCCGCCGCCACCGCCCCGCGCATGCGCGCTGGCCGCGGCCGCCCCTCCCGCCCTCATCCGCGCATGCGCAGCGCCGCCACCGCGCGCCGCGGGTGGGAACGATGGCGGTACTTCCGCCCTTCCTGCGGCGGGCGCCTCTGAGCATGCGCGGCCCGTGAGGGGCGGGAATTCCGCGTGAGGGGGAGCTCTGCGTCCCCTCAGGTGTGTCCGCGACGGAACGTCAGGCTAAGATTACGTTTTAAAAAATGAGAGAGGGGAAAAAAGGCACGTATAAAGCGAGGCACTAACCCTGAGGCTCTACACAGTGGCGCCTGGATGAGGGCGACCGAAATGGAATTCGGGGCGTGGAGATAAGATAGAAAAGCGCATGGGGGAAAAAACAGAAAGGAGGAATTAAAAAAAAAAAAAAAAAAGGAAGAGTGAATTAGGATCGAGATCTTGCAGAAGGAGTGGATCTGTTCTTGTCACTTCCAGCGAGCACAGATGGCTGGAAGTGTCCAAAAATAGCTGCTTAATGCTGGGGGGCAGTGATAGAGGTCAGCCCGCTAAGATAAATACAGAATTCTTGTTACTGGGCTCCAAGATGAGTTGTCTCGCTCGGTAACAAAGAACACGCAGCCACCGCTGCGGGTCAGTTGTTCATATCCCTGCAAATGTGAAAAAAGGGGATTTTGTAGTATTCACTGAACAGTGTGAAGCTTTTACAGACATAGGCTTGGTCCGTGAGATGCTTTATTATTATCATCTCCACAAGCCTCAGTGAGGAATGTTACAAAAGATAAACACAACAATCGTTCCCAAAGGTTTCCTGGGCTGGATGCACAGGTGAAAGGGCTGCAGCAGTCCAGCTGTGGTGTGGGTTTGTAGGAAATACACATGGTGTGGGTTTGAGTTGGTGGTGATTTTATTTGGTTTTGAATTAAAACACAATTAATAACCCCAGCTGGGGCATGGTAGTTAAAGTGTCTTTTGGAAAGTAAAGGAAATTCTGTATATATATTTTGGATGACCTGGAGCTAGTCTTTGAAGATAAGATTGTCTAACAGAGGTGGCCTGTTGGTTCCTTTGCTCAGGGTGCACATCGGATAAGAGACATTTAGTCCATCTGGAGCTCTGCGAGGAGGCTTTTTCAGCATATTTATTTATATTTTTATATATATTTATATAGGGCTGCATCTGTTTTAGCAGCAAACATCAGGAGAAAACTGCTTATGAACATCCATCATCAATTTCTGTAGATAAAATGCTGACAGTTTACTGGAGTTAACTTTTCTCACTGCTGCGTTGAACTGTAGCAGAAATTTATTTGAGACTCTTTCAGTAAAATACCCAAATGTCTCTTTTAAATATCTGTGGTTATTAATATATAACCAAGTAGAGCTTATCTGACTTCCACTCTGCATCACCTTGTCTCTCAAATTGCCTGACATGATTCTGCCCATTTTAGGTGGAGTGTTTGACCAAAGGAAAGTGTTTTCAGACACGTCTCTCAAATAAGAAATTTGTTTCTGTAGAGACATTTTTCTCCAAATTTCAAAAATTTTATTTCTGTGAATAATTAAAAAAAAAAAAAAAAGAAGAAAAACTGAAAACAGACAAACATTAAGAAAACCAGACAAATAATTCAAAGGTAACACATGCTCCTTATGACACTCTAAGGTTTCAGATACAACACAGGGATTCAGGCTCTGGTAACAGGACTTATCCCAGCTCACTGAGGCTGTATGTGGGATGAGCAGTGAGGTACCTGCAACTGTACCCTCATCTACCAGAAATAAACAACAATTCTATAAAGTCCCAGTAGCTGTGGGGGGGAAAAAAAGGAACCTGCAAGGAACTGGGGAGCACGATGCTACTTGCCAACATCGGAGAGATATTTTGGAGATCTTTGGGCAGTTCCGCTCCCCATCCCCTCTCCAGGGACCCTTACTCTCTGCCAAGAAGGGTAAAGAGATGCCACTGCCTCATGTGAAGCAGGCAAAAAACTACTATTTTCAGGCCATTGTCCCAGTTTTGGAGCCTCAGCATGGAAATCAAGGAAGATGTAAACAGAGCATCCCATGTTTTCTCTGGATAACCATTCCATAGAAAGGACTGGGCACGGAGGCAGCAAAGCCCAAGGAATCCCTCTCTCCAACACAAGAAACAGCACTTTTTTTGGTAACAGGGTCCCTTTTACCCCTTGCCCATGGAATGGGAAATGCAGCTGTGTGTGTGGGGCTGCACAGGCCAGCACAGGGACACTGCTCGTGTCCTGCCCAGCCACTGTTCCAGGCAGCAGCAGTGCACCAAGGCTGGCTCTGCTACCGTGGGGCTCAGGGCTGGTGCTCAGGGGCCGATGTCCCCGCTGCAGCAGTGCCAGCGTGGCCTGACTGCCCACCCAGGTCTCTGCCCAGGGTCTCAGGCTGGTTTTGCAGCTCCTGCTGAGGCCAGCACTGCTCCAGCCAGGTTGCTGACTGCCTCCAAGCTGTCCCTGTGGAAGCTAGCTTGTGTTTTTCTACATTACAGGGCAGCAGCAAAAGCAAGACTACAGTGTAGACATACCTTGTATCTCTCAGACCCCAAGTGCAACTTTATTGAGACAGACAAAAAAAAAAAAAATGCAAGTAGGTAAATAAAAACCAAATTTTCTGGGTGATTTTGGAGAGAGCTGCCTCGAGGGTCCGTGTTTCCTCACATGCACTCAACTAGGATACCTTCATTTTGCCTTTCTCGGGAGCTGCTTCATGGATGAGTGGCTGCTCATCCCCATTCACCGACAGCATCCTCTTCTCGGGCGGCAGCTCCTCGGGCTGGCGGGCAATCAGCAGGCGGCAGGTGAGCAGGATCCCAAAGACCAGGGCGTGGGCATAACGCTTGAGGGGGTCCCCCACGAGCTGGTGGAAAAAGAGCACAGCCAGCACGAGGAGGAGGAGGAGGAAGTTGGCCACGTCTTTGGGACGACCAGGCACCAGTGTCATGACAATGCCGCACGCCACTTCCAGGGCGCCGATGCTCTTGCGGAGGAGGATGGAGCTGACTCCCATCTTCTTGAGCATGGGCAGGGCCCGCACGTAGCTTTTGTATGCTCGTTTCTGGAATCAAGCAGCCAAGGACATCATGTGAGAAAGTGAAGGCAAAGGTGACTTCCATTGAAACAGATTGATGTGCAACATGACCTAAAAATCATTTCAATCATCACAGACCCCTCTGGCACAATACCCAATCTGTAAAGCTTCTGTTCGGGGGGATATTAAAGCATCAATCTGCAATTCCCCCTTTATAAGCTGTTGTCTCCTCGCTGGAAAAGAGTTCTGCAACCTCGCATCTATCTTTGGAACTACAACCAGGCCAGATGTACCTTACCCTGAAATCTGAGGTTCTGGTTGCTAGAATTAGCAGTGCAGAACCATGTTGTTAAAACAAACAAACAAACCTCTCTCTAAGAGTAGCCTGTCCTTTAAAATAATACACCAAATTGCAAAGCCAAGGCACAGCAAGTAAATGCAAGTCTCCTTCTGCCCCAAAGCAACTTGCAATATCCCAAAGCAACTTACTGTAGTGTTTATGGGCAGTGCAGTCTTAGGGTGGGACTGTACATCAAAGCTGAGATTCACCAGTCCTATCCTGTGCTTACATACCTTTATAATCCTTTCTTTCCTCAGGTGACAGCAAGCTGACATCTGACATTATTTGCTCCCTCGTTTATGCTGGATTTGGAAGCAGTGTCAGTTGCAAGACTCAGCCTGCTTACACAGCTGCCTCATTTTTGGGGGGAAAGAAACAACCTTTGTCCTTACACACATCCAGGTTCTTGCATTTGAACATTAGGTGCTGGTGGCCTTACTGTTTTGTTTGGGTTTTTTTTTCTTTTTTCCTTTTGCATTCAAGTATTTCCTTTTATATATGTATATTTTAATAAGGCTCCTAGTTATGTGACACACTGAAATTATTTCCACTTACACTTGAGTATAATATCCCTGAAGACATTCATGCCATGGTGTTCTCTGTTTTCTAATCAGTATGGGGGAAATGGAAGCCAAGTCTCAGGTACAGGATTGTTCAGCTCTCACAGGCACTGATCAGACTGTGGATTTACTTCCATACGGTTTTGGAAACCTACATTACAGACATACAGAACTTTCCCACGTCTCTGTAGATTTTGATGCTTCCTTCTGAGAGGATCTGATGCTTCACACGTGGTTAAAAAATATCCAGCACTGTCATTTTTGCTACAAAGTAATTGAAGATCTCACAACACATTTACTCCAAGTGTTTGTATTGTAAGGATGTATTTTAAACCATCGGTGACTAAAAGCTCAGAGCAGAGTATTTTTAAACAGTTGTGAAAAATACAACATTTTAAAGAAATGTACTATAAGTATATCCTAGAGTACTCTGGTATTTTAGGTATTTTAATAGACAATCTTAGGTGTTTTTTTGCTGAATGAAAAACTACAAGTTTGGTGTTTTCAGTAGATAACAGAGGTTCTCTGTTTGCTGGGGGCAAAAAGCCACCCTTACAGATTAGCAAGGTCAGGTTTTTCCTAATTGTCTGCGTGACCTGACAGACCACGACAGTATGTAGCACAGAAAGGCAGGAGAGCCCAGTGAGCCATGAATATGTAACAATATGGACTATGAAGAATAATGGTGCTGTGCAATACCTGCTTTCTTCTGATAAAACCAGAGATCCTTCCTACCTGTAGACCTGACTCTTGGTAAAGCAGAAAGGGACACAGAAGTGAAATATTTTACAGAGCAAGCATTTTGCAATGCTCCTAAAGTCTCTGTGCTTTTTTTGTTTTTTTCTGTAGCAGAAGCTGAAGAGCTTTGTTTTCTAGGGGTTTTACCTCATGTGTCTTCTGCCCCTGAGTTACTTCTTGGGGATTTTCCTCTGTGAGATCCCTGTGCTGGGCTGCAGACTAGGCACTGCAATTCAGTTGTTATTTGAGAGCTAAGGAAAAGCAGCTGGGCAGGTGGAGCAAAGGGAGAGAACAGAATGTGCTGGAAACTTCCAGCACTATTTTTTTAGGGGCACAAAAATTATACCAATCTTTTCAACCACCACAATAAATAACTGGGGAGGCGGTAGGTGGGGGGGGGGGGGTAAGAGAATAAATAAAAACAGATGAGGAAGCAAAATGTGGCAGCCAGTCCCCCATCTGCCTGCAGCTCGCAGCTGGCAAAGCCCTGCAGCAGGGCTGACCCTGAGCAGAGAGGAGCATAAACCAGTTCACCAGGTGAGAAATGCACACAGTGACTTCTCCGTCCTCTCCTCACCTCTTTCCTTTTAGGCAGGAGCGGGAGAGGCTCATTTCCCAGGCCAAAGAGAATAATAAGAAGACTATTAATAATACCTTCCTCTGCCAGCTAAGAATCTCAAAGCATTTCACAATCATTAATTAATCCCTGCACAAGTCTGGTGAGGTGGGGACAGTCAGTATCATTATCCTTGCTTTAAAGCATAGAATTTTGAGGATGAACATCTGCCAAGGCAGGCATCTGTTTTCCTACCCCCCATCCAGTGGATAGGTTTCCCCTTGGGGATCAGCTTGTTCCTGCCTGCTGCATGTCTGGTACTTCTGCAGGCCTTGGTTTTAGAGATCCTTGTGTTCCCATCTCTTGCAGGCTGTGTGTGCTGTGCTACCCCATCCTCCGTGCCTCCCATCCTCATTCACCAAGAGGTTTCTCCATGGATAGGCTCAGCTGCCAGGATATCCTGGGCACTGCGTATTATTGGCTTCTCTCCATGTCTATCAAGTAAAGAGTCAGATAAGCTTCTTCCCTCTCCTGCCCCTCTCTCGGGGCTCCAGGGCAGTCACCCCCTGTGTCCCCCACCGCTCCTGCCGCAAGGCAGGAGAGCCCTAAAGCACCTCCTTCCGTGCTGCCCGACTCACCATCTCATTGTAGGCATCCCTGCTGAGCCGGGGGGTCAGTTTGATGGTCCCCATAAAGACGAAGAAGAGCCCCAGGGCCACCGAGAGGGCGACGATGGTGATGGTCCTGGGAGATGCCATAGAGCCGCAGGGATCCGGTCCTAGCGAGGCCTTGTGGCTCTGGCTGCCAGCCCGGGCGGGAGGGAGTCCGTCACCATTGAAGGCTGTAGGAATAAAGCTGCAGAGGCAGGAGGATGACAGCAGGAGGGGATTCAGCCTCCTCCACTCAGCAACCCCTGGGTCCTAAAGCCCTGCAGCCAGAGCCAGGCAGCTCCAGCACCGGAGCGCAAGAGGAGCTCATCGTTTCCTTGCGTGTTCCTTAAATCGCCCACAGGAAGCCGAAACGGAGTCAATTCTAGGGATGTGGGATGGCAGCCAAAGGCAGAGCACAGTTGCTCATTAGTGGGAAAACAAGGACATGTTAGCAGAGGGCACAGGAGTAACGTGCTGTGGAGGAGAAATGGGCAAGGGTCTCTTGTACAGAGAGCTTTCAGTTTCAGATATTCAGATGCTCGTACACAGCAAACAACATATTGCTTCATTTATTTGTGCCGGGAAAGAAAAAGAAATGTTTTGTCCCTGTGGCTCTCCTAGAACCTGATGCTCAAAAAGGAAGGTGAAGCCACTTGTGTCACCCACCCCCACTGCAGATAAAACATATCCTGTATGTTCAGCTCTCCAGAGGCTAGTGGAAAGGTTTTATGATCCTCTATTAGTTTCTGATTTAAAGTCATTGTCTGCCATGCACTTAATGTGACAAATTTCCTTTTGACCAAAACCTAGACAAAATCTACTCAGATCTCACAGTGAGAAACCAAGGTATAATTACACAAAAAAGAACAGCTGGAATACTGCATCCTTCAGTATAAAATGAAAACAAGAGGCTGCAACAGTGTGTGAAAACCTACACCCATGGGATAGTGCAAGGGTAACACTTCCTATGCCTGTCAGGAATCTCATCATCACTCCCTTTATGGTGTAGTAATTCTCAAGTCCTAAACACATGTATTTTGAGGCCCCATGGCTTGAGAAACTGGTTGTTGTTATTATTCAAATCTCGGGACTGGAATTGAAAGTCTGAAAAATACAGGCAATTCTCCCAGTTTCCTTGGGAGCTTATCAGCCTTGATTCGAAACATTCTGAGACTCACACAACACAAGGGAACTCTGCTCACTCAGACTCCCCGTTACAGCAGCTCCATCTCTGGAAGAGCTGGAGGAATATAACAACACTGTGAGAAGGACAGGACACATACAAAACAGAAGAAAAACTTTAATTAGCTGTTGCAGAACATCCTGAAGAGGAAAAATATTGCAGCTGACATTTTCACAGGGCACTTCATATTTAGGCATCAGCAATCATTAGTGGAGAAGGGGGAGACAGGTGTGGAAAGAGAGACACTGTTCTCTTCATTTCATTTTATAGAAAAATCTCATTGCCGAAGCTGGTGCCTCCTCCGGGCAGGGATCCCAACAAAGGAATCCCTGGGCTTTCATACTCTTCCATCCTAAATCTCCCACCCCTTGCACAACAGTTCTGACCAGTGGAGAATTAGAGTCTGGTGTCTTCTCACTGTTCATTGGTTTGTGCAGAAGGCACCCACCCCCAGCCAGCGCTGAAGTCCCGTGTCCTTTGTTAGGCACAAGGTCAGCGCCCATTCACGGCTCCTTGCCTGGGGCTCCAGCGATTTCCCACTAACCAGGGCACAATTTGCAGCTGGAACACCGAGCTACTGGCCCTGGGCATATTCCTCAACACAGGGAGAGTATTTTCCAGGCTGCTTTAACCAGCAGCCCAAGGTTTACAGGGGAAGGAAGGGTGATGAAATGCTACAGAGAACCTTTTCACCCCAGAAATCCAAGTAGTTCTTTACAGAACAGTGTTGCTAGGCAACCCAAAGTAAGAGAAAAACCAAATTTTTTTATTTTTATACAACTTTCCAGGAAATAAGTTAAAATCCTAACTACACTGGCTCTTCAGGACAGCGGGAGGTTGCTTCCCAGGCTCTCAGAGCTCATACCCGCCTCCTTGTCAGCAGGTGAACAGCAGCACCAGCTCACAATACACAGTGTGAGGAAACATGTCAAAAGGAACAGCCAACACGGGGGCAAATGGTTCCCCTGCCAGCTTCTTCCGTGGGTCAGGTGGGCAGCACAGCCTGTGGAAAGCAAAGAGCATCCTTCAGACCAGAAGCAGAAGCCTTCCCATCACTGGTACCACAATCCAAGGGGGATCTGCAAAGGAGGTATCCTGTGTTTGACTAACAGAGTCTGCAGCTGACACTGGCTGAGGTGTGGAACCATCAATATTGAATCCCAAACCAGCTCTGAACAGTCAGTGGCAAGTTTAAAGCTCCCTTTCTCACAAGCCATCCCAGCTGAAAGACACTCAAATTTTCAGTTTTGCACTGCCTTCATGGCTACCTGCAGACAGATTTATCACCTGGGTCTACCCCAGATAAAGGCTGACCAGATAAAGCTACATGATTAACCCCTAAGCAGGTGACAAATCCCCTTGGCTTCGCTTTCTTGGCTAGGGGCCAACCTTCCTGCAGTGAACCCAATGGACTCTGTATCCCACATCCAGATGGGCTTATTTTTGGAGAAGGATGCACAGTGTCATTGTGCTACGTTTGCATTATTTGCTATTCCTCACTGATGCCTTGTCTGGACTTAACAGGGTCTGTCACTAAGGTCAGTAAAAAGGAGGAGAGTGCTCACTCGAGGAAGTTCCTCATGGCTTCGCCCTCTGGCTTGCGGGAGATGTAGAGCAGCCTGCAGATGGACCTGCAGTTCTGGATGGCTCGTACAACCCTGTCATCTGCAAAAACAGACACCCTGCTTTCCCAGGGACCCACCAGCACCTGAGCTCTCCAGAAGGAATGGCTGCACAGCATCACAGAACTGCACTGAACTGTCAAAGATACAGATGCCTATTTTGCCATGTCCTGTCTCAGGTGCAGTCTCTCAGGAGGCCAAGGGTGCGACCCACACTGCTGACAGCTTAGCCAATTTGGCCGGTAGGGAAGAGCAATGGGAGAAGTCCCTCTGCTTCCCATGGGGATGGAGGATGAGAGAAAAAATTTTAAGCAAAGGCACATAAAACCTTCCACACACACTTGTGAGAGTGCATCTGGGCACCAGCACCAGTGTGTGACTTCCCAGTATACACTGGAGGGAGTCCAGGGGAGACCACTGAGACAGTTCGAGGGCTGGGTTATTCAGCCTGGGGAAAAGGTAAGCAAGGATCCATTTGCTATCTTCAGGGACCTCATGGGGGATTACTGACAACTGAGAATCTTCTCAGAGGGGCATGAGAAGGGGATGAGAAGCAATAGATGTATGGCAGCAAGGAAAAATTCTGATTAAATATTTTAGGGAAAACATTTTGAGGAGAGGGGAGACACCCTTGGACACATTCAAACCTCAGCTAGGCTTTATAGCCCTTTGCAACTTTATAAAACTCTGAAGTTGGCCTTGCTATAGTTGGGAGATTGCACCACAGACCTCCAGAGGTCCCTTCTCTCCTAAATAATTGTGTAAGCCTGTGAAAGATGGAAAGAAAATTAGGAAAAAAAAAGAGAAAGCATGATGAAGGCACTGAAAACAGCAGGCTCTATGGGATTTTAGCTGCTGTCAGCAACAAGAAACTAGAGACTAAGCAAGGAAAGGGTTTGGAGCCAGCATAACAGGTCTCACAGAACTTATTCAAAACTCTCTGTTTACAAGATGAAAATAAATAGCTTTTTCTCTCACGTAGGCCAGACCGAGAGGGGTTCACCACAGCAACAAGTGTTTGGGCATCCTCCCACGATCCCAGGAGTTGTGGCAACACAGCCTCTGCCTTTCCACTGTGAAACTCGCAGTTTGAGATCCTGTGAAACAAAAATGCAACCACACGAACTGAGTCTCACCAAGAGTTAGGTATAATGTGAACCACCCTTTGCTGTGTGGAGGTAACTGCTTAGGGTCCCTCTGCTCACTTCTACTCCGATTTTTCAGCATTTAGTTTGAAACTTTTTGCCACAGCAGTTTGAACTCACCATTGAATGCTGCATTCCACTCAGCATCCTCTATTGCCTTCTCCACCACCTCAACACCAATAACCTTGGACACTCGGTGAGCCAGAGAGAAAGCAATTGTACCTGGAAACACGGGAAACAAAAATACTCCATACACTCATGCTGAAGAAACAGGCCTTTACCTAGTGAGGATCAGCTCTGGAATGCAAAGCTGTGGGAGCCCAGGAACCCACCTGTTCCACAGCAGATGTCAAGGAGGACAGTGTCCCCAGTAGCCTGGCAGAGCTCCCCGACTGCCTGGTACAGAACTTCTGCTCCAGCCGTGTTGACCTGGAAAAAGGCATCTGGAGAGATGCGGAACTTCAGGCCAAGCAGTTCTTCAAAGATGTGCGGTGCTCCATGGAGGAGCTGGAAGGGGAACTGCTCGTGGGAGCAGCGTGTCATGGTGCTAGCAAATCACACAAAAAAAAGCTGTTAGAAGGCAGCAGAGAGGAGCTGGTTTCCATTCCCAGGGTGTTCATGGGAAGCAAAGGATGGTTCTTCCCCTCAGCAACTTTTACTTCATGTGAGCCTTTCAACAAGATTAAAGAATTTTGATTCTTTTTAAGAGATCTGTGACTTGCACAGCCTAAATGTCATTAAAAGGATCAAAGTGACTTAGCAGAAGGCAGCATTCCTCAGGCCTATTCCCCCTATTTTGCCATTCACGTGATTTACTGTCTTGGGATAGTCACTGGAAGTTTTTTCTTTAGTTTCCCAGACTCGTAATTCCCATGAGGTAGAGCCACAGTGTCTTCAAATATTTCAAGTCTGGAAAAATAAAAGATGGGGCCATCTAAAGCCACATCTTCAGGAGGGATCCAAACATCTGGCATTCTCTTCCAGCACTCCCTGAACTGGTGGAATTTGAATTTGGTCAGGGAGGGGGTAGAAGAAGGAGGTGGCTTTGTTTCCACTCATTCCCCCTGTCGAGGCAGTTACCTCTCTTGGAAATAAAGTGAAGTCAAGGCACAGACTGCTCCAGGCCCACACATGAAGAACTCCTTCAGCAATGCTTTCTGAGTAGCCAGTGCCTCCTGTCAAGAGTGAGGAAGGAAAAGTAACCTGATTAGACCCCTCTCCCCAGCAATACACCCAGCAGGCCAGATGTCTGCTGTGCCTCTTGCCCTGTCCCCCACATGCTCACCTGGCCCAGCTCCTGGGGGTGGAAGGTGATGATGGCCATGGTGTGGCCACAGCTGGTGGTGCGAACCACGAGCTCCCGCCAGTGTCCTCCTTCATGGAAGAGGATGCAGGAGTCCAGGGGGGAGCGACAGATGAACTCCTCATAGCACTGAGCTGAGGGGAAATGGCACCTTTAGTACCATGAAGACAACTGCCCTGCTCTTGGCCCCCCAGACAGGCAGCCCTTCCACCACTGTGATCTGCTTTTTCTGTTTGATTTCAATACACTGAGTGAAAGCTCCTTCCAGGCTCTTGAAAGAGAACACATTTCAATAATTTCAATTTGCAGTTCTTATGTATTTTAATAGACCAGCGGGAATTAATTGTCACTTGATTAACTACTTTACTCAGGACAGTTTAGGGGCTGCAATATTAACATGTGAGTTTTTATAAAAGTATTTATCCACCAACTAGAATCAGGCATGAAACTTTTCAGAACATAAAAATGGACTTGAAAACACAGCATAATTAAAATTACAGTGTTCTCCCAATTAAGACTGATCGGAGTCTCTCTATTCCACAGTCAAGGGACAGACATGACATTTATTTACCTGGGCTACTTGTTTATGTTTTGAGAGTATGTTCTCCACATGGTTGGCTTTCACACAGACAATATTTCTTTCTGTAGAGAGATGGACAGGTATTTAATTGCTCTGGTTCAGGGCACATAAACCATCTGACATGACAAACTGTGGACCTTTCCCTTGTGGACCTAAAGATTGCTCTTTGCATATTTTTACTAACACCCACTCCCCCGGATGGATGTTATGGATTTTAAAGTCTAAAGGAGTGGTTTGAGGGATTATCCCTTTGAACTGCAAATCTTCAAGGGTCCTTGCAATTGTGTTGACATATTCTTTAACACTCATTCCCCTAATTCATAGGTAGCAGTTTCATTTTGGGCGTTCAAAAAGGGTAACCCAAACTATAGGAAAAGGGTTCATGAAGGATGGCTGGACTTCAGGCAGCTCTCTTGAAAGCTGTTTATTGCATAGGCCAAGTCCCAGCATTTCAGGGAGTGGGTATCCAGAGCCAGCCCCACAGCTGTCAGCCACAGCTTGTAGGCATAACTGAAGCCGCTTTCTGTTCAAGAGAGCATTGTACACCTTTCTTTGCTGAGTATCCCAAGACATAACAACCAACAAGCACCATACACAACACCTTCACATTTGCCTATAGCCTATCTTAGGTACTGCCACCACCGTACTGTACATATCCTATAGGACCCTAGAGTCACCACCATCCACTCACAAGAGCAAGCAAGCTACAATTCAAGCTCACAATGGAACACTCTCAGACCTCTCTTCTTCCTGCCACATCAACATTCCTTGTCTGCCTGCCATAGCTCTCTTCCTGGCAAAAACATGTTTTCTATTTACTTCTGCTCTTCCTGAGACCCACCCACCTGGTGAAAAACATGTCCTTGTTTGCAGTCACATACCTCTGTCCTAACCACAAAAATCTCCTTCCAGCTCATCTCCAACCTTTGTCCTCTCACCCATTCAGTGATCAATGTTTCAGCAAACATCTTCCACTCTACATCAAAACCTGCTTCCATTTCTGTCCCATCCTCAGGCTCCACACTCAGAGATCTCTCCGCCAAGCCCACACATCTGTGAAACTTTCTTACCAAACTTTCATCTTCAACACCAACCATCATTTCGTAAGGTGACACTCTCAGGTCTGACCTGGTTGTGTCTGAACTCTCAATAAAGCCAGAGGTTGGCATTTTACCCATGACATTTGAGTTTCAATTATTAATTCAGTTAAGGTTCTCTTTAAAGTTTCTTTCATTCTCTCTACCTGTCCTGAACTCTGTGGGTGCCATGGGGTATGCAGTTCTCATTTTATTCTTAAGGCTTGAGTTAGTTGCTGTAAAACTTTTGATGTAAAGTGTGTCTATCTTAGTAATCATTCCATACCTAGGAATAATTTGTTCTAAGAGGGTTTTACATTCTACACTGGCTGTGGCTCTGACACTGGGAACAGTTTCCACCCAATGGGTAAGATGGTCTGTTATTACTAACACGAATTTCCACCTGTGCACTTGGGGGAGTTCAGTAAAGTCCACTTGGATACTTTGATACTTTGCAATGGTCGGAGAGCCAACTCACGACCTCCTGAAGTTGTTTTTCTCATCACCTTCTTATTTACTTTTTGGCAAACCATACATCTTTCAGTTATTTGTTTACCCAACCCATAAATTCCAATGCACCCATAATTCCTCAGAAAGTGATCACACAAAGCCTTAGTACCCCAATGAGTTTTTTGATGCACGTTTTCTAATATTTTTCTGGTGAGTGGCTTATGAAGTAACTGCCTTCCGTCAGGAAGTTTCCATTTTCCACATTCGTCTTGGCTTTCCCCCCCTCTTTCTTTCTCCTCTGTTTCACTGAATTTTGGAGTCTCCAGTTTTTCGCTCTTTGAGGTCAAAATTAACACAACCCTTTTTATCCCATTCTCTGCAGCATCCTCAGCCCCCCCGATCTGCCAAACTCCCTCCTCCCATCTCTGAGGCCATCCCCCCCGCTGTCCCCCCATGTGTACCACAGCTCTCTCTTCGGGCACTTCCAATGCCTCTAAAACCTCCAAAACAAGTCCCCCATGCATCAGCCCCTTTCCCTCTGAACGAAGCAATCCCCTTTCTTCCCAGATTTTCCCAAAGGCGTGCACCCCTCCAAAAGCGTACCTTGAATCAGTAGATGTATTTCCCTTCTTGTGTGCTAAATCTTCCAGTGTGCATAGTCCCCCCATCAACTAAAGCATACCCCGACATTCTTTTTCCTTGTACACATCTGGAAGAACCGTCTACAGCTATTATTTCCTTCGGAAAGGGCTCGTTCCTCGAGATCGACCTTTGGTGTTTTGCTTCTCCTTTCAGAGGAGCAGCAGCAGCGGTCGCTGCCAGGGGAACGGTGCAGGCGAGGGAGGGAGGGGGGGTAGGAGGTGGGAATCCTCTCGGAGGCCGATTCCTCCAGGAGCGGGGGAGCAAAGGCGGAGGCTGCTGCCGGCACCGCCAAGGGCACCAGCGCTTGGGGCCGGTACCAGAGGCTGGCGTGGAGCCTCTGCACGGGTCCGCAGCAGCCACGGCAACAGGAGGCCGAGCTGCCGGCGGGCCCAGCGCGGCCCGCGGGGCCGAAGCCGGGTTCAATGGAGCTGCGGCAGAGAACGCAGCGGGGGCAGGGGCTGCTGGAACGGCCGCGGACAGCGGGACTGGGGCCGGGACTGGGGCTGCCAGCGGGGCCGGGGCGGGCCCCAAAAGCGGCGGGCTGGGCTGGTGTGGAGCGGAGAGCCGGGCTGGGGAC
>NW_024581134.1:3722772-3724590 GCF_017639235.1 Corvus kubaryi | reverse complement strand
CCGGGCTGGGGACGGGCACAGGGACACCGAAAGCGGCGGGCTGGGCTACCGCTGGAGCCGCAGGGGCTGGAGGGGGCGGCGGGAGCAGCGGGGCTACCGGCAGAGCCGCCGCCGCCGGGACAAGCGGTGGAGCCGCGGGCGGTGCCTGAGAGCCGGCACAGGCGGGACCTCGGGCTCCGGGAGCGGCGCTGCGGCTGCGAGGGCGCCACAGGAGCCTGGGCTTGGGGCGAGGCAGGCGGGAATGGAGGGGGCGATGCTGCCAGGGGCTCCCAGCCCTTCTCTTTCTTGTTTGCCCTTTGCTCCTTTCCTTGGGTCTCGGACAACTTTAAAATTCTTATCCCCTTAGACTCTGTTTCCCACCCAGCATGAAGCGTACTTGCTTTCTTCTGTGTTAACGAGTTCTTTTGAATTTACAAATCCTTGTAAAGCCTGACGGACCCAGACTTCAAGAGCCATGTCTGGGCCAGAAGACACGGTCGGATCTTATTTCCTTCTCGACCCAACCAAACATACAAAACTGGATCATTTTGACTTTGCTCTTTTCCTTTTGTTATAAATGTACGGTGATGTTGGCTTTTCTCACGTTCCATCATTGTTAGGAATGGATTGTGATGTTGGTTTTTTCATGTTCCTTAATGTGAGAAAAGCTTTGCCTGGGTTCTGTAATGTGATGCTGTAGAATGTCTGTAGTTTGGGTGGTCAGTTTGGGAAGGATGGGGGGGCTCTTCACATTCCTGGAAAATTTTATCAGAAGAAAAAAAAAAAAACCCGAAACCAGATGGAATGGAGCCAAGGAAAAAGATAAGGCTGATAAGTGGATACTCAGCAACTCCAAAGAATTAATGAATGATGCATGATAGTGATGAATAAAAATACGCGATGTACTTTTAAAGAGGATCTTTTGGATGTAAAGGTGCGCCTTTGGCTCTCTGCCGAAGCACACGGCCGTACCGCCCTTTGTGCTGCTGTCTCCTGATTTCCTTAAACTTTTATTAAACGGTCCCTTTTCTTCAACTTTCCTTCAAATTCTCCAGTGAAGCTCGTTTCGGCAGCTGCGCATGCGCGGATCCTTGCGCGTGCGCAGATGGCTACGGGTGCGTGGATCAGTGCGCATGCGCGGGCGGGGACGCATCACCGGTGATCCCTCCGCGGGCAGGACCGCATCACAAATAGTCCCTCTGGCGGATCACTCCGCGTCGGGACGCATCACCGCTGATTCTTCCGCGGACAGGACCGCATCACAAATAGCCCCTCCTGGCGGATCACTCCGCCTGCGCATGCGCATAACCGCCGATCCCTCTGTTCTGAACGGGATTGTGATGTTGGCTTTTTGCATGTTCCATCATTGTTAGGAATGGATTGTGATGTTGTTTTTTTCATGTTCCTTAATGTGAGAAAAGCTTTGCCTGGGTTCTGTAATGTAACGCTGTAGAATGTCTGTAGTTTGGGTGCTCAGTTTGGGAAGGATGCGGGGGGGTCTTCACATTCCTGGAAAATTTTATCAGAAGAACCCGAAACCAGACGGAATGGAGCCAAGGAAAACGATAAGACTGATAAGATGATACTCAGCAACTCCAAAGAATTAATGAATGATGCATGATGGTGATGAATAAAAATAAGCGATGTACTTTTAAAGCCGATCTTTTGGCTGTACAGGTGCGCCTTTGCCTCTCTGCCGGAGCACCCGGCCGTGCCGCCCTTTTTGCTGTTGTCTCCTAATTGTCCCTTTTCTTAAACTTTCCTTCAAATTTTACAAATAGCGAACCTCGTTTTTCACAATTTGGTGCCCGTACGGGGATAAAGGCTCAGCTCTGGGAT
>NW_024581134.1:3685972-3717772 GCF_017639235.1 Corvus kubaryi | reverse complement strand
GCCTGGCCGAGCGCGCGTCCTGTCTGCTGCTGGCCCGCGACTACGCCGGGGCGCTGGCCACGCTGACGCGGGCGCAGGCGCTGGCCGGGGCCGGGCTGGGTGGTGCGGCCGGGGCCGGGGCCGCGGCCGGCGGCGCCTTCCTGGACGTGCTGGCGCGGTGCGAGGTGTCGCGGGTGCTGCTGCTGCTCCTGCTGCAGCCGCCGCCCGCCAAGCTGCTGCCCGAGCACGCCCGCACGCTGGAGCAGTACTGCTGGGAGGCGCCCGACGGCGGACCGGGCACCGGCAGCGGGAGCGGCACCGGGACAGGCGGGGGCCTGCCGCCGGCCGCCAGCTACCTGCCGGCCGAGCTGTTCCTGCTGCTGCAGTCGGCAGTGCTGGCGTGCCAGGAGAAGGACGCGGAGGCGCTGAAGGCGCTGCAGGCCGAGCTGTGGCCGCTGCTGAGTGCAGAACAGAACCATCTGCTGCACCTGGTGCTGCAGGAGATGCTGAGCCCTGCCGGACAGGGGCTCTGAGCGCCGCCGCCCGCAGGGACAGGTCGGACTGGTCGCTTCAGGCGGTGCCAGCACAGACTCTATTCCGTTATTTATTTTTAATACGAGTTCTGTAACACAATGAAGTAATGGTTGATGAGAGAATATGTTCATCTACACGTTTGCCTTGTGTCACAGTAAACTACTCACTGTATGTACTGGAAGTTGTCATGCTTGAAAAAAGTGTAATCCTAAAGAAGAAAGGCCATTTCAGGGCAGAAGGAAGCTGTTCATTAAAAGACTGGCTGCAATTTGCATGTGTTGGAGGATTTGGGTATCTAGGAATCAAATGTTGTTACAGTTGCTTTTTCTAAACAAAACAAAAAAAAAACCCAAACCCCACCAAAAAGAAACCCACATAAAAATAAGATTTAAATTTTTCCCCTTCCTGAAAACAACAGACACTGCAGCCAACACGAGGCCTTGAGTTTTGTGGTGGACAAAAGGAGTTGTTGGTCACTGACCTGCAAGTGATTCCTGGGGTGATGGTGGCCTGACTCCAGTCTCTGTAGCAGCTGCTAACCTAGAGAACTGAGCCTGCACGATGGCAAATCCACTGCAGCTGAGGGAATTTGAGGATCGAATTAGTGGTGAAGGTGGTGAAGTTATAGGAGTTATTGGAATGTGGACTATCTGCTTAATTCTCAGCTCTTATCCGTCTGCTCTTGGGCACTTCTGTCTCTTGCTTTCTGCTTCTTGAGGCCTTTAGGTGAAGGCAGCTGGTCTTTAGATGAGAAAAGACCCTGCTGTCTTTGGTGCACTCAGCTGTTGGGTATAGGCCTTGCTAAATTCCAGCAGTGCTAAGATACAACCTCAAGCAGGGCAGGCTTTATCCTGGAAGTGGGAAACGCCCTGAGAGTGCGCATGTTGAGTGAATAAAGAGCAATTCTAGTGCACCCAGCTAATGGTCAGTGAAACAAACTCTCTCAGCCAGCACTTCCAGAAACCCTGCAGAGGCTGAGGTTTTCCTGTTGGTACACCTGGGAGAGAAGTCAGAGGTAAGAGGTAATTCTGTTAAGCAGTGGTATTACATCTGATTTTAACATTTGAATCTGGAAGCAGCAGCTTTTTCAAATGTTTTTCAAGTGTTTTTCACCTTCCACACTTAAATAATGAAGAACTTGCCTTTTTCCCCTCTGATACACAAACAGGGAAGCTGCTAATTTTAAGAAGCCTTTATTACCACAAGCCTCTTTTTGATAAGGTCAAACAGTAGTCGAGACAGGCTCGGATCCAAACTGGATATTATTTCATGGCTAAATTAGCCGTGAACGTGCCAGGCCGGGAAGCAAAACTAAAAACCCATGCGGCGAAATCACATATGCCCTTGTCCTTTTAAAATCCCAACAGATGAAAACTCCTACTAGAGCTGTAACTAGACGACAGTGCCAAGGATGGGTGGTACCGGGGGCGGTCCGAAGGCGGCTGCCGGGCGGCGGAAGGGGCGCGGTGCCGGTGACGCGGCGGCGCGGGGCGCGTCGGGACGGGGCGGTCGCTGCGCTCCGAGCGGCGGGGACAGCACGCGGCGCGGCCATGGCGGACGGGGACGGTGCGCAGCGGTGGGGACCGGCGGGGGCGCGGGGAGTCCCGGCGGGGAGGGGCGCGGGAAGGGCTCGGGGCCGGCGTGGCCCCGCTCGGGGAAGGGTCTGCGGGCGGCTTTGCCCCCACCCCCCCCCCCCCGGGCCTTTGCCCCTCTTCCCTCCCGGCCCTGCCGCGCTCCCGGCGCTCACTCCCGGCGTGTCGCTCCCGCAGGTTCCAGCGTGAAGAAGCGGCGGAAGAAGGAGAAGCGGGCGCTTGCGGATGATGATGTAGCGGTGAGCGCGGGGGTGTGGCTCGGGGGGCCGGGGGGCTCCTTCAGCCCCAGCCGTGGGGACGCGCTCCGGGGGCCGTGGGCAGGGTTGGGACGGGCTCCGGGGGCCGTGGGCAGGGCTGGGACGGGCTCCCCCACCACTATCCGTGGGGACGCGCTCCGGGGGCCGTGGGCAGGGCTGGGACGGGCTCCGGGGGCCGTGGGCAGGGTTGGGATGGGCTCCCCCATCTCTGTCCGTGCGGACGCGCTCCGGGGGCCGTGGGCAGGGCTGGGACGGGCTCCGGGGGCCGTGGGCAGGGCTGGGACGCGCTCCGGGGGCCGTGGGCAGGGCTGGGACGCGCTCCGGGGGCCGTGGGCAGGGCTGGGACGCGCTCCCCCCGCCCCATCCCCGGCGGAAGCGCGCCCGCCCCGCGTGGCGGCAGCGGAGCCTCCCCGGCCACGTGGAGAAGGCGCGTGGGGCGGCGGGAGCGCGGCCCTCCGGGTTCCCCCTCTCTGATCGAGCTGAACTTCACCCCCCGCCAGGACATTCAGCACACCGAGGACTTTCTCATCAAGCCCGAGTCGCGGGTGGCGCAGCTGGACACGTCGCAGTGGCCCTTGCTGCTGAAGGTAGGGCGGCTTCTGCTCAACCTCGTGGCCCGTCCGTGTTCCCGCTCCTTTTGTCCTCTGCCCCTGGAGCTGTTACCGGCTGTGTAAGCCCGACTCGCGGGCAGCGGCACACGTGGTGCTCTGCATGCAGAAATCGTGTTACAAAGTCTCTCCAGCAGTAACATTTAAGTTTTGTACGTTTCCGTGCTTTGTAGAGATCCCGCCATATTTTTACTTTTTTTAATTGGGTCTGCCCATGGCCTGTGGTCTGTGTAGATTTCCAGGTTGCTTGTGCTGAGTTTCTGGGGCATATTGGATTTATCCTGCACTGTAAATGTGTATATTGTGCTGCTTTCCCATCTCCTTCAGTCCAGGATTTCTATTTTTCTCTATTTTTGTAAAATTTTACCGTGGTTTCATTGTTGGGCCATTTTCATTTTGGAAGCGGCTCTATCACTTAAATGTACAAATCAGGCCTGGTGTGCCTGGGGGAATGTACTGCAGCACAGCAACACTGAAATCAAGGGAGCTTAAGAAGACATGTAACTTCTGCTTGGATTTTGTAGAACTTTGACAAGTTAAATGTGAGGACAGCACACTACACACCTCTTCCTTCCGGTGCTAATCCCCTGAAGAGAGAGATTTCTGACTATGTTAGGTGAGTGCAATACAGGCCCAGAGTGGTTTATTTTTCTTGCACAGTTAATACCTTTAAAATATTTTCTGTCTGGATTCCCCTTGTACCTTTCTGCTTGACTCAGTGCCTTGCCATAATCAGTAAATATTTAAGTAGGACCCACTGACCTCTCCCTGTAAAGTTTTCTTTATTCTGGGCTTGCTGCAGGTCTGTGGATGAACATGCAAACCACCTGAGCAATTCTCTGGGGTTTTTGGAAAAGTCCCTTGGCCTGCTGGGCTTTGAAACTGCTCAGAGCTTGTAGAGTTTGGGGGGTTTTAAGTGCAGAGTAGTGTTAAGCAGGCGGGGGAGAAGAGAATTCCTTGATTATATCACCTGTTGTGCGTGGAGCAGATCACTCTGGGCTCACCGAGAGCTGTGTATCTGGCTGTATAGAAATACATTTCTCTGCAGCCCTGACAAGTATTTCAAAGGTGCTGCACTGTTGCTGTGCTTGCCCTGGTGCTTAGCTCCCATTCCCTGCCATTTTGCACTTTAGGTCTGGCTTTATTAACCTCGACAAACCCTCCAACCCATCCTCTCACGAGGTGGTTGCGTGGATCCGGCGCATCCTGCGAGTGGAGAAGACGGGGCACAGTGGCACCCTGGACCCCAAGGTGACTGGGTGCCTCATTGTGTGCATCGAGAGGGCCACACGGCTGGTCAAATCTCAGCAGAGTGCAGGTATGTTTGTTGCCCAGGACCATTTACAGTGACTAGGGATGTGTGAAGTGCTTTTGGAGACAAAATGGAGATTTTTAAAACTTAAAAAAGTCTATCTTAAGTCTTCAGTGCCATGACCTTAAGGGTTGCATGTTACTCCAAGCCCCTGAGGACACATCCATGTTGTCTCAGGTGTTTTTTTCTTTGCTCCTCTGTGCTTGGGCTGTTATAAGTCAGTGAAGACACTTCTGACATGGTTTTATGTACCAGTTGAACTTAGGGCCTCAGCCTCTAGCAGTCCAGAGAAGAAATAAACATCGTTTAGATTTATTTCCCTGGAAGAAAAACCAACTCTGTAATAAACCATGCCCATTTCCTAGAAGAGGTGGTTGTTAGGATTTCGGGTGTCTGGGGACGTGTGGCTGTGAAGCAGGGTGGACCTTGAGGTCAACAGCAAATGCAAGTGGCCGCTCCTGACTGCTCTTGTCATTCTTTCAGGCAAAGAGTATGTGGGAATTGTTCGGCTGCACAATGCCATTGAAAGTGAGGCTCAGCTGGCCAGGGTAAGTCTCAGGTGCTCTTAGCCATGCTGGCATCTGGCATGCAGAGTGCTGGGCACTGGTGGGAGATGAGGGGCCAGGAATGGAGCTCAGGTGTGCTGTGTGTGAGGTGATGACACAGTTTATCCATTCTCTGAGTGCAGTGGAGCTGCCTTCCTGCAGCACCCCAGCTCCTGTTCTAGGGTCTGGGTGCTGTGCGGCCTTCAGACATCCTGCAGCATCCCAGTGTCCTACTGGGGGCTGCTGTGGTGTGTGGCTGGCTGCCTGCAGGAGGGGAGCAGTGCTGGCAGGGTTGGAGCCCCTCTTTGGGGGGCTCCATCCTCACTGGGACGAGGGATGGTGTCTGATCACATGCTGCCATCTGATGGAAAAATCCTGGCTGTGCTCACTGCCATCTTGACCTCATCACTGGCTTGGATTTGCTTTATTAAATATGGCATCACCAAATCAGGATAAACCTTGTGGTTTCTCACTCTTGGAAGTGGTCACAGTTGCTGGAGACTCCAAGGTGCTCCTGCATTAGGGCACAGGTGTGAACTCTTGCTTCTCCTTCTTCCCTCAGGCCATAGAAACCCTGACAGGTGCCCTGTTTCAGCGGCCACCCCTCATTGCTGCTGTCAAACGACAACTCAGAGTCAGAACCATCTACGAGAGCAAGCTGGTGGAGTATGACCCTGAGAGAAGATTAGGTAAAACAGGGCTTTCCTGCCTTATTCCTATAAAGCTGAAAACTGATTAAACATTCTGTGAAATGGGCTTTTTTTGGCAGATGTCTTAAGACCTCAGTCCTCCCATTGTCCAGCAGTAACTGCTTCATGCATTGCTTTGGTGTGCTGGGAAGCAAACCCCATCTTTTTTTTGTACTGCTGCACCCTTTGTGGAAGAGCCAAATGATGTCAGTTAGATGGCATTAGCTCTCAGGGCAAAGATGACCTTCATCTATCACCCCATGCTGATGGCTCTGGGAAGGGCTGGGCATACAGCTTCTCATGAAGGATGTGGTTTATTTTCTGCTTAAAAACTCTCTATCCTGTCGTGCCTTTCAGGTATCTTCTGGGTGAGCTGTGAAGCAGGCACGTACATCCGGACACTCTGCGTTCACCTGGGGTTGCTGCTGGGCGTGGGGGGCCAGATGCAAGAGCTCCGCAGAGTCCGCTCAGGCATCCTGGGAGAGATGGTACAGTGGCACCTCAGACTATAACCAGCCCATTTGAAATTGTCAGGATGGCAAGAGTTCCTTGGGACTTTGTGAGTTTTGCAGTGTTAGTAGGAGGTTTAGGCTCTGGGAGGAGTTTTGTGAATAGCCCCCAAACAGTGTGAGCTCTTGCCATAGATGGTCTGTAACCAAAGTGTTGAGTTCAGTTCAGGATGTTGCTCCTGTTCTGGTAATTAAACTTTGGAACAGTGAGTGACTGGGAAGTGCACTGTGGTGGCTGAAAGTTTGTTTTCTGTCACCTGTGTTTCTCAGCCTACAGACCCCAGCATCCCACAAGTTCAGGAGTGTGAAGTGACTGCTTGGCGTCAGCACAGCTCAGGGAACATGGTTCATTGGAATGAGCCTGGAAGATGCAGTCTTGTGTTATCTTGGACACTTGTACAGTCTTTTCACCCTGGTCATTGACAGATCCTGCTGCTGGTCCAAACTCCAGAATGAATTTCTTTTTTTGCAGAGCAGCAGTGTCAGAGTGCAAGTGCTTCCCCACCCATCTGTGCTCTTAGCACAGCTGTAATCACTGGGTCATTTGTGAATTCCAGGTGTTGGGTGCTCACAGCTGCTTCAGAATTTATTCCATGTCATGGATTGAAGAGCTGGTTAATTTACACTTCTGCTCACTAACCTTTGTCTAGGAGTCCCAGGAACTTAAGTTAGGTCATATTTAAAAGTTTCGTGTGGACAGACCTTAGACCCTAGATCCAAGTGCCGTCTGAGATGAGGAGGGTGGAGGTCTGGTAGTCCAAGTCAGGCTGACCTCAAGCTGGTGATGGAAAGTATTCTTGCCTCTTTTATGTTGTATTTTTATGCTTGTGATTGGCATCTGTTTTTACTCCCTTTTTCAAACACTATTTGCTGCTGGACTTTAGCTGGTCTCTTGTGTGTGTTCCAAGTTGGTGGCTGGTGGGAGAGTTTAGGGTGGTTTTGTCTTTGCAGGACAACATGGTGACCATGCACGACGTGCTGGACGCCCAGTGGCAGTATGACAACAACAAGGACGACAGCTACCTGCGAAGGGTCATCCTGCCCCTGGAGAAGCTGCTGACCTCACACAAGAGGCTCGTCATGAAAGACAGCGCGGTGAGTTCCTGAGGCAGTGCTGGGGGACAGACAGACACTGCAAAGTGCCCTCCTGACTTGTACAGCTGATGGAATATACAGGGGATCAGGAACCATGTGATATCTGGTGCTGTCCTGATGGTGACTTGTGTAGGACCTCATATGGGCTGCTGCCACATCACCACGAAGATGCAAGAGCCATGAATTCAGTGACAGAGAATCTGCTCTCCTCACTTGGGGAGGATGCTGAGATCTGCCTGTCCCATTCTTTGCTGTGATAGGGGCTTTGCTTTCGTCTTCCAAAGCTCCCAAATTTTATATAGTGGACAAAAATGAATAGATACTTAGGGATGATATTGCTGGGATGGTAATGGCAGTGGGAAGCTAAAAATTAGAGGCACTTCGTACTTTAATTCTTGTAATAGCTTCTCAGCCCTCCCATTCCCTACATTTCCAGGTTAATGCCATTTGCTATGGAGCCAAGATCATGCTGCCTGGTGTTCTGCGGTATGAGGATGGTATTGAGCTTAACCAGGAGATTGTTGTCATCACCACAAAAGGAGAAGCCATCTGCCTAGGTATGAAATGCCTCCTTCTCCTTGTGCCCAGCTACCTGCAGAAACAACAGGCTGTGTGACAGTAAAGTCACAACACAGATGAGTCCCCATGCACAGAAGGTTTAATTAGTGCTTCCTGATGGGGAATGTGGGCCCAAGGCAGCTGGCTTTGGGCAGGATGTTAAGAAGCAGTGGCTGCATCAGTCCTGGGCAAGCTGTGAGGGGTTCAGCAGCTGTGTGATGCTCAGGTGTGCTGCGTGTGAGGTGATGACACAGTTTATCCATTCTCTGAGTGCAGTGGAGCTGCCCTCCTGCAGCACCCCAGCTCCTGTTCTAGGGTCTGGGTGCTGTGCGGCCTTCAGACATCCTGCAGCATCCCAGTGTCCTACTGGGGGCTGCTGTGGTGTGTGGCTGGCTGCCTGCAGGAGGGGAGCAGTGCTGGCAGGGTTGGAGCCCCTCTTTGGGGGGTTCCATCCTCACTGGGACGAGGGATGGTGTCTGATCACATGCTGCCACCAGGCACATCACACCTGCTGGTAGATCAGTGCAAAGGGACTCCAGCCCAGTTCTAACCAGGGTCTTCAGAGCAGCTGTGTGACAGTTCCAGTGAGTCCTTGGGGTGACATTGGTGGGGGGTGTTGGTCCTCTTTGTGTGGACAGAGGCAGAATAGGCTGTCAAAGTTCTGCTCTTCAAGAGTTACTGACCTCCCTGCCTGCTTCTGCAGCCATTGCCTTGATGACCACAGCAGTCATTTCTACGTGTGACCATGGCATTGTGGCAAAGATCAAGAGAGTGATCATGGAGAGAGACACATATCCCCGGAAATGGGGGCTGGGTCCCAAGGTGAGTGCTGTGGGCATGGGGTCAGTCCCAGGGCAGTGGTGGGAGCCCAGCTGTTGGGATGTGGGACTCTGGGACCCTTGGGCAGAGCTGTGCCTGTGTCTTCTTCAGGGCCTTGCTGTAATTCTGCTGTGGCCTCCTGGAGCCACGATGGTGGCAATTCCCAGTGACGGAGCTTTGGCAGCCCAGTGCTGGTGGGAGCAAGGCTTTCCCTCCCAAAAGAGCCTGGGGGCCACTGCTGGTGTTCAGGCATGGGCTCCTCAGGTCTGTACAGCACCAGCCCTCCTTTGGTAAAGAGCCAAATGATGTGAAGTGGATGGCATTAGCACTCTGTGCAAAGATGACCTTCATCCATCACCCCATGCTGATGGCTCTAGAGGGGCTGGGCAAGGAGCTTCTTTTCCTTCTGCTGCAGCACTGCTTAAATCCACACTGTGAGACACTAACCTGTGCCTGAAGGACAGGAGCAGTGGGAACACCTATTGTTGGTTCCTCTCTCACCTCAGGCATGTGGTAGTAGCTTAACTGCAGCCAGGCTGGCCTGATGCAGGTTGGACTCAAAACCCAGTGTCAAATTGCTGTGGCTCATTCCATTCCTGTGGTTCAGGTGGAAGTTTTGGGGATGCCTGCACCTTTGTCTCACAGCAAAGGTGGGGTAATACAGGACAATTCGAGCATTTTGGAGTCCTTTGCAAAATCTTGCAAACAAGTGGTTCAGCTCAAATGCTGCAGGTTGTTAAGCTGGAAAAGCCCAGTCAAAGATCCAAGGTCCATGATGTGCAGTTGTATTACTGTTGCTTTGACTCCCCCCTCAAATTAGCCCTTATTTACTGATAAAGATGCCTCTTGTCTGAGATTTAGGCTGCTGTGCAGGGGATGTTTTGTCTCATTTGTTTTAAGGTCCTTGGAACAGTGGTAGATAGGTTAAGGCTGTAGTTGTTGGCTTGGCTTGTTCCTGGATTCCCTCCTCCTATCTTGAGGGAGGATTTTTCCTGCCTGGAGCTGCAGTTTGACTTGTTGCACTTTGCTTTCAGGCCAGTCAGAAGAAGATGATGATCCAGAAGGGTCTGCTGGACAAGCATGGAAAGCCCAATGAGAGCACACCAGAGTCCTGGAAGAAGGAGTATGTGGATTACAGGTGGGTACTGGGTGTGTGGCTCCCACAGGGTTGTTCAGAGGGGAGCACTGTGCAGCAAGGGCTGGATGCTGCTGTTTGTGCATGGGTCATGCTAGGCTTGGCCCAAGGCTGTCTGGACCTGTGGGATGCAGTTGGGTTTCTTGGAGTGTGTTGCTGTTGGGCAGTGTAGGAAGGAAAGGCCCTGAGCAGACAGTTATCCCTTTTTAGCCTGTTGTGGTTTTAGAGGGAGTCAGTCTGCTAAATCAAATGGGGGAGGCCGTGCTGTTGCCCAGCCCAGCTGGCCCTGGTGCAGGCTGCAGGTCTCCCCCACACCAATGTCCCCACCCAGCTCCTGGGGTGGGCTACAGGGGACAGGAATTTGTACCTGTCCAGAGCAGCTGAGGCAACAACTGTCCTGTGCAACCTGGGGATCTTTTCTTTCAGGGACACTTCCAGGAAAGAAGCGGCTGCTGATCACCGAGCTGTCTCAGAGGTGGACAGGGCTGCAAAAGTGAGTTTTGCCAGTGCTCTCTGGCTCTTAGTCGATGCCCCTGCTATTCCCATGATCTGCCCACACTTTGCCCACACCTGCCTTTTGGTCTAATGAGGATTTTTAGTCCAGGGTCTTCCATGCCCTTTGTTAGGCACAAGGTCAGTCCCCATTCATGCCTCCTTGCCTGGAGCTCCAGCCATTTCCCACCAGGCCAATTTGCAACTCAAACACCAGGCTGTACCAGCCCTGGGCATATTCTTCTTCAACACAGCACAAGAAAATATATTGTATGGAGCCACAACAGAGATTTGTTGTGCCAGAGAACCTTTTTGGAGACTACAGAGAGTTGCAGAAGTGTCCATGGTAGAGTTGCAGCTAAAATTCCCCAATTCAGGGCTTTTGCATGCCTTTGGAAAGGTGCAGCGGTGTTTTAAACTAATATTTGGAGTACAGGAAACACTGAAAAATACAGGGGACAGTTCTGGCAGAAGCAAATCCTAGACAGTGTATGCTGGACTGGACCACTGACAGTCTGCAGGTCACCCTGCCTGCTCAAAGCATTGTTAAATGAAGTTGTATTGAATCAGGCCATCAGTTTTCCCCTCAGCTGAGCTCTTTTGGAAGGTGTTGGCGTGTCTGACAGTGTGTTCCCCTAACAGAGGAAGCGAGACTCAGAGAGTGAAAGTGATGAAGCTGTGACCCCACCATCCCCTGCCACACCACCACCAGAGGAGCTGAGCAAAAAGGAAAAGAAAAAGAAGAAGAAAGAGAAGAAGGCCAAAGAGGCAGCTGAGAGTGGGGGAGAACAAATAGAAGTGGTATGTAATTTCATACTGCCAGGGTATGGTCCAAACACGGGAGAGGTTGCTGTCTGTCCCTAATTACCTCCAGGTTTAATGCATCCCTGCAGCAGAGGAGGAGGTATTTGAGGTGCATTTTAAACTGAACTGGCTGAGGGTGGTGGGAGATAGGGCAGGTGCCCTAGGACACTTTTGGTGGGTTCCTGCCAGGCCACCTCTGTGCCCTGGTGCCCTGTCGTGGGTCCCTGTGGGAGGATGGTGCTGGCATTCAGTCTGTGCTGGAGTGATGTGTGCTGGTGGTGAAGGAGCACCGCAGCCATGGGGAGCCTGCCCTGCTCCTGGGGTGGAGCTGTTCCTCCTGAAACGAGCAGTGGGGGTGGGATTCCTTTCTGATGGCTTCCTGACCTGTCCAACCTCTCCACAGACCAGTCAGACCAGCACCAAGAAGAAAAAGAAGAAACAAAAGGAGGTAGAAGAGAGCTCGGAGTAAGCAACTGGATCTGTCCAAAGCAGGCAACCTCAACAATAACGAGGGAGAAGTTTTAGGCCTTGAGAGGAGGAGGACTGGCTGTGTGGCAGAGGAGCCAGCAAGTTCCAAGTTCTTTTCTGCTGTTTATATGAGTGGGTGTTTGACCTGCTCAGGTGCCCCTCTTCATCCTGTTTTAAGGGTTGCCAGAGGAGCGGGGTGCCTCACTGTCCCTGCACTGGATTGATCTCTAAAGCTGAGCACCATGATGCCAACAGAAGTGGTATCTTCAGGGAGACTGTAGCTTCTGGCTCTTCTTTGGTCTCTGTTTTCACCTAGAGAGGGTGGAATCATCTTTCTGCCCCCTCATGTACTGCCTCTTTCTTCCTCTTCTCACAAGGCTGAAGCTGTTACCTGGCAGTTAAAGAATGCTGCCTGGAGGAGTGGCTTTGTCACAGCCCATGTGAATGGGTTTGCATGGGGTCAGATCAGTTATTTTTGAGGGACTGTGTTTTGTTTTAACCTGGCCACACACTTGGCTTGACCTTCGGTTAAATGAGAACAAACAGTCCACCCAGATTATTCTTCACTCCTTTTTTTTTTCCCTATATCATAAAAGGATTAGAAAATTTCATTCCTCCTTTTTGCTTTATAGCACAAGGACATGCTTGTTCATGGTGTGCTGATCCCCAGTGCCCCAGTGACCAGGGCAGTGTGTCCCTCTGGCTGGCTCCCTGCTCTTTTCTACCCATTTGTTGGAATGGCACTGCAGAGCTTTTGGTTGCCTTGCCTGGTTCTGATGCCCAGTGTGTTCTGAAGGCTGGAGGTGGGGATGTGGCTTGGGGGGGCAGAAGGTGACCAGGAGGTGACCAGGCAACACGTCTTTCGTGCTGCTGGGACTGGAATCCTTGTGAGGAAAAGCTTGCTCAGAGGCAGCTCTGCCAAGGGGCACTGGGTGTGGGCTTAAACGGCTTCAGATAGATTTGTTGCTAACTTCCTTATCTGGAATGACTTGCTGGGGGCAGAAGGTCTCTCCTCTGTCACAGGGGTAGTGCTGAGCCAGGATTTAGCTCCTTTTAATGGTGAAGGACCCCAGGCTGTTTTGTTCTGAGTTCCATCCCTGCAGAGATTCTGTTAACTGTTGGTTTAACCTCGTGCATTGCTTTTGTCTTTAACGGTCTATCCTCCCCTCCAGTGCTGGAGATACATGCAGGCAGTGGGAACAGCAGCTGGTGGGTGTTAGAACCTGAGCAGGAAAAAAAAAAAAAGGTCCATTTTTATTTACTCTTTTTTACAAAAAAAGAAATAAAACGTCTGGTTTTGAACAGGTGATTTTCTTGCTTCTCCTGAAAGGTCAGTGCTGTTCATGGGGCAGGGGTGCAGCTTTTACCACGTGCCCAGCATCTGTGCTCCTCTCCTGAAGACTCTGCTGATGCAGAGAAATGGTCATGTTGCTGAGGACCATCACTAGAAGGGCCTTTGGCGTTGCTTTGTCAGTGCCCAGCCCGAGAGGTAAAACACCAGCCACAGCAATGTTTCAGCGCACGTTTATTGCTGCTCATTGTTTCCCTGCAGTGGATCAGAACGAAGGTCCCTATTGCACATAGGTTTTTATTTTTGGCATCCTTAAAAAAAATTGCACAAGACTTTTTAACCACCTTCCCCTTGCCCCTATAGCTGACTGAACACACAAATGACATTTTTCACCTACATGGTGGACGTGGTTTGCCCAGGAGCCACGGTGATACTTCCCAGACATGGTGCTGTGGGGCTTGTGAGTCAGTACAAACCCCATGGTGTGAGCATGGCTTGCATCATTGCATACAGTGTGTGAGACACCCTAGACTGGAAAACATGCCTGGATGATCACTGTAGACACTTTTCTACTGCATGCAACAGATAGTTGTGGCTGGAGGTAATTTACCCCTTGAAGAGTCCCTCTGGGGTTTGGTCTGTGGAACTGGCTCAGCTGCTGCCCCGTTTCTCTGGCCAGGCACTAACAATCCAAGCTGCACGGTGAGAATTCCAATAACAGTGAGTTTTTACACCTATGGCTGCACAGGGTCAATGAGAAAACTCCAGCCTGGGAACACCGGGTGAGGCCTGCCTGCGGGTGCTCTGTGCCACATTCAGCATCTTCCCCATTCATGAGAGGAAACCCTTGGATGCAGGGGCTCTGGTGTGCTCTGGGAGAAGCCTCCTAAGATGTGGACTTGGTGAAGCCTCATGGACAGCGGGAAGGGTTTTGAGTTGGGTGCACTCCTGCCATGTCAGGAGACATCTGCCTCGAAAGCCCCTGTGCTGCCACTTCCCTTGGGACTGCTGCAGGGCAGATCAGCTGGGTGCTACAGCAGGACTGTGCTTTCCCTTGCCTGGGGCGGGCAGGGAGCTGTGCTCTGAGCTAACCTGGGCTCTGCTGTAGCCACTGCCCTGCCCTGCAGTGCCACGGGAGGTGGCCGGCACCCAGGCAGCCTCTGTTGCCAGGAGAGGAGCTGCAGGCACCCTGTGTGTGTGTGAACCAGACCGTGTCGGTGGAGCAGCAGAGGAGGGAGTTGTGCTGGGCTCTGTGGGGCAGGGGAAGCTGAGGAGGTGTTTCCCAGTGGCTGCAGGATGGTTGATGGGAAGCGGCTGGGCTTGGGTGCCCTCTCAGTAGACCCAGGAGACGGGCACCCACTGTGGAGAGCTGCAGGCCTGCTCGAAGGCTTCCTGCAGCAGCTGGAGGCTCTCTTCCACGCTGTTGTTGACCAAGGACAGGTCGAAGTAGTGTGCGTACCGGCTCCGGATGCTCTCCGAGTCCTTGCGGAGCTGCTGCAGAGCCTCCGACTGCAAGGAACAGGACAGTGCTCAGGAGAGGAACTTCACAGCCCGTCCCAACCTGGAAACACCCTCCCAGCACCGAAACAACTCGAGGGGTTGAGAAGTATCAGAGCACAGAGAATCCTTAGAGCTTGTCCGATGGGCCAGGAAGTGTTGTGTGATCTCTGGGCTTGTGTCTGGGGCTTTTGCTGGACTCCATGTGGTGATGGGAGCATCAGGTTACCTGCTAGACTGAGGCCAGACCTGCTGGGTCTTGTATTTACCTTTAAAATGCTCTGTGGCAGGTCTCAGGGAGAAGGTTCACAAGCAGCAGGCTGCTCAGTGCTCTGCTGGGCACTGTCACCAGCTCCAGGCTGGGTTGGAGGTGGGATCCCTGCAGCATCCTCCCTTCCCCCTGGCTTTTGACCAGAACAGCACCAGCTGGCACAGCTTTACCAGCCTCTCCACTGGTTTTGACTGGGTTTTTAGTGCTGTCCTTTGATACTAAAAGCAAAGCTGCCCCTCCCCTCCTGCCAGTGTGGCTGGGCTGCCCACCTTGTAGGGGCATCCCAGGGGTGCATCCCCTGGGCAGCTCTGCCCCTGGCAGTGAGGTCCAGACCATTTCCACGTATTTCCCTAATGGAGCCTGAATGACAGGCAGCTTCTGTGTCTGGGGAGGAGGGATAGCTTGGGGTGCAGTGCTTGCTGAGCTCTGCTCTGTGCAGATATTAATAGACCTAAATGGGTATTATTAGATTATATTAATTATCATATCTATTATATAATTATATCTATTATCAATAGGTTAAATAGTCCTAAAAATACATTAATAGACCCAAATCAGACCAGTCTTTATGTCCTTCCCTTCTCTTTTGTTAGACCACCTGGGTATATATCACAGTAGTGACACCTTTAGTGGTCAGCACTAAAAACATACTACAGATGGCACAGCAATATTTGCAATACCACACCCTCCCTCAGGGCACAGCAGGCTTCTGGCTTTAAGGTGTTCAGTTCAACACTGACAAACTTTAAATATAATTATTACCCTAGGGGCAAAAAAAAAAAAAAAAATAGTGCTTAGCTACCTTCATCTTGAAAGAGTTACAGAAAATATTCATCTATTCGCATAAAATTAATTTTTCCTATATTGTGGATGAAGCCAGCAGCTGTTGGGGGTGGAGAGGGGAGGGCAAGGAGCGGTTTTTGCTCACGTGAGCTCTGCGGGGTCACATTAACTCTGCCGCATCCCTCTCCTCAGAGTGAGCCGAGCTGCAGGGTTATATTTAGTGCCTGGCAGCAGGGCTGGCCCTGCCCACTGCAGCAGGATGTGATTCCTCTCTGGATGGAGGCAGCTGTGGGTGACAGAGTGGCCCTTTCTGCTCTGAGACCTGTCCCCTTTCCCCCCCTCCTCAGCCTGCTGCATTAGGAACTTAACGTGCTTCTAAATACCTGCACAACACTTGCTCTGAAGGTTGCATAAATATCCTCTCTGCAATCTGTAGCTTAAGCCATACAAACACAAATTTAATAGACTGGGAGAGGTGCCCTTGTTGCCATTGAAGGCAGGAGGAGCACAGCTGTGGGTCTTCTTGTTGGCCTCTGTCTTCCCATCTCCCTGCCAGACTGGGAGGCAGGACAGGGTAGGCAGCATCCCTGCATCCAGGGGGGCTTCCTGGGAAGCGGTAGCCTGTGGCTGCCACTTGGCACCGAGTGAGTTAACTGTGCTATCAGTGCTGCTTTCATCCTCACGTTAAAGGGATCAGCATCCTAATGAGGCAAAGAATGAAGGGAGCAGTTGTTTGAGTGTCTATTTGCATAGCTGATGCCAGGATAAATGGTCCTGCTCCGGGTGCTGGGCTGTGCTCCCCACTGCGATTATGATGCTGGGATGAGGGTTGCTGAGTCTACAGCTGCAGGAATTGGCAATGCCTGTTTCTCAGGTCTGGGCTGAGTTCCGGACCACCAAAAGCAAAGCAGACAGGAATATGCTGAAGGGGAGAGCCCTGGGTTGCTGCAGCAGGCTCTGCCATGGGCAAAGAAGCCCAGCCAGAGGGGGACAGAAGGGGACACCCTGCCACTCACCTCCTCTGCCTTGTCTGTTGGGGCAATGAAGACAATGAACGGGGAGAGCTCGGCCGTGCGGACAATCTTGAGAGTCTGTGGAGAGAGGGGTGCAGTTAGGCAGGGACCAGGCACAGCTGGCTGGCTGCTGTCCCCCCATGCTGCCCCCAGCCAGGCTGGCACGGTGCCTGTGATGCAGTGGGGGCTAAAGGAGACACCCCTCACTGGGGACAGGAGCTCACTGGGTGGGCTCCTGGAAAAGGGTCCCTGCAACCCACTCCCACAGCAGCCTGGCCGTGGCCTTGCTGTCACAGCCAGGTGTGTGCTGTGACAGGGAACATCCTCACTGTACCCACGTCTTGCCAATGGAAATGCCACCCCAGGGCTTGCTGGCTTCTTCCTTTGGGAAGAGAAGGCAGGGACAGGTACAGCCAGCACCCAGGCAGTTCAATCTGTGGCAGCCCCTGTCCACCCACCCCTCCCCCTGCTCCTCCCCACCTGGGGCTCGATGTCCAAAATGGCGACTTTGTCCTGCTGGTGGATCTTGTGCACTGTTTCAAACTTGGTGCCAAACATGTTTCCCTGGTAGCTTCCAAACTCCAAGAACTCGTTGGCCGAGATGTCCCGGGTCATCTCCTCAGTGGAGACAAAGTAATAGTCCTTCCCATCCACCTCATTCTTCTTCTGGGGGCGTGTAGTGTCTGGGGAGGGAGGGAGAGGGTGAGTGCTGGCCCCCAAAAGGAGAGGGGAATAGAGTGGAGCCAGCATCAAGCCTAAGCTGGACTAATCCCCTGTTAACTGCTTCCTGCTTTGGACAAGTTAGGACCTCAGCCAGCTGGGGACAGGCACTGGATGAGAAGAATGAGGTGTCTGTGTGTGGGTGGCAGCAGCCCTGCAGCCTCTGTGGGTAAAGGTGGGTCCATGTGGGACAGCAGGCAGGGAGGCCTTGCATGTGGGGACCTCTGACTTCAGGGGCTTGGTGGTGCTGGAGGAACATCTCCTCACCTCCCACCTGCTGTCAGAAGGTGCTGGATCAAAGAGGTGAGAGGAAATGCATCCCATGCTGTGCCCTCCACCTGGCTGGGTACTTACATGGGGGTGGGTACATGAACTTCTCTGGGTTGTTGCTGAGCAGAGCATTCTTGATATGGCTACGGCCCACGCCACTGGCCCCTGGAGAGAGAGAGAGATGGACACTAGAGCTGAGCTCAGAGCAGCCTCTTGGGAGATGCTGGGGCCCCTCCACAGCTCTGGGTCTGACGAAAGGTGCAGAGCTTGGCCAGGGCCCTGCAGAAGATGCGCTTTCTGGGTTGGTCTGTGGTGTTATCCAGCCCTGGAAGAGGCTCTTCATGTCCTGGGAATGCTCACCTCCAGCCCCAGCTGGAGACAGGACTGCTGCCTGCAGAGCAGCCAGCCTGCCTGGACTTGGTGGGCTGCCCATGCCCGTGCAGTCCACCACCAAGTGCTCAGTCCCCATAGCAGGGGGGTGCTTGCTTTGGTGCAACTGCACACACCCGAGCTGCTTTGAATAGAGATTTTCCATGAAGATACTCAGGAGCTGCAAACACGTGCTTCAACTGCCCCAGCACTGCAGCACAGATGCCAGGCCATGCACAATGCTGCATGGAGGGAGTCAGTCTGTGGGATGACTGCTGCAGGCTGAAGAAATGCTCCCCAGACCTTACTAGGTCTTGAAGGACTGCAGTGCCCCAGCCCCCGTGCAGTCCTGGTTCCCACCACACAGCCCCTGTGTGCAGAGGATGCCTGGCACAGGACCTACCAATGAGCACCAGAGTCTTCCTCTTGAAGGCAGGCAGCCTCACCACCTCCTCATAGGAAACGACATCCAGCTGGTCAAAAACTGGGGTGGAGGAGAAACGAGACAGAGGGGTCAGAACTGGCTTGGCCACACCAGCACAAGCATGTGTGTGTGTATCAGACCAAAGCCAGGTCCTTGGGCAAAAGGGCAGGAGTAGTCAGGACTGGGCTAGGAGCTCATCCACGTTTGGCTGCTTGGGAAAAAGAGCAGCAGCAACATCAAGCAGAATGTGAGGGGCAGAGTGGGTGCTGGGGAGCTGCCAACAAAGCCAGGGCTGCTTTTGCTCATTAAATCTGCTCAGGACAGTAGGACCTGGGAGCTGAGGTGGAGAAGCAGCAGGATGCTGCAGGGAGCTTGCTGCTGGGGGAGCTTTATATATCTGGGTGATTTACAGCCTTGTTTGTTGCTGTTTGGAGCTGCAGGCTGGGCCAGGAGCCAGCAGTCCCCAGGCACCCAGCTCTTTGCTCAGTTTAGCATGGGGTGTTTGCATGGGTGGCTGAGGGGCAGTTCCCTGCCCCACCAGGGACAGGACTTGGCAGCTGTGGGAGCAGTTCAGGCTGCTCCTTAATTGCTGAGCAGCAGCACTGCCACTGCCTGCCCTGTGTTCAGCAGCCTGGGGGGTTTGAGGCTGGGGAGCCTGACCTCACAGGGCTGGGAGTGCAAGGAATTGTCACCAAGGGGAGAGCACAGGAGCTTAGTGCTGAGCCAGCCTCGTGCACATGGGGACACAGCTGTGGCCACATGAGGGGTATGAAGACTGGAGAAGGGACTCCAAAGAAGTGACAGCTACGGAGTATCCTGAGGTTCCACTGCTGACACAGCTGGGCCCTCTGGTTGACTCCCATGGAGGACAGACCCAGCCCTGCCCAGAGGCAGGAAAGATGACCAGGGCTGGGGATGGAGCCCACTGCCCTGCTCACACTTACTTGAGCTGTGCTTGGCCAGGTATTTATCTTTGCACTTCTTCTTCTTCCCAAAGGGGCTGCAGCTTGGGGATTCACTCTGGGTGGGCTGGGTGACGCTTGCCACACGCCTACCAAGAGAGGAGGACACCACCATGGCCCAGCTGTCACCCCAAGCCCTGGGACAGCAGCAGGATTGTCCCTCAGACATGCAAGAGCAACAGGCTGGCTGCTGGGACAGAAAAGGCTCACCCTGCAGCACATGAAGGGGACATTTGCCTCCTTGTCCCAGCAGTGACGCTGGTGTTACCCAACTCAAACTCCTGATAGCACATGGTCACTGCTCCCGCCTCCACTCCCAGATCCAGCCCTTCTGGCCACATCCAAGGACCTACCACTCCTGCAGCTCTGGAGAAGGGATGAGTCCTGCTGACTCAGTGCAGGAACCCTCCACCCGGCCCTGCCACCAGTTGCTGTCATCCTTGTTTATGATCTGAATCACATCACCGATCTGAAACTTCAGTCCTGCTTCCTTGCAGGGGATCAAGTTGTCTTTCTTGGGGTCGTAGTCAAACTGTGCCCTCATGAACATCTGCAAAAGAGAGAGCAGACCAGAGTCAGCAAGGCCATGCAGGGTGGCCAAGTTTGGCCCCCACATTGCATTCCCCAGCAGTGACTGCAGAGATGGCTCCAGGCACACAGCCCCTGCTCCTTCCCAGGCCCCACAGGGCTGTGTGGGGAGAAAGGAGATGCACAAAGCTTAGGGGTAAAAGTCTTGGGCATGGAATTGTAGTGAGATGTGCTGGTGAGTGGATGAGGGAAGGAGGATGGCATCTTGGCCCTACTGGGAGCTGGTGACAGGGCTGCTGCCTCTAGGCAGACCCACACACCCACAGCTGCTGTTCAAACCCTGCCATGGGGCCTCCCTGCAGTGCCCTGGGTGCTGCACAGTGCTGGTGAGTTCAGCTAGCCACAGAGGAGTCCCACTGACACGGTGCACAACTGGTGTCTGCAGTGGGGTGAGCACAGGGGTGACGTCGCAACAGGGACCCCAGGGAAGGCCATGGCTCAATCTCAGCTGCTCTGTGTTGCCTTTCCCCAGAACTGGGCACTCCCTGCATGGCACGAGGCCTTCAGGGAGCCAAGGATGCAGTGCTGTATCCATCCCTGCCTTGGTCTGTCCCAGTCCCTTTGGCATCAGCTACTCTCACAAAGCTACAATTCATCACAGCCGCAACTGGAAACGAGCTGCTGCTGCTGCTTCCCAGGCCACTGTGCATCCTCCTGAGGCTGGACAAGCCCTGAAGACCAAGAAAGTTGGCTTTCCCTGTCCCTTCTGCTTGCTCAGCTCTTTGAGAAGGAGTCTACAGCACCCACTCCCACCAGGACCCTGTCAGGACTGGAGTGGAAGCAAAGCCAGGCAGAGAATGGAGGATTAGGAGTGAAAGGCAGAGTTTAGGGAACCCTGAGCAGGACCCTGGCAAGTTCATTACCCTAGAAACACAGCACGTAGCAAGCGGCAAAGGGTTTCACATGGGGTGATGCCTGTCCTTCCCTCAGATGTGACAGGCAGGGCCTGGAAACTCATCCTCCCTGGGCAGAGCAGACCATGCTGTCCTTCTTCCACATTAAAACAATTTCCCACAGTTTGTCCTCCCTCAGCTGTGCTGCTGGAGGCACAGAGCCATCAGGACACAAGCGTGGTTCCCTTTCATTGCCAGAAAAGAGCATATGGATCAAGCTGGGACACGAGAGCACTCATGAAAAAAATGAAATTAGGAAAAACAATAAGAGTGAAATCTCCTTTCAGGATGAGGACTGCTGCTTGCTTTGAAAGCACTCTCTGGCACCAGGAAGCTGATCACCCACACAAACACATGAGTGATACACAGCAGGCACTGCCTAGAGCTCTCTGCTCCTGCAGCACTGATGGTCCAAGCCAGGCCATTTTGGAAATACCCACCCTACACCAGTTAGGAGTTGGCATCAGACAGCTCCACACCTCACCCACAGCTGCACAGGGCTCTTTGCCTGCCTGCTGCCAGCCCCCCTTTAGGGCTCAGCTGCTGAGCAGGCTCCAGCATGAGAAGTCCTGGTCTTTTAAAGTCAAAAGGCTGCAGGGAATATGCTGGAGGGGACCTCAAGAGCCTTGAACGCTCTGTGCCTCCTCTCATTAAGACCCTCCCAAGCAGACCTGCTCCAAGAGACACTCAGCCTCTCTGGGGCAAGCCAGGGTAGGGGAAAATCATGATGCCAGGATTTTACACCAGTCCCTAAAATAAAGGTGACCATGGGGATCCAGGAGTGGAAACACAGTCCACTCTTGGTGGTGGTACTGCAACCAACAGAGCAGCTGTGGCTCTGGGAAGCAGACAGCACCACTGCCCTGGGCACAGCAACTGTTGCTGGGACAGAGTCTGTTCCTGTGTCTTTCCCTGAGCCCGTGGCCAGCCTCAGGTGAACCAGAAACTGCATTCTTTTCCTCTGGGGTAGCTTTTCCCCTGGCACTGAGCTGACTGACTGAGCTGGCTGGGTCAGCACAGGGAGGGCAGATAAGACAGCAGGGAAGGACAGACATGGCCCAGTGTTTAATAAACACACATGCAAAGCTGGTCGAGCAGGACTGGGGACAGCAAGGACTGAGCAAGAAGCAGAGCCACCAACACTTGCCACCATGTTCAGAACCTCAGCTTCTCTGAGTAAAGAATGACATGTGCTCCCTCAGCCCATGCCAGCCCCATCCAGCCCCCACCCTCTGCCTCTGAACTCCTCTCCCTCCCCTGCCTGGCCATGACAGGGGGTCTGCACTGGGGGTTACTCCTGCACCAACACAAGACAGCAAACCAGCTACCACGTCCTGAAGCCTTGGCAGAGGACACAGCCCTCCCCCACTACTCTATTTCGGCCACAGCAGGACTTCAAAGGCAAAGCCACGCAGGTGTCACCCCCTGGTGACACAGCATGGCCTCCCCACCCTGGCAGTGACAGCAGGTGCAAGGAGCTGCCTTCCTTCCCCCCACTGCTTCCTTCCTCCCACGCTGTGCACCCAGACCGACGTCATCCTCACTGGGGCTGCTGCACCCAGCATCGGTGAGAGCAGGGACCACAGAGCTGGGGGCTGGCCGTGTTACAGGAACGTGGCTCTGAAGGAGACCCTCACGTGCTCCCTGGTGGGCACCTGCCACTGCTGTCCCATCCCCAAACACCACTGGTGGCTCAGACATCCCAGCCCTGTGTTCCCACACACGCTTTGGGTAAACACATCCACACAGGCCCAACATATGGTTGTTTGCAGTGATGTAAGCACAGGACAGGTCCCTCCAGCAGCTCACACAAGGTGCCAAGGCAGCCACCCCCCCTTGCCCTGACACCCCTGGCTGAGCACAGCTCTCTCCCCAGCACTGGTCCTGCATGGTTTGCTCTGGTCCCACCCTGCCCCACAGCCACATCCCAGCACTGCCTGTGGGTCCAGAGGCTGCACTTACCTGAAGAGCAGGGAGGCGGCTTTGCTGGTTGGGAATGACTTTTAATGAGACCATCCCCTTGGTTTCTTTCTAGTGAACAAAGGGGAGAAAGAAGAGTTGGAGGAGGTGGTGTCTGGAGGCAGCTCAACAGCAGCAACCTGTGCAGGGAGGTGCTGAGTGCCAGCACCTAAAAGGCAGGGCTCCTGCGTGCTCCCCACCGTGCTGGGGGACACCACAGCCTGGTCAGAAACAGCTCTGCTTGGCTTTGCCATACTTGTCACATTCCCATGGGGGACACCAGCACCCTCACAAGGGTCTGGCTGTGGGCACTGCTAAGCACCACCAGAATGAACATGGAGATCTGCATCATCTCCACCCTGGCTGCTCCAGTGAGGAGCCTGGGAGGAGAGGCTGATTCTTCCAGGTCCTCTCCATGCTGGCCTCTTGCTCTGGCCCTCCTGGTGGCATTAAAGCACAGCACTCTCTTGCCTGCCACAGGCCAGTGCACTGTTGCCTCACTTGCATCACAAGATCCACATGGTCCCATGGGGACAACCACATGTGGAGGCCTGGAGGGACCACCTGGGCCAACCACCCTTCTCAGGAAGCAAAAACAAAGACAAGCTCCTCCTTGGTCCTGCTGTCTGGAGCAGGGACATCCTGTGGCACTTTGGCAAGGCCAAGCCTCCTGCTTAGGACCCTCAAGCAGCAGCAGCACCTCCCTCCAACAAGGTGCCGTATGTTGGGCATGGATCAGGATCAGGATCAGTGTGTGAACCCAGAGCAGGTTGGAGGCCCTGTGCAAAGCTGTCTCTGGCAAGGGCCAGACAGGATCACCATGACCTCAGCAGCAGGCAAATGGCACAAACATGACATGCATGTGTGGCTCAGGTCTGCAAGAGCAGTGCTGGAGCTGCACACCCAGTCAACAGCCTTCACTGCTGCTCCAGGAGGCCACAAACAAGCAGCAAGCACAGACCCCACCGGGGCTGCATGCAGGGTGCTTTCTGCCACATCACACTGCCATATGCAGGCAGCTGTGTGCTGGCCCTGGTGTGTGGGAGGGAGTGAATGCTCACAGCATGCAGACCAACGGGGTCCTTCCCAGGGAACAGCCCTGACACACACAGATACCTACCAGCATCTTCTGCAGCTGGTCAACTGAGTGGTTGCTCGCACTCTGCCCATTGATTTCTATAATTTCATCACCCACGTGAAGGGAGCCTGCCAGCAACGTGAGAAATAAGAAAATGCAGAAAAGGGACAAACCCAACTTACACAGCTCCATCAGCCTCCTGGGCAAGCTGTGGCCAGGACACTGCAGTGTTTGCCTGGCAGTGCTTCTGGAACCACACGTGCCATCGAAGCACATGGGAGTAAAGCACAAGGGGAATGAATTCTTCCCCCTCCACCCAATAGACACATTTAGCCAGTCTGAAAATCAGGCTGCTTTCCAGTGTGTGGAAAGTGCTTTGGACTGGTCAAAGCACCTGGATCAGTGTTTCAAACCCAACCCCAAGTACCTCTCCCAAAGCCAATGACAAGCTCCTTACAAGGCCCTTAACACAAGCATTCCTGGCTTTGTGTGGTTTCAGTTTATATACCCAGGCAGATTACAGCCTCAGATACACTGCTAAAAATCAGGCTCCAGTAGTGTTATTGGAAAGGCTCCTGTCTTATTTTGGCAGTTGTAAGCACAGACTTCCCACTTGGATCCAAGGCTGGAAAAGCAGACTCTTCTAAGCAGAGAACATCTCGTATCCACGCCTCCCTGGCAAGACCCAAACCCAGAAAATAGCACCTATTTATTTCTTTTGGCACCTTATTTTGGTCTGCAGAGCCAATCTACAGGATGCCTGTTCCACCTGTGCACTTTAGGAATGGGAAGAGCTTCCCCCACGGTCCCCAGGGTATGATCCATCTCTTCTTACAGTGACCCCACCATGAGACAGAGACAGATGATCTCCAGTTCCTTTTTAGGAGAGCCCTTCCCCCAACCCTTTATTTATCCCTAAAGCCTCCAGTGTATTAACATGACAATCATGCAGAGAGACCAGTGAGTTCCAAGCTCCTGACACATCCCTAGAGGAGGAACAGGCACAGATGTCCATGTCACAGGGGAAAGCCAGCACTGCTGAGGACCTGCCTTATTGCTGCATGGGAAGAAACCACCTGCAGACATGCACTGCTTCTACAAGCCTTGTTACCTTGTCTGTGAATCATGCCCCCATGGAAGATCCTGGCCACCATGCAGCTCTGCTTGTCATTTTGCTTCAGCGTGATTCCCTGGAAGACAGGAAAATCCATGACTGCTCGCTAGAGGGGAGAGCTCTCCTGCCCTCAGCAAAGTCCACTCCAGGCCCATGTCCACAGTGGGCTGTGCAGTGGCTGGGGGGAAGACCCTGCTAGGCCAACTCAGGCTGCTGCAGCTCCTCTTGGCACCATTAACACCATCCTCTGTGGGGCTCGCTTCGGGTGCCCGGGCAGAAGGCAGAGTCCAGCAACTTTTTCCCATGGCCGAGATCTCCAGTGATCTGTTTCCCTCAAGGCCAGCCTGCTGGCACAGCTCAACCTGCCCTCCACCCCCCGGGTGCCATCCAGCTTTGGGGCCTTGCCAGTTCTCACCATGGGCTCCTCGGTGACCTTCTCGAACTGCACAAGGCGGATCTTGCGCACCTCGCGGCTGTGCGAGGGGCTGCCCAGGGTCGCTGAGCCGTTGGTATAAATGTCCTCAGTCATGGCGTTTGGGGACTGAGTCATGGCCTGTCGGGGCAAAACAGAGACCACGGTTTAGGGGCTCCACCTGGGAATGTTGGATCCCTGCTGCGGGGCTGAGCTACTCAAACATGTTAAGGTGCCTGCGGCGCAGGTGGAGCACAGGGGAGGAGAAGATGCTAAGGGCAAGAAAAGGAAAGGAGCAGAAGAGCTTGAGCTTTGGAGATGTGGATGTGGGTTTAATCTGCAGTTTTCCACTCTGGGAAACACAGGATGTAAGAAAACTTTGGAAAAGCTACAGGTAGCAGAAGCCGAAAGAGTCCCCAGCTGATCTTCTGAAGCAAAGAGTCACAAATGCTCCTTGTGTGTCACAGCAGCACTTGGCTCACAGACAGCTTGCTGCAGAGCATAAAGCCCAGGACATCCTCACCAAGTGAACGGAACAGTTTGGGACTCACCCCTGAGAACTGGAGCCAGGCTTTGCTCTTGCTCAGTTTGCAAGTTCAACCTTTCCTGACCTACATCAGTGGGCAACTGTACAGTGCAAAGCCATGTACACAACATCCAGGCACTGAAGGCAGTGTGCTCCCAAGCCAGCCAGAAACATCCCATTCTCCTTCCCAGCTCCCAGCTACAGGTGCTTTCATGCTGGTTTGCACTGGGATGCCAAGCAGGGACTTTCAGCCCTGAGGAAACCTCTGTTCTTGGTTTCCAGCACGTGCTGGCACCAGGGCAGATGGAGAGTGCATGGGGTCCTATACAAAGACCTCCAAACCCATCCTGCCTGGTGAGCTTCTCTCTCCCAGCCCAAGAAAGCCTGATACAGTCCTGTTAAATCTCTCAGACGTGCTGGGCAATGTCTCCACACAGCTCACAAATGTGCCTGTTCAGCCCCAAGTGCAGTGGACTTTCCTCAAGCCTCTCCCAAATCAGTGCTGGCCCAGCAAAACTCAGGCCAGCTTCGATCTGCAGCCCTTGCCCGCCCCGTTGGCACAAATTCCCATGCCAGCCCATGATGCAAAACAAACTCTGCTGGCTGACCCACTCCACACCAGACTCCCGGCTTTGCTGCCCAGTTTGCAGCCTGCACCCTCCCTCCCAGCAGTGCCTGAGCTGAGAGCCACAGCGAGCAAATCTGCAGGCACACCCAGCAAGGTCCTCACTGGCTTCAGTCCTGCATCAGTGTCGTGGCCATCCCCAGACAGGCAGAGCCAACACCTCTCCCCACCACAGCCTGACTCCATGTCAGGAGCTGGGAAATATCAGCCTGACACCCTTGCCCCAGCTCGCTCTCACCCACCCCAGGCCCCCGGCCTGGAGCAGAGGAGAAGCTGCAGCCCCACACTGCCAGGTGGGGAGGCAGATCTGGTGAGGCCAGGGGAAGGCTCTTGAAGAGTATCTGCTACTGGGCTGCAGCCACGGCACTAAACCACAATAAAATGAGCTTTGCTAGGGATGTGCTGGAGTGCTGCTGGCTGAGATGGTGATCCAGCTCTGTGTGATGGCAGAAAGGAGGGAGGGAGCCAAAGAAAGGGGCAGCAGAGTCAGGACTAACAAGGACAGCAGGAAAGGTCCTGGCAGAGAGGGACAGACCAGGCACGGTCACTGTCACAGCCCCCAGAAAGGGCACTGGTGGAGCTGGGCCAGGGAGGGAAGGGCTCAGGGAGCTGTGTGCCCATGATGCAGGGATTTATTTTTAAGCCAACTACTTCCAAAAGTGCCAACCAACCTCCTCCTCAAAAGGCAACCACGTGGGCTCCAGCTGCCAACGGCTTAAACATGGAGAAGAAGGCTGAATCCCAGCCCAGAACAGCACCCAGGCCATGGACTGGCAAGATGGAAGGAAGAACAACTTGCGTCCATTTCCCTCAGCCTGGCTTGCCAGCCCTAGCAGGGCATGATGCTACCACACCCTTTGCAGTACATAGGAACATATCCAGCAGTGTGCATGACTAGAGCTGTCCCCCTCTGCCAAACCAGCAGGTGCAAGGAGGAACAGGAGGACAAGGACCTTCTCCAGCCTGACCAGAGGCCAAAGTGCCCATGGGGTGGTTGGAGTCAGCACAGATCATACTTATCTTGGTCATGCCTTGGGAAAATGTTAAACCATGCAATTCCTGGCTTCAAACCTCTACGCTCAGCACAGCCCGATGACCCAGGACACAGCACAGTCTGCTCCAGGGACTGGAAGTTCCCATCCTTACCATCCCCATCAGCTGAGCCTCCTGACCCCAACCTTTGTTCTTTGCTGAGAGCTGGAGAAAACACCCAGCTCTCGATGCTGACGCAGCACCAGTGTCACCCTGGTGACTCCTGGAGAACAAGCTCTGTCACCAGAGACTGGCTGCTGTGCCTGGGGATGGCCACCAGTCACTTGATGGCAACTCTGAATGCAGAAGAGTTTTCCAACAACACTCTCTGCCCAGAGCCATGCTGGAATGGTGTGGGCTGTTTTGCTGATGGCACTGGGCAGCCAGCAGGTCTGGACGGGAAAATGCCTGGTTCATGAGGACAACCAGGACCCTCGGGGAGGCAGATTCAGCCCTGATGTTGGCACCCAGAAACAGGAGATGTGTGTGGCTGTCATGCCCCACGCACATGAGCCGGCTGGCCCGATCGCCTTGCACTCTCCTGGCAGCTGCCACGCTCTTGGCTGGCTTGGCCCAGCGTAGTCTGTGACCTTAAGAGCCTTTTGAGTCATGCTGGTGACTGGCCAGACTCTGCTCCTTGTGCACTGCTCCACAGGAAACATCTGGGAGTGCTGCTGAGAGTCAGCTCGTGGCCACCAGCCACTGCCAGCTCTGCACAGCCCCGGGCTCTGTCGCTGCCAGGGTCTGTGCTGGGGCAGAGGTGGGGCAAGGAGGTTGGGGGGCTGAGCTGTGCAATAGGGGTGCAGGACAGCCCAGCACCCAGCAGCCCTGTGTGCCTTGCAGCTGCCTGACGAGGATACAAATCCCCCTGCACAAATCCTGCTCCAGTGGCAATGCACACAAGAGCCACCAGCTCCATGGGTCAGAGGTGCCCCACAGCCCCCTGCCTGCATTTTCCTCAAGAGCCCAGATTTCTGCCCCATATCCTGGGGCAGAGGGAAGTGTACCAGTTCCTCAGGCAGCGTTTACCAACAAGGAATGCAGCGAGGATCCCAGGACTTGGCATCCTGTCCCCCAGTGGGGTCAGCACTGTCTGTGGGGGTTGCTGCTGCTGCTGCACTCGCCCCACCAGGCTGCATGCCATGGGTAAATCAAACATTAACTGAGCAGCTTGTTTGCAGGAGGCTGAAGCAGCACTTGAGGAAAGCAGCACTACAGTGCAAAGGGCACGTTCAGAGATTTGGTTCCTGGGCTCTCCTTGCTGCTCTAACCAAGAGACTTCAGTATCAGGTAGCCTTGGAAAAACAGGGCTGCCTGGCAAGTATGTGGAGAAAAGTGCTGCTGGTTTTGCCAAGCGGGTCCCCAAAGTACAGCAGCTTGGATGCAAGAAGGAACCCTGGAGCCAGGTTTCTCTGGGATTGCCCTCTTGGCTGGCAGGAAGACACACTCTTCTCACACTGTGAGGACCAAAATCCCAGCTCCCTCCATGAATCACCACCCCTCACATTATAATCACCATGGGTGCATGCAGGGACCTTGGGGCATTGCTTGGTGCAGAGATGTCCTGACCCAGCAATATCTCCTCCCACCCTCCAGTGCTCCAGCCTTGCCTCCCTCCCCATCCAGGATCTGTCCATCTCAGTCTTGTACAGCTTAAAAAACATAGCAATGTGTAAAAAAAGCAAAGTAGCAAAAATTTGAGCTTGGGAGCTGCTTTAGGGCTGCTCCAGCAGCCTGGAGAGCAACAGCCATGTGGACATTTAAAAGTAATTCATTCTGCCAGGGGCTACTGACTTCCCAAGTCTGCCTGCACAACCACAGGAATAATCTCACCTAAAACCCCTTCCAGCAATAGGATTGAAGTTAAAAAAAAAAATAAATAATCAAACCAACAAACATTTAAACCAAAAAGGATTTACACTGCTGATACTGGGAAAAGGCCCAGCAACACCAACAGGTCTCTGTGGGAAGGGGAAAAGAGAAATAGGAGGGATGCAAAATGGTTGTGGCAGCCAGAAGGTGCTGCCAGCTCTGTGTGCCCTCACACTGACTCCAGATCACAGAGTGCCGCAATGGAGATGGGCCAGATTTTCAAGGGAGCACAGTCAGTTTTGCTGAGGCACCACCTTCCCACCAGAAAAGGCTGATGCAGCCTTCCAGATGTGTTTGTGAAGCTGGTCACCTCTGAGGGACAGCCAGTGGAACCACAACACTGACAGAAGGAGGAGCTGCCCTGCCACTCCATCCCAGCTTCCAGAACAAGCCCTGCAAAACAGCTTTTTCCCTGTAGCTGCTACACACAGCAACACAGCCAAATACATTTGAGATTAAAAAGTTTGAACCAGCCCTCCCCACTTCATCAGTCAAAGCCAGAAGTTTAGGTCGGCTTTCAACCGAGTTTTACCTGTGGTCAGTTCAGGATTTGGTCCCTGGGGGATTGTGGCCTCAGTCTGCTTTGGAGCTGCTGCCAGCTGGATGCTGAGAAATGCTGCCCAGAGGCAAGTGCACTTCCCTCTGTTCCTTCTGCACCCTCAAGATCAGCTCTCCCCAGAAGTACCCTCCTTCTCTCCATCAAACTCCCAAAGGTCACATTCGCTGCCCATTTTACAGCTGGGGAACTGAGTCACACATGATAAAGGGACAAGCCCAAGGACATCCTGCCAACCAGGAGCACAGCTGGGAATAAAGCCCACACCTTTTTGGCAAACCTGTACTTGTCAGTCAGGAGATATGGCAAAGATATGCAGGCACGTGGCGAGGCTCAAGGCAAGAGGCCTGGGATTGTTTTCTAGCAATAACATGGCTTCCACTTGCCATGATTTGCATGCCCTCCCACCACGTGAGGAACATAGGACAGCAGCTCCCAGCACGTGGCTCTGCCAGATAAAATGCAGAAGAGAAACCTCCAAGCCACCCTGTTTGACTCCAGAGCAGGAGCAGCCAGGCAGACCCAGCACCCCGCCCAAGAGCTGCTGCTGGGCAATGTCCGGGTGTCCCACGGAGGGGCCACAGCCACTGTGGGCCAGCACCATCTCTGCGTGTCCATGACACAGAGATGGGCATGTGGGCAACTGGCAAGCTCAGGACACTGTTGGATGCTAGCCCTACAGAGCTCCTTTTAAAAGGATCTCAGTAGATCTCAGATCACAGATCTCAGTTCACCATCTCTCCCTTTATCCCTACTGAAATAAATACACTGTAATACCAGGAAGCTGTAGGGCAGCTCCTACATTTTCCATGCTCTGCTGCTGTCGGCAATTTATCCTTGCTCTGTTTGCAGCCAGGCAGGCCCTCTGCCTGGCTCTTGCAGGCAGAGGGATGGGAGAGCTCCTCTCAGCAGCTGCCTGGTCCGGACACTCTGCTTTAATTTTTTTTTTCCGACTGTTTTTTTCAAAGCACCCTGCCAGGGTTGAACCATAAAAAGCAGATGAGCCACTGGTGTGAAACAGATCTGACAAGCCTCTTCTGCATGTTTAAGTGTCCAACAGGATGGGCCAAGGACAGCACTTCAGGGAAATTTCCTCCCTGCTCTCTCTCAGAGGCTCCCCACAGCTGCAAGGAAACCTTAGCCCAGGCACGTTATGCCATGGCTTCACCAAGGATGCCTGTTCAAAGCTGAAAATCTCTGCCGGGAGAAAAGCACCAGCTGTTTAACACTGGCAACTCTTGACCTTCTCCTGGTTGCACCCAAGCTACCCCAAGCAACACTAAATGAGGAAGGAGCCCACCCAGCAGAACCAAGAGGGCTGGTACAGGCTGCTCTCCTTCTGTTGGAGGTGGGTGCACGTGGCCATCGGCTCATTCCCTGTCCTGGGGTAGCCATGAGAAGGGCTGCTTGCATCCTCCTTCCCTGGGGAAGAGACCCCCACCCTCCCCCAGCCCATGCTGTGGACCTGGAGGTTGCTCAGCAGCTGAATCAGCTCATGTGACAGGTAGTTCCAGATCAGACCAGCTACAACTTCGCAGCAAAACAAGCACAACCTCTTCCGTGGCAGGATGCTGGAGCCTTCCTCCCCTGCACCCAGCCCCTTCTGCTCTGCCGGCTATGCTGGCTGACCACTCCCCGGAGGCACCCCACGTCCCCAGCGAGCATCCCTGCTCCCGGGGTGCTGGGGACCAGCAACGCCACGCACAGGGCGCCCACCTGGCTGCCCACGGCGGGGTCTCTGCCCCTGGGACCCTGCTCGCCCCTGCATGTGCGGGAGGGACGGGATGCCGCGGGACCCCCGGGGGACCCGTGCCGGGCCTGAGCCGGGCGCAGGGTGCTGGGCTAAGGGCCCGCAGGCAGCGAGGCCCGCCGGGGCTCCCTGCTGGGGCTCGGCGGGGCCGGGGCCGGGAGCGGGATGGGTCCGGGAGCGGGGGGCAGGCGGAGGCGCGGGGTCCGGGCGCGCACCGGGCCGCTCACCTCGGGCTTGGGCCGGTTCTGCAGGAGGTGCTCCAGATAGAGGTCGGAGAGCGCCGTCCTCATGCTGCCGCCGCCGGCGCTGCGCCCCGACTTGAGGGTCATCGCGGCGGCAGCTGCGGCCGGTCCCGCTGGCCCCGGCAGCGCTGAGCCCCCGGCCCGGCCCGGCTCCGGC